>NC_134402.1:17486074-17850390 GCF_038048845.1 Mixophyes fleayi
GAGGCAGCAGATAGGAATCAGCCAAACAGTCACGATGAAACACAGGAGAGTTGAAGTGGTCTGAGGACTGTAGTGCACGGAGGCAGCGGATAGGAATCAGCAACAGTCACGATGAAACACAGCAGAGTTGAAGTGGTCTGAAGACTGTAGTGCACGGAGGCAGCGGATAGGAATCAGCAACAGTCACGATGAAACACAGGAGAGTTGAAGTGGTCTGAAGACTGTAGTGCACGAAGGCAGCGGATAGGAATCAGCTAACAGTCACGATGAAACACAGGAGAGTTGAAGTGGTCTGGAAACCACAGGAGTAGAAGTGGTCTGGAAACCACAGGAATCAGCAGCGCTGAATACACGAGGAAACACAGGAACACCTTCAGAGGCTCATGGGGAATGAGACTCCAAGATCAGGCAACGAGGTATGGACAGCAGGTGCTTTAAATAGGGAGTGTTGCCTGATCAGCCAATTAAGTTAAAGGAACAGGTACTGAAGGTTTTGAAAGGGCTGCGCATGCGCAGACCCTCAGGATGGTGGACGGCCACCGTTCCTAAACACACGGGAAGAAGCACTCACAGTCTGGTGAGTGACACTCCTTTTCTTACATTACTGAGACAGTATGTCATTATATGGTTTTGCAACATTTCTAGAGGAAATCCCAATTAGACTAATTAGACCTTTTTCATCTGTGAGGGACCAACAGGTCTTTTTAGCCTGAAAGCAAAGCAGGGGAGCGGTATCTGTTATCATGTCTTGTTAAAGAGACAGGAAGTCTTTGATCAATGTAGACAGCAAGTTTTAGGAAATCACAGATTATGGTAATTTTGTTAAAGGTTAAATTGTGTTAGCTCCAAGGCTAGAGGATATATTACATCCTAATGGTAATTATTGATCGTGATATATCAGACGTTGCAGTGCCAGGTAGGACAAGGGCCGGGTTACCACCTGCCCAGCTGAATGTCAGAATCTGTAAAAAAAGAGCACTGTTTGATCATGTAATGTATTATTCTATCTGTAACTTCTGGAAAGATCGCTAGTACCACAAACTGGCTTGTAACTGTCCTTGTAAAGTCTACTTGAGCTAATAAAACATCAGCATGTCAAGATTCTGCTTTGACGCTTGTTTACCTGCTGTAATTCCTGTGACCTACAAATTTGACCAGTGTTATCCATTAACCGGCTGTTCTGAGGTTGGGACCCAGCATCCAGTAACCACACTCTGCCCGCTACCCCGCAGCTCTGGCCAGTGAGATAGGCCAGGGGAACCATCCACAGCAAACCTGATTTAAAGCAAGAGGTCATGTGTACCAGTCCAGCTACCCAGTAAGGGGGTACACCAGCAGCGAAAGTTACCCCGAAAGAAGCAGTTCTAGGTGTCAACAAAATATCCTAGTGGTGGCAGCAGCAAGCCCCTCCTATTGCTTTTAGAGGGGCGCAATTTGGTCTAAAGAAAGGGGATGGTGACAAGTCAAGACCAGCGGGTTCCCAGCAATACGGACAGGCTGTCATCGGAGGTCCATCCTGTCACACGATACATTCTGCTTATACACGACTCCTGCTATGTCAGTGTGGGCTCTCAACTTGGGTAACATGTTTGATCCCTCTCCCATGTGAAATGAAGGCCGTCCAACAGATGCAATGCTATTGGACCTCCATGAAGGGATGACAGCCAGTAGAGCTTGAAACAAGTATAGTGACCAGAAAAGATTATGTGCTATTAAATCTTTTACTAATTACATATTTGTTATTAATATTCCTTACTGTATTCAAGATGTAAATTTCTTAATAATGAGGGCTGTATACTTTCACTTATGTCCACAAATTGTGGTGCGGATATTGCTGTTGGCTACAAACCTAACATTTGAATTGCTGTGGTGTTAACCTGCACAAAATGATACTGTTCTTTGTGTACTACCATAGCTACTATGGACTATATCAGGACAATGATTCCAAACTTTTAGCAGCTGCTTGGATACAACGTCCCAGAAAACATACTATACTATTTACTGTATCTATGGTGCTTAAATAAATTACCGCCCACACACCTATTGTTTGTGTTGCAGTGCACAACAACTGGCCCTAGAAATAAATCCATTACTGTAGGTAATACAGGTCTACTTGAGTTTAAATTATGTAAATATGCCCTTCTGTACTCATCTTATGCTCTCCCATCCCTTCCCTCCCACCTTCCACTTCTCCAAGCCAAAGAGTCGCAAGTGTAAGATGCGCCAAATTCTGTATACTGAAGTATTCATATGTTTATTATGTTTACATATGTAGTACGGAAATGTATAGCCTACACAAAAAAAAAATAGACATACGTCCAACACTACATGATCCCCTTAATGTGTATTACATGATATATTGTAGTAAGAGAAAATGGTTTAGCAAAGATAAGCTTGGACTCTCCTCACTCTCTTGACGTTCTTCTGTTCTATGGTGGTGGCATCAACCCATAACAAAAGAACTGGGACAAAAAAAATTGTACACCTAGTATAACAATTCTTACCAACAGTAAATACCTTTAGTGGGCATGAAATACATGTGAAGGACCAAAATTGATAAAGGGCAACAATTCATACAGTACCTTTGCAAAAAAGGAAAAATAGCCACATTTCATGTGAAGGTCTTAAATTGATATATATAATTGACACTGGTTGGGGCAACTGCATGGCAACTTTTAACTTACATGAAAATAAGGGATGTCCTCTTGTCTTGTATGTTTTTAGTCTGTAGTTAGCATCACAACATTGATAATTTGCAAATCTTCAAAAGTAATAAACATGAACCAAACACAAAGATTTCTTAAAGACAAATCCTATAATAATGTATATTCTAAGAAGAATCTTCCTCAATACACTCATTACACTCAACATATCTATTCATACACAAGGACTCTAGTAGAGTTAGATGTACTTCTGTTTTATTTGGTAAAATACACATTTCTGAACTGATTATGCACACCAAACAAGAGAGAGGTCCCAATGTGTCCTTGCAGCTTTTTCCATGACAATATGTTAGCAGTGGCAGAGTTCAGAAGAGTCGTACAGTACTGCCATCCTTTTCCTAACCTTATGGTAAAGTAGTCTGGCAGAAAATTAACACTATCACTGTCAACCAAACATGGGGACATTATTAGTCTGGGGCTACCCCTGTGATGAAACTCTACACAACAAGAGAAACGTGGGAGCTTGTCTAGTCCCCTGTCCATCTGTGGATGGTGTTGGTTTATTCTCTTGACCATCTACCTCTGTGGACCCTCAGACTCTCAAACCAGACATAGCTCAGTCCTTTTCTTCCCAAGATACACTGGGTTGTTACATGGACAGGCAAATCTGCAAATACAGGTTTAAAAAAAAATTGGATGTGGAGCTGACACAGGGATGATAGAGACAAATACAGTTGACAAATGCATGGGCAGCAGACCACCGCTGTGTTGCAAAGAGGAATACATTTTATTAAACCTTTTACTCCTGCACAGTTCTTGGTTTCATGAATCATGGTTGCATTATATCACACAGATGTCTCCCAGAGCTGGCACTCTATCTTATTAGGCTGTCACTCTGTCAGTCTTCAGCTTCGGTGCTATCAGGGACCCTGATTCAGGGTTTCTCTTCATTTGCCTTGATTTTCTTCACTCGGTATTCACACGTGGACAGTAATTACACATACGGTGTTGCTGGATGCCATTTAGATTGGGCATCCATTCTCCTGATTCTCAACTCACTACCAGCTCGGGATGTCAGAAACCGTGTTGACTTCACTTCCAAACTCTGAGCGCTTCTCACAACAGTTTTACCAACTCCTCTTTGCAACATGCTGGGCTCTGAAACCTCATCTCTCAGAACTCAGGCTCTCTTTCTAACACTTGATTGTATCACTTGGTGCAGCTATGGCCAGGCATATAACTCTCAGGACTCATGTCAGGTCTTATGATAAATTGGCTTATTTGACATTCTGTTAGTTGGTCCTTCTGTACAAGCCTATAATATGATTGGTTTATGATCTTTGTACTTTCATTGGAGTTTACAAATATGCCTTCCTGCTTATTGGGGCTTCTTTAGTTTTTATACATAGTGTGTCCAGCACTCCTTTTGATGTAGTTTCCATGATGGAGCACTTAAGAGGACTGTGTATCCTGATTACTCTGCGGCAATCAAGCATCATTCTATTCTCTGGTATGCAGTTAGTTCTTAATTAAAGCTGCTCAATAAAAAAGGTTTTTACACCCTTGAGTGCTCCTTTTGATTGTGTTTTAGACACAATAAAGTTAGTTGAAAGACAGTATAAAAAAAGCAGAACACTAAAATATTTCCTTACAGTAAGTGTTGTGTTAAAAGTAATATTTTGAGTGTCGTCAGTATATATCTCTGTCTTTGAGCTAGGATACACAAGAGTTTCTTGCTGATTGTTCAAGTTAAACCATTTATATTTTTACAACCAGTATGGGCAAGTAATTAAACTTCTGTATCTCCATTGTGACCATATGTCACCCTCAACATCTGTTCATGTTTATTTAATGACCCACCAATACAAGCTTGGTTTTATACACGCTGTAAGACAGGACCACTATAGTGTAATTTGAATCATAAATAAGACATTTTTAAATGTGAACACTATATTGATGTTTGTCTCTGAGGGCGAATTTGGGACAAGGTAATATTACAAGCTATATCTTCATTAAAATGAGAAAAACAATGAAGTACAACCACTCCTCGACCTCAGTGCAAATTAAAGACTATATATTAGCAAGTGTAATAAAATACCTGTAATATTTGAAATGTTTATTCTTTAATAAGGTGTCCTGATACTAAACAGTAGCAGACATTGCAATCTAACAGCAGGACACTGTTTATGGCAGCTTACTAAAGAGTAACATTTAAATGAAAAAAGTTATATCTTGTGATGTACAACGACATGTGTTAATTAACCTCTGGTACCTGGTGAGGAGAGTAAATTAGGGATATATTAGCTATTTCCTGCTCACTCGCTATATATAAATGAAACGCGTTACGTCAATGAAGCCCGAGCCACAATTTCTTCATGGTGTGGGATGATGGCGATTAGTTCACAACCTCCCATCTCTTAACGTTGGAACCACTCTGTCATTGTCAGCCTCCGATTTCAGCTCATGACATAACAATCATATCGGCGGTAGCTACTTTACTGATAAGGAAAACACTGACGCTGTTTAGCCCGACATAAAAATCTGAATGCTAACACATGAACATAAGAAAAAGACTGACTTACCACTATACAGACACACCACATTTCAGATGCGAGCAAAGGCCGACTGTTGAAAATAACATCACTGCAAAATGCGACTGCAACATTTCCGCTGTTGAAGTGGCAATGCACAGACCCGACGTAGTATAATCTAATGTAAGGAATAGGTTTACAGTTAGAAATAATGTTAGGGTTATAATTAGGCTTATAATTCGGGTTAAGGTTAGGTTTAGGGTAAGGTATAGGGTTAGAGTTATGGATAGGGTTTGGATTAGGGTTAGGGTTAGTACTAAGATTAGAGTTAGGGTTAGTATTAGGGCTATGGTTAATATTAGGGTTAAGGTTAGTATAAGGGTTAACGTTACCATCAAAAGTTGGGTCCGTGTAAAGCCGCTTATAAACGGCCAATGGACCAGTCGCGTTTTCAACTGACTTCATTTTCAACTGGCCAGCCTTTGCACACGTCGGAAAATGTACTGTGTCTGTGTAATGGTAAGTCACTCTTTCTCTCAAGTCGGTGTGTTAGCAATCGGATTTTTTATGTAGGACTAAACAGTGTCAGGGATATGACTATTGTAAGATTGCAATACACCCATTCATATTGAACTCTACATTACCCAACGTGGAAAGAAATCTTTCATTGGGGTTATTACTTCATTGGGAATTTCCTTCAGCTGGTGAAGGGGGGCATGTCAGGATTGGAGTTTACCCTGTATCTCTGCAATAATAACTTATTGATATTACCAGCTGACATATCTAGCATAAGGCTGGACACCCACTGGCATTAGAAAAAAGCCAGTGACACCGCATGTCAAACGCAATCACGTTTCATGTGCAGCAGTAACCAGCACTTGCTCTTGCGTCTGGGTGGTGGCAGAGGACATCTGCAGTGTTCCGGAATTTAGCGCAGATAATGTCAAAAAGATGCTGTCACTACCACCTGCCACAGGCGCAAGGAAATATGTGATCAATAGAACCAATATGTTCTTTACCCATACCCATTTACATTATTTAACCAGCATTAGAAACTCTAGTAGAAGCTTTTTGTAATCCTGTACACCTGGACTGAACCTTATGCTTAGATCCATATGCTCAACAGCAAAGTGTCCCAGGAAATGGCTTTAAAATGCTAGCAACTATAAAGTAAATAGAAGATTATAGGAAACTTGTGTTACCATAACATGACTCTGGAACTGAGCTGACATCAGACAAAATAAGCAAGTTCTTAAAATATTACACAGTCCCAGAAAGACATGGACTGATGATTGAAGATGTCTCAGAGGGGGTAGTACTGAAAGTGCTCCATTCATTGTTTGGTGAGCTTTCCTCAAAACTAAAAAAAAAATAGATTAGATCAAACACCAAAATATTTGAATGCAAGTTAACCCGTGCATGATACTCATGCATTCTAGTCAAACCAAGCTACTTAAGGTGTTAAAAAGGTTCTTGTCATGCATTTGGGCCATAGCCCAGGCCTCAACCACCAACCACTCCCCACTGTCACCCCTGGCAACCACCAACCACTCCCAACTGTCACTTCTTCTTCAAGAAATATATATATATTTTTTTTTACTCTTTATAAACACTTTTAACAATTAACAAATTAAATTAACAAATTAAAAACATCTTAGTATACCAAATTTCAGCCCTTTCTGAATTTTTTTTTCCACACACACTAAGAATTTAGTAGGTCAGTGTATAACTCCGCCCAGCAGGTGGCGCTGCAGCTTGGATTTATTTTTTCCACAGACAGACAGACTAACACACGCCACTAGACATTTATATATTAGATGTTAGCTTAGGAAGCACCTACATTTGGCCCTATGCCTATGAAATAGAGATGCTAACTGACCCCCGTGTTTTGGTTTCGGATCTGGATTACCTTCGGTTTTGGATTTGGTTTTGCAAAACCGCCCTTGCGTGTTTAGGTTTTGGCTTTGGTTTCGTTTAGTTATTTTTTTTACAAAATTCAATTTTTTGGGCTAAAATCACATAATTTCGGTATTATTTTATACATGCATTATTATTAACCTTACTAACACTAAATTCCAGTGATTTCCATTAAATTTTTACCATCTAACAGGTCACAATATGCTTTTCATACACTTTCAGCCAAACACTGCAGCGAGCTGGCAGGATGTTAAGCGACAGAGCAACGACACAAACACATTGCATTTTATATCACATTAGGAGAGGTAGCATGTACAATTTATCAAAAAGCAGTTCACCCACAAGGAGTGCCACTTTTGTGGCTGAAGTGCACGTTTAACAAAGCACTCCCTAAACAAACTAACAATGGGCTTGATGGACTAATGGCAGAAACACACATCAGTGCCAGGAAAGATTAATGGTGCAAGATGGAATTGTCCTTGGTCCTCCCATCAACCCATATGCTGGATTTTACAAAGGACATGTACTCTATAACAAAACCAATCACTTCAGCGACAAGGACTGCCACTTTTGTAGCTGAAGTGCTTGGTTTGTTTGGGCCCCTACTAAACCAGCTATCAATGTCCTAAAGGTAAGTTAGACAACAGTGCTGTCAAATGAATTCTACACTGTCAAGATGTTGTTGTCATCATCTTCAGCATCATCCTCACCCTCATCAGTGTGTACATCATCATCACAGACTATTAATTCATCTCCACTGGAATCCGCCATTACAGAAGTGTCGGTACTTGGACGTATTTCCCGGTAAAGGCCTTCCTCGTGGAAGATGTGGTTCATCTTTTCCACATTTTTAGGAAGTAACCTCCTACATCGATAACTGACAAGGTTCCCGGCTGTGCTGAAAACTCTTTCTGAGTACACACTGGAGGGTGGACAGCTTAGGTATTGCAAAGCGAGTTTGTACATGGGTTTCCAAATTGTTTGCTTTTCCTCCCAGTATGGAAAGGGATTGTCTGACATTTCGATTTCCATGAACTCTTTAAAATAATTTTCCACCGTCCTTTGCATGTTAATAGTAGAATTGGATGGAGTTATGGCCGAGGTCACACTTTTTTTGCTAAATTCTTTCAAACCAAACCAGGGGGTAAATGTATCATACTCTGGTTTCTTCAACTCGCGGGAGTTCGGCTAGATGACAGCTAAAATTTAAAGCGGCGCTGCCTTTTAAAGGGAAACTTGCCTTTACAAGGCAGCGCTGCTTCAAACTGTTGTGGTCTGCCACCTGCGTCATCCCTGCTTCTCTTTGGAAAGTGCAATTTCTTACAAGCAGCAGCTGCCTCAGAAACTGAAGGAGGAGATGTCGTCAAGTCAAGGACCAGTTCAGCAGTCAACTTGCTGACCAGGAGCTCCTTGCATCTCTTCAGATCTCGGTCAGTTGGAAGCAAAGAATCTACGTAGTTCTTAAACCTAGGATCAAGCACAGTCACCAAAACATAGTGATAAGACTTCAAGATTTTAATAACTCTAGGATCATTGCAAAGCGAATTAAGTACTTGATCTACAAGGCCAACATACTTTGCAGAATTGCTTTCTTTCATCTCCTCCTTCAGTTTGTCAAGCTGCTTTTACAAAAGTCGAATTAAGGGAATGACTTGGCTGGCTCAGGCTAGCAGAGTCGGAACTCACTTCACATATCACAACTTCAAATGGTTTCAGCACCTCACACAACACAGAAAAGAATCTCCACTGTGCAAGACTCAAATACATTCCCCCTCCTTTCCCAATGTCATGGCTTGTGCAATAGGCTTGTATGGCTTTAAGTTGGTGGCAGGGCAAATAAATTGTTCTTGGAGTTGCTGCAATCTCCTACATGCTGTGTCAGAATGCCGGAAATGTCCCGAAATTTTACGGGCCACCGAAAGCATTTCCTGCACCTCACGGGTGTTTTTCAAGAAGCTCTGCACCACCAAGAATATTGTGTGAGCAAAACAGGGAATGTGATGGAATTCACCCAGCTGTAATGCTCGCACTATATTGTTGGCGTTATCAGAAATGACATATCCTGGGGAGAGTCCAAGTGGTATAAGCCAGGTATCAATTACATCCCTTAGTTTTCATAACAAATTATCAGCTGTATGCTTGTTAGTGAAGCAAGTGATACAAAGAGTAGCCTGCCTGTGAGAAATGTTACGTAGTGGTGTACATGCTGCTGCTGTTCCTGCTGGTGAAGGTGAATGACCAACCCAGTGGGCTGTCATATAATCTTTTGTTTGCCACTTCCACTTGTCCACATATCTGTGGTTAAGTGTACAGTGGGTAGAATGGCATTTTTGAGCCCAATTATCACATTTTTACGAACGTTCTGGTACAGTTGAGGAATCAATTTTCTCGAAAAATGGTGTCGCAATGGAATTCGGTAACAGGAACACAAATCCTCAAGTCACTGTGAAAATCCAGCTGCGTTTATAGTGGATATTGGATGCAGATCTAACACTAGTATAGTCTTAATAGAGATCAGTTATTAGAACGTCTTTCAACTGGTATTGATTTATAATTAAGTGCAAGGGAAGGAAGCGCTTTTTGTATGTATAACTCATGTTTTACTGCTAACACTGTTATAGTCGCCATGGCGTCTGTGATCAGCTTTGCGACCGGGTGACTGCTGTCGTACTTTCTTCCTCTAGCAAAAGATTGCTTCACAGTTAATTGTTGTAACGTACTAATGGTCTTCTTCTTGGGCTGCTTATGGGAGGATGATTCACCCCCAGCAGCAGCAATAGCAGCAGCAGTGGGACTAACTCTCAAGAATTCTTTTTTTTTTTTTTTTTATGTAAAACATTTAATTTAAAATATGGACACTACAATATATAAAATAGCTCTCATAAATGCACATTGTGTTCTGTAGCTGCCTTAACACACACCAATCTGCATTTCAGAAGCACCAGGAAATCCTCACAATTTGAACTAGATGCATTAAGTTTGCCAGCTCTGAGTAACATGAAACATATGAACAAGATACCAAAACTAAACGTCCCACTATTCCGTGTGATCAAGTTCTAGGCAGGATAATCACAACATAATAACCAAGGATAATGCAGGAGTCATCTAGCCATAGCAACGTGGATGCAGGACTAACTTTGATCGCTCCTGAGGATATTGATGAGGACGGTGTAGTGGGTGTAGATTTTAGGCGTCGGGATGTAGGTGAGAGAAGGGTGCTAGCTGATGATGGACTGCTTGTTGTTATTTTTTTACCATAACTTTCAGATTTTCCCAAAACCTTGCCATGAACTTGCATCAAATGGCGTAACATGGATGAGGTTCCTAGATGGCTATGGTCCCTCCCTCGACTGACTGTGGCTTTACATATTCTGCAAATGTCTAGACAACTGTTGTCAGGATTTGGGTAGATATAATTCCACACATAAGAAGTGTCTTTTTTGGTCTTAAGTCCAGGCATGGCCTTCTTCTTATCACGTGCCAGAACTGCTTCCACTGGTGCAACAACATCCTCATCAACATCCTCATTAGCGCCCTCGTCGGCTACACAAAAATCCCCCTCATCCTGTTCCAATTCCAAAGTGGCATCCTCAATTGGTGTATCACCGGCTACACTCAGGCTGATCAGTCACACATCAGCAGAAATGCTGAAAGGGGCCTTCTTTATGGTACACTATCAGAATGGTCACGATTACACATAGCACTTGTGGATAGACTCTCCTCAGAGATTGGTGTCATTTCTGAATCTAAGCATACATTTACCTCTAATGCCTTACTGTTTTTATCCAGCTCGGCTTTTACACGTAACAGTATTTGTGCACTACTATTGGATTTTGAATTACTTGGTCTTGCTTGGTCACATTGCAAGAAGAAGCCTCATTAACAATTTTAGATCTTGCACTCATAGAGAAAGGCAAAGGCCTCATTCTTTCTTTGCCACTGCGTGTGTAGAATGGCATGTTGGAATTTTTTTTTTATCGGCAGTTAATTTTTCCTGGTTTACAGCTCTTTTTTTTCTTCAACACGGTAAAAGGTTTTTATTTGTTTGTTTATTTTCCTGACTTCAAAAGACTATGTATTTTTACATAGGCTTTACCAGATGACATAGATGGATAACTATCATCAGGACTTGTGGCAGCAGCTGCTTGCTGCTCCTGCTCTTCTGTGTTTTGCTGTGAATCAATTTCGATAACACCGTACACTTATTAGTGCAAATTCAGAAAAAAAGCCTGCAAGGACTTGTATATTAGTATTTCAGCAATGACAAAAATACCAATGCAGCTCTCTCTTTGGGTGTATATTAAACCCTACACTTATTAGTGCAAATTCAGAAAAAAGCCTGCAAGGACTTGTATATTAGTATTTCAGCAATGACAAACATACCAATGCAGCTCTTCTCTTTGGGTGTATATTAAACCCTACACTTATTAGTGCAAATTCAGAAAAAAGCCTGCAAGGACTTGTATTTTAGTATTTCAGCGATGACAAAATTACCAACGCAGCTCTTCTCTTTGGGTGTATATTAGACTCTACACTTATTAGTGCAAATTCAGTGAAAAAGCCATCAAGGACTTGTATATTAGTATTTCAGCAATAACAAAATTACCAACGCAGCTCTTCTCTTTGGGTGTATATAACACCCTACACTTATTAGTGAAAATTCAGAGAAAAAAGCCTGCACTGACTTGTATATTAGTATTTTAGCAATGGAGCTCTTCTCTTTGCCACTCTATCCTACCCCTTCTGTATCCCTTTCTCAAATGGCGCTAGATCGCCGTGGAGGGCGGTATTTTTAGATTCCAAAAATCGCGAGATCCGAGATCCGACGACGTCACAATAACGTTTTTTCTCGGCTCGGTACTCGGATCCCCGAAGTTCAGGTGGGTTTGGTTTTCAGGAAACCGAGCCCGCCCATCCCTACTATGTAACAAAACTTGAACCGAATGTCTTGTTTTCTATCCAACACAAGATTAATCTTGCTTTGCATGATAAATTGTATAAAAAAGGTATCAGTATAGCTTTATATGAATATATCTAGTCCCCAATCGTGTCAACAAATCCTGTACCACCATCAAGCCACCCTATATGTTTGCATGCCCCATGTTCATCCTCTTGGACAAAGGCTTTGCACAATTAACTGTCAAGACAAATAGGTTACTTGTATTATAGAGCTTGAAAGCTGGCAGGGTTGTCAAAACTGTTCTCTGTTTGGAAAATATCCTTGTTTGTGCAAGAAAATTTCTATCAATATAATTGGAAGCCGTCACACTAGGATGCTCACCTCAATCTCGCTGGCCTGGTCATCAAGAGGTCAACAGTATGTTAAAAATATTAATAATGTTGTAACTTTTTATTTACTTCATTATTAAACAGCTTTTCGAGCTGTCTAATTTACAGTCTGCACTGTCTATTTAACTTATCCTTTAAATAGGCACAAAACACTCAGCTCACATACTACATGTAACTTGCTTATGATGTAATTCACTTAAAAAAAGACTATAGCTATAAGTGAAAGACCGACACAGTGCCGATCTCAATTTATCCTACTTACTGCTGTGACAGCATGCATTCCTGGTAATGGACTATGACGTTGTCACTGACCTACATCCAAGAGCACAATAATAAGTTAGCATTCCCATCTGCTACCAAGAATAATATAATTTAGCATGATTTCCAGTGTCAGGGACTGTTACGTTATTTTGTTAGAGGAATTATATTTCTGTCACAGAGATGTCAGATTTATCCCAGAGTTAATATGCCTATTGATCAAAATATAACACGGGGAAGGTTTTATGCCTTGAAATCCAACATTAAACTAGCAGCTTGATCTATCTTTCATACAGTAGGTGTCTAACTCAAGAACTAAGAGAGCCGAATTTTCCTGGTCACTTGAAAAAGGGCTATTAGATAAAAGTTTAAAAAAAAATTAAAAAAGGAAACCGGTGTTATCACCTATTAAACAGTGCTGTGTAATAAGACGTTTATACATTAAATATAAATTAATAGAATAGGATAAGATCGTAGCGATAATATGATAGATTCTTATCTGTCTTTAGTGATAAGTTACAGAGGAAGTAGTGCCAGGATGTATTTAATCTTAAATTAGTGTATTCCATTGAAATAAACAAGTCACAAGAATCCTTGTAAAAACAGCTAATGAAGACATCCTTATCTTTGTCACTCTGACATCATTAAACATCGTAGATAATATCTTTTGTTGCGTCCATTTTTGTACTCTACTAACCACATTTATACTGGATAGGTGACAAAGGTAATATACTTCACAGTTGTTTACACTCTGTGTTTGAACAATACTTATGGCTTCTCTGCTTCATTCCTCTCTCATTGATTGATTGCACTTCTTTCAGTCCACACAGCAGATCCCTACACCTAGCCAATCCTGCTCATATGCAGAATCACAGAATACTATAGCTAAACACAGCTGTTTGATAGGCTACCAACAGGCTACTAAAAAAGTAAGTATACCGAAATATAATACAATGATTATTAAAATAGTAAAAATGTATTTGTCACAAAACTGCTTTTATATAGGAAATAATGTTCCACCTATTGTGATATATAAGGATATTGGAAGTCACAGTGGACTTTCTTAATCTTTATAAAAGCAGCAATCCAGGTTTTATACCATTGCTGAACTTCATTGTGGTTTCTAATATTCGTATATATATGGCTTATCGGTGTAGCGATCAGTCACAATAAGACTGAAAGATTGGTAACATTTAGAGTCAGAGGACGACATATGGTTGGCTGTGACCAGCTTTCTTTGTCTTTTAAATAAAATATGTAAGAAAAACCTTTGGCGCTACTTATGACTGTGTTAATCAGATGCCAATGCTTGGAGTCTACAGTCCCAAATTATTAAAAAATACATAAATACAACAATACAATGGTCACCCCATTCACTTGAAATACATGTGCACTGCAAAAAGTTTTAAATTATAATATAGTTTATTGTATATCAACATAAATCCACATGGACAATGTGAACTTAATGCAAGAACCACTTAAGTATAATTTAAATACCGCAATAAACAAAATAATAATGGTAGGTGCACCTACACAAAGATATGACTAATAATGTGCAGATAAATCCAACCAACAGGCTTATCACAAGAGAATCAAAAAGCTGATTTTGCTGGTGATATTAAATTGATGTGAAAAAATAGTCAATCGCATGTATTCCAATAGATATTAATGCTGGAACAATGCGGAGTCCTGGGTTAACAACCCAAATACTTGATCGAATAAGATGAAATAGATATGCATGGGAGAACCCTTGTCCGTATAGAGGATAAGGTAACAGTCTCTTACCAGATTCCTGGAGGTGCAACTCGCCGTGAGACCAGTACCTTTACAGAAATCCTCAAGTACTCGTTTGAAAGGTTTTTCCTCGAACAATATCCCCGAAAACAATTGAAGTGATCTTATGTTCCCGGGCTCCTACCAGCTCTCTACATGCTTCAAAGTGATGGCGTCTCTGCACAATAGCAGAAGAGAAATTTGTTAATTGAGATTTCACACAGCATAGTAAATCTTTGTCAGTCATCCAAATAAGGTTGCGGAAAGCCTGGTAATAGGTTGTTTGTAAATATAAGTGAAATTGTAGCAATATAGATGATTAAAGTCCCAAACTGACGCGTTTCATCGCCAGGCAGGCAATTCCAGAGATATTTCTTTGTCTTCTGAATGAGAAGTAGAGATGGACATAATTTCCAAAACTATCTAAAATTCACCTTGGTCCTCATTTGGCCATAAAAGTTTTGCATGTTTTAGATCCGTAACCTGGACTAAACTGCTCTAGGTTCAACCCAGTCACTCAGCATAATGAATTGTCCATCAGTGTCCCAGCTTTATACAAGACCGTCTGAACAGCATTATAACCCCCCGGCAAAAGCAGAGCACTGGGTTAGACTTACACAAACACCCACAGGAATGAAAATGTAGGTTATCAATACAATTAAGCTTATATTTATTGGTACCTCCAGCAAAATCAGTGTTTAAACATTAAAAACATGCTGTACAGCAGAGATTAATCCACACAAACATTTGGACAATATAAAATGAGCCTTGAAGTTGAAAAACAAGAAATTCACAATAAAAATTATGTTCTGTTGGTAAATCATACAGATGGAGATGGCACAGTATGAAATTACTATGAACTATTTATTATTAATCAAGTGTTCAACACAAACATTTGCAAAATTTCTTTCAGAGAATTTCTTAACAATTGCTTTAAAAAAATGATGTGTGTTGATTTTGTCTTGCTTGTGTTCGTGTACGTTGTTTTCATCAAGGTCAAGATATGTATTCGCATCAGCAAGATAACAGCTGATACTGAAGTGATTAGTTCACCTAAACATTTTACTAAAAAGGGTTTGAATGAGTCTCCCGATATAATACACTGAAAAGTTGGTACGAATATGGGGTCCATATGCTCGTGTCCTGCCCATCGCGACTATGCGTTAAGACAGCTCTGGTTCTATAAATTCTGCACATTTACAAATAAAGAGGTGTGATGGCATTCCTGGGAATGGAGAAGTAAAATGAAGAATGAGAGGAGTGTTTCCCTGGATCTTTGTGCCTCGTAGGCCTATTTCAGAGCGAAACTCCATTTCTGCCAAATTTTGTTGCAGCGTTTGTTTTTTTGCATAACATAAAAAAGAAAGTGAAAGTGTTTGATGACTGTTAAGGGATAAGAAGAGATTAATCCATTATAATATGCCATGATGTTGGGACTATTATGTTTGTGGTATATTACTTGGTGTCACAAGACATTTTTGCACAAAATGCTAACCTTTATTTTAAGTTCAATAACCCTGGTTGGCTTTAATTTAAAATTGAATATTTTTTTTGCGTTCAGTGACACATATAATAAAAGTCACTAATTATAGGGACAAGTTTCTTTCCGTGTAACTTGTCACCTACAACCCCCCAAATTCTGCCGATCTTGACTTTTGCTTTGACGGACTAAATCCAGACCTACCTCTGTCTACTGTTATCTGTAAAACATATAGTATAAAATTTCTACATTATACTTTAATTATAATATAACACAACTGTACAATAAAACCATATGATACAAGGGTTACATTGCACAACAGGACAATTCTTTATAACAGAAAACAATCTGCAAGCTACTAAATTATAGATTTTTTTGGTTGATTTGTTAATTGCTTTCCTTAATCACTTTGAGCCTCATTTGCGCATCACAATTTATCTGCTACCTTGTTGCAATGTACAATGGGATTTGAGAGTTATACGTGATTATATGGTAGGAGAAGCTGTTGGATGTCAGAAAGAAATCTTTGTTTCTGTTCAGTAGCAGCAATGTGATGTCGACCTGTTAGAATTCATCTCGAGAACGTAACCTCTGTTCAATACAGCTCTGACAAGTCAGGAACTCCTTGTGCTTGTTTAGCTTACAAAGCTTTTTAAAAAGGCACATTTATTTCTGGCATTCAACTTCAAGCTTAAGGTTCATACCCCTCATTTTAATTAGCTAAAAACTTACTGTGAACAATTAACAGTCACTTTTCTAATGCATTACTGATCATTTTAAAATGCATTTTTCTTGCCCTACTAATTTGACTTATTGTTAATGGATGACATTAACATACGTGAAATTCTTTTTTGTTTTGCTTTTTGACTTGTGATTTCTTTAGAAAAAAAGTTGAGTTGCCCAAATTCAGTTGAATAATGTATTTATTTTATGAGACTTTACATTTAAAAGTATTATGTTTACTATATAAGCCACATCGAAAAGAGAATAAACTTTAAACTATGTGTATGAAAATCCTTTCAGTAATTACTAGCTATGGGCTTCATATCGAGTGCATAATTTGCTAGAAGAGAAAATCGGAAATGATCAACACATGTCACATGATTATAGCCTGATAATCATCTTTATCATCGTCGTTAATTTGTAAGGTGCCACAATACTCTGCAGTGCTGGACAGTCAGAATAACAAATTATACGAAATATAAATCACTTATTAAAATAGAAAAAGTATGTAAGAGATTGTTGAAGGAGGTGCAGACATGAGACAGAGGGTAGAGATGGTCCTGCATTGAGTGTTTTCCTGCTTGTGAGAGCTTTTGAGGGGTGAGGGAAATTCTGAGACAGTGGAAGCTAATGGGACTCAGAGTGGAAATCCGATCAAGTGTGTCACACATCGGGGTCTTAGCCGCACTTTCTACACCCGTCGCTGTCATATCACGGGGGTAGAGTTGAGGATGACACCAAAGCAGTGGGCTTGGGGATTTGCTGAGAGTGTGAAATTGTCAATTATGTGGGAGACTCAAGGTTGGATAGTGACATTAGAAGGGATTGAGGTGATGAGCTTAATTTTGGACATGCATATGGTTTGGAGCATTGTAATAAACTCAGTTTTGGAGCAAAATCATGCTGAGCAGGAGTTTTGAGGGACCTTCCCGCTCATGTGATGTTGGGAAGTGGAAATAGGATAATGATGACAGCATTTAAGATGTCAATAGAGGTCCCCCCACCTCAGTTAAACGGAGGGCTGAGATAGAACAGTTAGGTTGCAAAGAAGAAATAATCATGCAGGACAAGTAAGTTGTAAAGGATGAATAACTCTGCCCCCATGCCAACCTTGGTCTAATAGCTTATATTTTGTAGTAGCCTCAAAGCCATAATAATCAACTTCTGTCTGATTGCACCATGCAACACCCATTGTAGAGCATTAATGGAAAAGATGAGCTGGACTGCAACTCATGCAGGACTACTGTTCAGGTGTATTTAACAACATAAATGATTTTGTAAAACCTGTCAGATGATGGAGCATCTTGTTGACCAACAAAAAGCCTCCCTACCCCCGATGTTCTTCAACATGCTGCAGTTGATATCATAGGTGTTCCGCCTTTTAAGACATTAAAACTGTCCTCACTAGCAGCCCTGAGTTACCAACCCTGAAGTGTTAATGCTTTTTTATTTTCCCAACTGACTACTCCACCTACTACCTAGGAGTGGTACTCAGCCGTGCAAACATGAAGAAAGAGGAACACCCAATTGTTTACCTCAGATGGAAACTGCTGAATCAGGAAAATATTCTTTATTGGGGGGTACTCCAGTAAGGAGGAGATTGCAGTAGTCGAGGCGGGAGATGATGAGAGCATGGATGACAGTTTTGGTGGCATCTTGAGAGAGGAAAGGACGGATGCGGGCAAGGTTACGGAGTTGGAAGCGACAGGCTTGGGCAAGGGATTGAATGTGGGGGGCAAAAGAGAGAGAGGAGTCAAGAGTGACTCCTAGGCAGCGGAGTTGGGTGACAGAGGAGATAGTGGAGTTGTTAACAGTTATAGAGAGGTCATGGTGGGAAGGGCGTCTGGGTGGGGGAAAGACAATGAGTTCAGTTTTGGAGATGTTAATTTTAAGAAAGCGTGAAGACATCCAGAAGGAGATGGCTGAGAGGCAGTCAGTTACACGAGAGAGGAGGGAGGAGGAAAGATCAGGAGAAGAGAAGTAGAGTTGGATATCATCAGCATATAGGTGATACTGAAGACCGAACGAAGAGATGAGAGCTCCAAGGGAGAAAGTATAGAGCGAAAAGAGTAAAGGGCCAAGAACAGAGCCCTGAGGGACTCCAACAGGGAGAGGGGAGGGGGTGGAGGAAGAACCAGATGTGGATACAGAGAAGGAGCGGTTAGCAAGGTATGAGGTGAACCAGGCATGAACAGAGCCAGAGAGGCCGAGAGAGAGAAGAGTATGCAGCAGGAGGGGGTGGTCCACGGTGTCGAAGGCCGCGGAGAGGTCAAGGAGGATGAGTATGGAGTAGTGACCCTTGGATTTGGCTGATAGGAGATCATTAGTAACTTTAGCCAGGGCTGTTTCGGTGGAGTGGAGGGGGTGGTAGCCGGATTGGAGAGGGTCAAGGAGGGAGTTGTCAGAGAGGTGTCTGGTGAGGCGGCTGCAGACAATCCGCTCAAGTAATTTGGAGGCATAAGGGAGAAGAGAGATAGGGCGGTAGTTAGGAAGAGAGGTGGGGTCAAGATTGGGTTTCTTGAGGATAGGCGAGATAAGAGCGTGTTTGAATGAGGCTGGGACAACGCCAGAGGAGAGTGATAGGTTGAAGAGGTGAGCGAGGTAAGAGCAGGCAGTCGGAGAGAGAGAGCGAAGGAGGTGGGAGGGGATGGGATCCAGAGGACAGGTAGAGGGTGGAGAGGAAAGAATAAGGGAGCGAACTTCTTCACCTGAAGTGGGGATGAAGGATGACCACAGCTGGTTAATGGCGGGAGGTGACGTGGTGAGGGGGGCGGGAGGGCAGTGGGAGGAGGAGATGTTCCGTCTGATGGCTTCAATTTTGGAAGGGAAAAAGAAGGCAAAGTCAGAGGCAGAGAGGGAGGGTGGGACAGTGGGAGGGGGGGGGAGAGGAGTGAGTTGAATGTGGCAAAGAGGCAGCGGGGATTAGAGGACTGAGAAGAGATAAGGGACTTAAAGAAGGATTGTTTAGCGAGGGACAGGGCAGAGCAGAAAGAGGAGAGGATGAATTTGAAGTGAAGGAAGTCAGCCAGGGAGCGAGATTTCCTCCAGAGGCGTTCAGCTGTGCGGGAGTACTTTTGGAGGGAGCGGGTGAGTTTGGAGTGCCATGGTTGGGGAATAAGGCGACGACGGCGGATAGAAGAGGCCGGGGCAACGGTGTCCAGGGCGGTATCGAGAGATAGGTTGTAGAGAGAGGATGCCTGATCAGGGCAGGCCAGAGAGAGAAGGGGTGATAGGAGAGTTACAGAGAGGAGGAGAAGGAGTTGGGGTCGATGGCGTCGAGGTTGCGCCTGGTGAGGGTGGCTATAGGCGGGGTGGGAGCAGGGGCGGAGGATAGAGTGAAGGAGAGGAGATGGTGGTCAGAGAGTGGGAAGGGAGAGTTGGAGAAGTCAGAGAGATCACAGAGGTGAGAGAAGACGAGGTCGAGGGAGTGACCAAAACAGTGGGTGGGGGAGGAGGTCCACTGTGTGAGGCCAAGGGAGGAGGAAAGAGTGAGAAGTTTGATGGTGGCGGGGTCAGAACGGTTGTCAATAGGGATGTTAAAGTCACCCAGTATGATGGAGGGCAGGTCAGAGGAAAGATAGTGGGGGAGCCAGGTGGCGAAGTTGTCAAGAAAAAGAGAGGTAGGGCCAGGGGGACGGTAGATGACGGAGATGCGGAGGTGGATGGGGGAGAAGAGCCGAATGGAGTGTACTTCAATGGAGGAGAAGGAGAGGGAAGGTAAATTGGGTATTACCCGAAAGGTGCAGTTAGGAGATAGGAGGAGGCCGCTCGTCTGGCCTGGTGGAGTGGGTGAAAGAGAGGCCGCCATAGGAGAGAGCGGCAGGGGAGGCAGTGTCAGAAGAAGTGAGCCAGGTTTCGGTTAAGGCAAGAAGATTAAGAGAGTTAGAGATGAAGAGGTCATGAATGGAGGACAGTTTGTTACGGACAGACCTGGAGTTCCAGAGGGTACACGAAAAAGGGAGAGATGGAGAAGGGGAGATATGGATCAGATTGTCAGGGTTGGCGGAGCGAAGGGGGGGTTGAGAGATGGTACTGAGAGATTTGGGCCCTTGGTGGGGGCAGGGGGAGAGGATGGGTATAGGAAAGGAGCGAGGCGGCATGATGAGAGGTAGGAGAGGTGGGAGGGAGGAGCACAGTCGGAAGGGCGGTGGTAGGGAGCCGAGGTGGAACAAAGCAAATTAGAGGCAGGGACAAAGCAGTATGACCAATGTAGACAATGTAAATGGAGAGCAGTTGCAAAGCAATAAAACAATGTAAAGTGGAGGAGAATGAAATCACAATCTAAGCAATGTAGACAATGTACAGTGGGGAACAATACAATAAAGGTGGAGTAAATAAAATAAATAGATTAAATTAAACAGTTACAATTAAATTACAATTAGGAACAAACATTAATAAAACAATACTGGATAATACATACAGACAGAGAGGTAAGAGAACCCTGCTCGCAAGCTTACAATCTATGTGACAATGGGAGTTTGAAACACAAGGGCATGTGCTACATCATATTGCACACTGGACCAGCTAGAATGCAAAGGTAAAAGTACTGAGTGGGCTGTGTGTGTACCAATGTTGGTAAGAGGGTTGTTATCCTGTGTTAGCTGTGTAGAGGGTGGTAATAGGGGAGATTAAGATGGTGGTTGAGGAATATTATAAGCTTGTCTGAAGAAGTGAATTTTCAGAGAACGCTTGAAGGTTTGGAGACTAGAGGAAAGTCTTACTGTGAGAGACAGGGGATTCCACAAAGTGGGTGCAGCCCGAAAAAAGTCCTGTAACCAAGAATGGGAGGATGTGATGAGAGTGGAAGAGAGACGCAGATCTTGTGCAGAACGGAGGTGTCGCGTAGTGAGATATTTTGAGACAAGTGAGGAAATGTATATCGGTTCAATTTTGTTGATGGTCTTGCATGTTAGTAGAAGAATTTTATATTGGATTCATTGAAATACAGGCAACCAATGTAGAAACTGACAGAGTGGCTTAGCAGAGGAAGAACGGTTTGCAAGGAAAATCAATCTAGCCGCTGCGTGGATATGTAAGTATGTAAGTTGGTACAGCTCGACATGAAAGATAATAGTGAATAGGTATTTGTGTTGGTTCTACAAAAGACTTAAATTCCAAAGCTATTATTTTTACTGAGTGCTCTTTTAGAGAGTGTATTTTACAGTTTATTGCCTGGGCATTTAATTATGGATACCGGTAATCACAAATACAGAAAATGGGAAGATGGGAAGATATGGGTCGTTTATATAATGCAAAAAACATACACTATTTTATTGGACTCCAAAATGCTGTGAGACACTATAGAATTAAGTGAGTTGTAAAATAAAAATTGACAAATAAGGCAATACAGTGTGACATGTGTTATGATTTGGAGAGTCAGAGGCTGTTTTTTAATTCACAACATATGTTACACAATAACAGTCATAAATAGCAGACTTCACAGATATTTTCAACCAGAACGAACCAAGCGAAATAAATGCTAGTGGGTAAGCTCCAAGTATAAGGATATAGGCAAGTGACATTGTGTTCCATGCACTTGATTGCAAATAATCGTTGACTCTGTACCAGTCCATCACTGAACATGAGCATAATTCTATTACACTCTATACAGACAGAAGACTCCTATCCAATATACCTGACCCCGGACATAACACAGAGTTTTCATGGTTGACAAACTGTCTTTGCAGCATGTGAAATTCTAAAGTGAAATATATGAATTCTGCCTTAGTACAAACTGCATTATACATAAATAGTTTGGAATGCAAAGTAGTATTTTTCTTTCTTTCATATAGTCTTTGTATATTGACCTGGGAGATTATGGAAGTTATAATCCATTAATCAGGCTGTACTTAAATGCACTGATATGTAACAGAATAGTGTACAAAAAAGTAAAATTCATTTTTCTACTTGTCACTGTATTGTACTCTGAAAAACTGAGCTCAGCGTTTCTTCACAGTATCAAGAAAGAAGAAAAGCGAAGATAAAATGGACCTTCTTTAGATCCCATAAATCTCAATGATTGTCACACGTGTACTCCTTGGAGATAACAAGGTCAGGTTTGAGCCTTAATTTCCTTTCCCATCATTCCTGCTGTCAACTGTGTTGTTCCACGCACAGTAACTCATGGGAACCACATGTGAGTCAGACAGATAAAGGGATCTAAGGCCAGTGAAGGACAGATAATCATATATACCGTTCTAGATATGAATATACTACAAGATAAGTGGTCGTTTTAAATTATTTGTTGCTGGCCACTTCAAGGGTAAATTAAATAGGACAGAAATGTTTCCCTTTTTTTTTATTATATCACCAGACCTGTTACACCTATAAAATTTAATAGACCTATTTCAGGCTAAAAACTTTGCCAGGACAATGTTACATAATAAGGGGCCTGATTCATTAAGGATCTTAAATGAAGAGGTATCTTAATTCAGCTTCCTGGACTAAACCATGTTACAATGCAAGGGGTGCAAACTAGTTTTCTGTTTTGCACATAAGTTAAATACTGACTGTTTTTTCATGTAACACACAAATACTTGATAGCTTATTTGTACACTGAAATTTAAAGTTGATATCTGTGTGCTACATGAAAAAAACAGTCAGTATTTAACTTATGTGCAAAACAGAATACTAATTTGCACCTCTTGCATTGTAACATGGTTTTGTCCAGGAGACTGAAATAAGATACCTCTTCATTTAAGGTCCCTAATGAATCAGGCCCAAGAATAATAATAATAATAATAATAATAATAATAATAATAATAATAATAATACGAATAATAATAATAAGAAGAATAAAATGATGATGATGATGATTTTTTTAATTAATATTATTCATAAATATCACATTATGAGCAGATTAGAGTATTTGGGTGGATTTTGCGCAGCTGCCGATCACACAGCCCCCATCAATGAAACCCAATCTCCTCCATATTCCATACAGTGTGTTCTACCATTAATTAAAATGACAATTAATAAAATATTATAATGGCAGCCGTATACAGTATGTAATACCCTTTTGGCTAAGCACCGTTTAGTAGCCAGTGCCTGGAGAGAGAAACTAAAAACCCCTCTCTAGTCCAACAAGGGACTCTTGTGTGGGGACTCTGTCTTCTTAGATATCTAAAGTTCCTGCTCTTTCTTTCCTTGTCTGGTAGAGGGACAGCTAAGGGCTGACAGTGGGAACAACAAGGAAGTTGCAGTCGAAAGATATGCAGGGAAAATTCAAGAAGGAGACTAGCCAGAGTCAAAGGGCCAAAGGGGCTTCATTTATCGGCATGCTGGGACAGAAAGTGTGCTGAGCCCAGACTGCTGAGTGAGTAAAACTGTGAAGCAAGGAGCCTGAAAATAGTAATAGAGGCCAAGTACCTGTAACATGTGAGATGTCATGTGTAAAGTGAAAGGCACAAAGGACACTTAAGTGGAGTCAAGACTAGTCTGATGCTGCTAGAACTGCTAAAATTGACAGTTTAGAGTGACTAACCCAACTCATGGATGTAGGTGCTAACGGTACCATTGCTCAGGACGCAAGCCTGGGAGGGGGTGCCACAGCTGCCATATATATGGCAACACGTGGCTGCACCTTGGAAGTGAATGTGTGAGGCCGCTGCTCTCCTGTGCTCTCCACTCTCTTCTCATGTGACAGCCTTCCATCTGTTCCCTGTGTATGTGGCAGCCTTTCCATCATCATGATCATCATCATCATCATAATTGTCATTTATTTATATAGCCAGTAAATTCCATAGCGCACTACAATTGAGAGCAAACACAGTAATAAAACAAGACTGGGTAAAACAGAGAGGTAAGAGGGCCCTGCGCGCAAGCTTACTGTCTATGGGACAATGGGAGTTTGATACCCGAAGTTAAGTGCTACATATCATATATTGGCCCAACCGGATTGTAAAGGTAAAAGTGTAGTGGGCTATATGATTATTCACACAGTAATCTTGGTCAGAGGGTTGTTGTCTTGTGTGAACTATGTAAAGGGTGGTAATAGAGTAACCTAGGGAGGTAAAGAGGGTGGTTGAGGAATGTTATAAGCTTGTCTGAAGATGTGGGCTTTCAGAGAGCGCTTGAAGGTTTGAAGACTAGAGCAAAGTCTGATTGTGTGAAAGCGGAAATTCCTCCATCCCCTTGTGACTGCTTCTCCTTCTGTCTCTATCCTGTGTGCGACAGCCAGTCTCTTACCCTCTACAAGTGAAATCCCCTCTCCTCCTTCCTCCAATCAGCATGTGACAGCTTCCACTATCCTTCAATCAGCATGTGACAGCCTCCTCCTTCCTCCAATTAGTGTGTGACTGTCCTCCCTCCAGCTCCAGAGCCCGTGACAGCTCTCCCTCCATTCTCACAGCCTGTGACAGTCCTCCATCTGGCTTGTCTGTCTGTGACAATGCTCTGTATCTCAATACAGCCTGTGACAGCTCTTTTTCCTAAACTACAGCCTGTGATAAACTCAGCCTGTAAGAGGGTGGGGTTTGATAATATGATTTGCATCATGTCCCCAACCACCATGAAGCAGGTAGGTACGCTCTGGGACAATTGCCTACTCTTTTGGTAGTCTTGGAGGTCACTCCCAACAACGGTATATCAGGTATTTCAGGAATCGCTATTCACTTCCTCTCTCAAGCTCTGCATATTAGCAACCTCATTGCCATCACCACTCCATAGAACTGCTTATTGTGCTTGGTCTATGTCAGATCTGTCAATCTTGTTCTGGAACAACATTCCCTGTTCACAGAGTAGATCGCATACTCTGCTCATATTGTACATCCTGTATCCTACATGAAATCAAAGTCCCCGCACCAATCACCAGCGAAATCTTTGCTTCCTAAGCTTGCTATACATGAGTATCAGGCTTATAAATGGGTGAGCATGCTTGTAATTGGTGAAGGGATGCCATATTTTGTAAGGGAGGCGGAGTTAGTGGGTGATCAGAGCATCAAAAAATCAAACAGAAAACCAAATGCGCTCCAACCATTTAGAACTTCCACATTATATAAAAAATAATCTATAATTCTCACTTCTGTCGCAACCCCATTCGAGGACGCCAACCTCCTACATAAATGGAAACAACAAGATGGTAGGGTGCGCCAAGAGGGAGATTAAATAATAATGTAAAAAAATATAAATAATACTAGGATGGCGGATCTTGTAAATATTATATATATATTTATTAAAACATCTATCTTTGAAAAAGTTAGCTCATATGCTAACAAAACGCGTTAGTTTACAGGCTCTCAAGCATTTGGAAATACCTTTCTATGTAAGCGGTTATTATCCCTCAGAACACACTAATGAAGATTGAGATATTGAATTGTCATCAGCCGTGGGCTAAGAGTTGGAAATAGGTAGCCAGACATTCAGCATTCCGAAGACTAACACTCGATCACAGTATCGACGAGTGTCTAAATACTGGTTAACTGAACATTTAACTTGCAGTATATCTCGGAACACATAGTGTCCCATTTATCTATTTGTCAAGTGGAAGGTTTATTAGGGTATACATCTATTGTCAATTAAGAGCGCTACCATTGCTAGCTCAGTGAGGCAGTTGATGTCTGTTACTCATTCCCTCAGATTACTCTGGTAATAAGGAACCTGTTCCTCACAACACTTGGGTAAACATCTTCTCCTATAGTGGTTATCATGGAGCACGAAATATATATTGTCCCAATTACACACAGAGAAACACTTGGAGAGATCGTTTTTGTAATATCCCATATTGTGGGTAAAGATATATACAGTGTCCCCACTATACACCTAGGACACTTTGGAGAAACCACTAATGAAAGGATACATCTTGACTGTTCAGAGGACTACACACAGTGGGTGAGATTGCTCCATAATATTTTTCCAGTTTTGCAAAGACGGATTAAACGCTTTTCTCCACAACACATGTGTTGCACTAGGATTCTAATTGTTATCTTTTAAGTGTACTGGCCAGGCACTCTGCACAATTTATAAAGAGACATATTATACTGAATACCTAGAGTTTATAATATGTAATATCTCTATACAGGTTTTTTGCAATATTTTACTATTTGATTTTAATGTTTTAATAAATATATATATTATTTACAAGATCTGCCATCCTAGTATTATTTATATTTTTTACATTATTATTTAATTTCTCTCTTGGCGCACCCTATCATCTTGGTGATCAGAGCATGACTGACATCGACCTACCTCAATAGGCACTTTTATGACTTACTGTGACATGATAGAGATAAAAGATCCCATGTGATAATAAGAAACATTAAAATAATTTGGTCCCTTCATTGCAATAGCTAATTTTAATTTTTGTATGATACATGTCCTGCTTCGTATGATACATGTCCTCTTTGTAGCTGGCCCGCATCAACACTATATAGACAACTCCGCACATTAGGGAGTGAGGGAGACAAAGAAATATATTAATTAAAAGTTGTAGGAAAGCATCTACAAACCAATAAATGAATGTTGTCTGAAGATGGACAACCCCTCTAATTCACTTAGCAAGGAAAGTTCACTCCTCTCTGAAAAAAAGTACACATAGTACAAAATGCAGTTACAGAATACAAAAGCTGCCTGTTCTTATGTGCTTTTTCATATTTTCCAAGTATGTACAAACAGTGCATCTCAAGAAAGCTTATAGATCACTTTGAAAATAAAAATATCCTTCAATTTAAAGCCTGTTAAGCATGGTGAAATAAAGGTACCCACCTAACCTAAATGCCCTCTTGAAAAAGCATCAGGCAAAACGTACGTCTGGTAGTGACGTCATTTTTGACATCACGGAACCAGACAGTGGCGTCTGACACCAGCATTACACGCCGGTGATAATAGTCCCATACCAATATCAATATAATGTTTGATACATGTGACTATGGCACTATGCAGACTTACCGTATACCTTTGGACTTTACACTTACAATCGGAGGTTCAAAAAGGGGGAGAAGAAATATGCTGGCATAGTGGCTAACACCACGGACCATGGCAGTCAGTTTAGAGTATACTTGTTACCATGAATCACCTGAGCTCTGGAAGTAGGATTAATTATACCAGTGCAGTACCTCATTATATGTAATCATACTATGAAATATTAAGATAATTGACGTTACAATTTGAATATCTCTAGTATCATATACCTCTGATGACTCACGCTGGGAAATATTTTGGTATAATTGGGCTAAATATGTCCAACTCAGGTTTAATACCCAACTGATTGTAGCTACATGTATAGCACTTATTAAAACTTAGTACCAAGTAATTACTACCCACATATCAAGATAACAGATAAGCCTGATATGGTAACCTACATATGAAGTGTACCTAGCAAGATATGAGTATAATCTATCTCTAAATCCAATTGGGGAACAGGAGATACCGCTGGTACGAACTTCATAATATTGATATATTGGAAAATTCTAACTTGAAGTAGAGCATGTAATGTTAATTGTAAACATCTATTTTGGGACTTTGTCAGCAGAAGTTATGAGCATACAATGAACCCAATACACCATATTGTTATAAGATATCCATTAAGGATCAACTATTAGTGGAATTCAGTGTATACCAGAATATATTATAAGGGATTAATATTGAGTGTTGCTCATATGATAAATGCCACTGGTGAGTTCCTTGTTCATGTTTTTAATACACAACATATATACACACATCATTTTCAACTAATATTTCGCCGTTTTTTCTGATAATCTTTTATCTTAATAATCTTTCAATAAAATGTAGTTTTAATATTGTAATGAATCACTTTTGTGGGGGACTGGAGTGCCTCTTTTGTTCTTTCTTTTCCTTTTTTTCTCACTAATCTAAATGCCCCCAGGTCTTATTTTAGTCATTCCTCTGCAAACCTTTATATGTGCTAGCCAAATATGACACAACTAAGTAATATAAAAATACTGTACATATAAATAAAATATTATAATAAATAGGAAATATTTATGGATGATTTATTCTAGAAACACAGAAGTAAATTAAAAGCACATGAGTAGATTGTTTCCTTGCTGCAGATTACGCAATTTGGTTAAGATGATATAGTTGGATATTTTATTGTTCTACCACTGGCACCAAACTTTATCTTTCGCTTTAATGGAAAATTGAACTGCCAAATATTACTTAAGTATTGGCATGTAACTAGCTGGCACCCCTCTAATACAGAGATAAGAAGCCAAAATATAATTAGAGCAGCTGATTAGCAGGTTATGTTATTGGCCAGGATTTAATTAAACTGAGAAGCCAACCACATTCTTTGGCACTATCGTTTCTCTACAAGTGAACATTTTTAGCAATATCCATCTTTATCTAAATCAGTGGAGTGTTATTTTTTCTTTATTGAGACTGTTAGTCTATGCATGTGTGATAATTAGCTCAGAATATACCAGAGAAAGCAACGTGTTCACACTTACAGTATCTAAATCTGTCCTGCAGCTCCCGGTGCTCTGATTGTTAAAAATCCAAGTTTCATGCGGCCCTGGGAAAAAATATGTAACTTTGGTACAAGTTTACAAACTAAAATAACAGGCACTATTACATTAAAGTGGGATTTCAATGCTCATAGATATTGCATACACTTTCCACCGGGTGATAATGGCATTTTTGCCCATATTTTCCTCTGGTCAGTTTATGCACAGATAATATATAATTATTATAAATAAAATACACATCAGTCCTATTTTAGCTACAAACTCTTTTCATGTCACAAAATAAACTCCAATGCAAGCAAAAGGAAAAAAAACATGCTTGCATTATTTGTGTGTGATTTTCAACAGGTACCAGCTTTAAAAGTGTCTATCACTGTCTGCTTCATCTTTTACGGAAGGCTACCATTGTTTTAGGGTGGTGCTTCTTTGCCTTTTATCACTCTGGTGAAGAAGTAATAAAGTAAAATTTGTAAATAAAGTAATAAAGTAAAGCAGAAGTAAACACACAAGTGAGAGCTTTGTGAGGCTTGTAAGTCTCAGAGTAACAGAAATAGACTGTACAAACTGCATATCGGTGGAATCTTACACCGGAGCAGAGCCAGTGATGTCATTGTTAGCATTACTGGTACCCAACGCTTTGTCATTATAGCTTTTTGTCTTACAACAGTATCTAATATTTATGGATGTGACTGTAGCTGCTTGACATGGAAGAGAAGAAAAAGTAGAAGAAGAGATAGAAGTAGAAGGAAATATTTAATTAAACTTTATTTTTGCAAAAGCAAAAACAGAAGTGAAAAGTTAAGGGCAAGACTTATATTTTGCATGTAACATAATTACAAATATATATATATATATATATATATATATATATATATATATATATTCACTCACAAATGAAATGTACCTAGCCCTAGGAATTTCTAGGGAGATGAACCCGTACAGTTAAATTACATAAGTCCCCATATGCCATCTATCTACTGGCTTTGGCAATGATTGACTGATATGTTGTGTTGCTTAACAAAGGCTAGAGACTGCTAGGAGGATGCCTAAGGCAAAGTATTTGGAGGATGCTGGTATTAATAATTGGCATGCTGAGCTTCAGTTATTCCCAGTGATTGTCTATGTGTCTGTGATCATGTCTATAGCACGCATATACATGGGTAGAAAGCGCAGTATATGGAGTGAATGTCTTAGTAATCAGTACAAAGGTTGGATGATGATTAGAAGTGGCTGACATTCCACTGTGAGCTAGGAAAATAATCCTGGTTCTGAACTAAACCCCAATATCTCTGTACCTAAAGTAAAGATGAGCTAAATGTTCAAATTGTCTGCTCTGAATATTCACCTTAGTCCACAAATGGCTGCGGAATTTCACAAGTGCTTTTTACCCTTAAGTGTTCTGGATAGAATTCCGATTATCATTTTTTTCCCACCTGGGCTTTCTCTATATTCATTCCCATCATGATGTATCAAGTTTCACTCACATGAAACGCAGAACATACTATAAAATTCTCAGCTGCAGTCACTGCTGCTGTGTTAAGTTATTATCCATGTGGTGAACCTAACCCTTCGTTTAGAGATGCCGCTGATCCTTCCACACAATCATCATGACTACCGGCACAAAAATATACAGAAAATGATTGGAAGTGATTTGGCACTGGTATTCACAAATTGTTTCTATGTCTTAGAAGGGAAACGGGATCCAGATTCACGCAGGTCAGTCTTGTACCAGTATTTACCACCTTGCCACATGGCTGCATTTGGAGCCACAGATGGCTATGTGAAGGACTATATAAGCAAGTTTGTTTTGTCTGCAACTCTTGTTCCTGAATCTAAAAATTTCTCAACAGATTGAAATTCATGTTGGATGACATTTAGCTCTCTATTTTTAAATTCTTTTTCTGACTTTCCTTTCTATCCATCATCATCATGATCATCATCATGATTAACATTTATATATATAGCGTTAGCAAGTTCTGTAGCGCTTTACAATTGGGAGCAAACACAGTAATAAAATAATACTGAGGAATACAGACAAAGAGGTAAGAGGGCCCTGCTTATAAGCTTACAATCTATAGGACTATGGGAGTCTGATAGATGAGGTCAAGTTCCACACATTGCATATTGGTCTAGCCATAATTCAGAGTTATAGAGTGACTAGTGGGCCATATGATCCAGTCACACAGCAATGTTGGTCAGGGGGTCAGAGGGCTGTAGTCTTGTGTGAACTGTGTAAAGGGTGGTATTAGATTAACCTAGGGAGGTTAAGAAGGTGGTTGAGGAATATTATAAGCTTGCTTGAAGAGGTGGGTTTTCAGAGAATGCTTGAAGGTTTGAGAGACAAGAGGAAGGTCTTATTGTGCGAGTGAGGGAATTCCACAAAGTGGGTGCAGCCCGAAAAATGTCCTGTAACCGGGAACGGGAGCATGTAAGAGTGGAAGAGAGACGTAGATCTTTTGCAGAATGTAGGTGTCGAGTTAGGAGATATTTTGAGACAAGTGAGGAGATGTATGTAGATGCAGTTATGTTGATGGCCTTGTATGTTAGTAGAAGAATTTTATATTGGACTCTGTAAAAATCAGGCAAACAATATAGAGACTGACAGAATGGCTCAGCAGAGGTAGAACAACTTGCAAGGAAAATCAATCTAGCCGCTGCATGCAAAATAGATCATAAGGATGAGAGTATGATTTGTGGAAGACCAGGACGGAGGGAATTGCAATAGTCGATGTGGGAGATAATGAGTGCATGAATTAAAGTTATTCCAGTGCCTTGTGTGAGATATGTCCATAATCTGGAAATATTTTTAGATGTATGCAGCATGATTTAAATATAGAGTTGATGTGGGGAACAAAGGATCATTCTAATCAAGGATTACACCAAGGCAGCAAACTTGCGGGCTGAGATTTATGGTCATGTTGTCAACAGAAATAGAAATGTCAAGAAGGAACTTTCTGCTGGCGGGAGGGAATATTATAAACTCTGTATTTGAAAGACTAAGTTGACGAGAGGACATGGTGTTGAAATGGCATAAACACTGTCAGTTACACGGGACAACACAGATTTCAAAAGATCCGGAGAGGATAGATAAATTTGTGTATCATCCACAAAGAGATGATACCGAATTCAAAGGAGCTTATTAGTTTTCCAAGTTAAGTAGTTTAGATAGAGAACAGTAGAGGACCTAGTAATGAGCCTTGTGGTCCTCCAACTGACAAATGGAGTAGAAGGAAGTGGATCGAAAGAAATTAACACTGAAAGAGCGATTAGATAGGATTGGATGAGAACCAGAATAGGACAGTGTCTTGAAGACCTAGGGATTGTAGCCCTTATATAACAAAAGCATGGTCAACAGTCAAATGCAGCAGAGAGATCCAGGAGAAATAGAAGAGAGTAATGGCCTTTAGTTTTAGCTGTGATCAAATCATTGCCAAACTTAATGAATACAGTCTCTGTGAAGTGTTGCTAATGAAAGCCTGATTGAAGAAGAGCTAATAGGTTGCTTGCAGAAAGAAAGTGTGTGAGGCGAGTGCAGACAATTCTCTCTTAACTTGGAGGGGCAGGGGAGCTGGGAGTTGGTAATTTGGTAATTTGATTTGGAATTTGGGTCAGAAATTTGTTTTTACAGAATAGGAGTAATCCGCCCCTGATCCTGCTGTCAATAGAAAACTGGCAGGAACTCATTATGGATCTGTCATTTAGAGTTACTTTAATTATTTTAATTGTTTCAAAATTCAAAATATTTTGGCCAGTTTTAGGGAATCGAACTTGCTTACAGTGCAATCATGATTTTTGCACCTATTCAGTTTTGGTTAAATTGGGTGGTTCAAAGTTTTAGTTTGCAGCTTTCAGTTAAACGATAATATATTAAAATAAACTATAAGTTTTTAAATAAGTAAACTAAAAACCAAACAAGCATTTTCAAATTACATGGTAGTTTGAGCTCAGGTCCTATCCTGACTACCTTTATAAGAACAATATGGATTCCATAGGTACCATTTACACTCCCTGAGGAAGCCTGCGGTTGCGCGGGTGAAACGCGTTGGTTTCAGATGTGACATATAGGGGCATATTCAATTGTGCCGTTTCCGCGGCGTGTTAAAACTACTAGCATTATTACGGTAGTAGTTAGCTGGATTTCAGCTCGCGGGTCTCCCTGAGCCGCGAGCTGAAATCCAGCGAGAAAACTACCGTAATAATGGTTTTTACGCACAGTGCGACGAACGTGAGATTTTTGGCGTTTCCGCTGACAATTGAATATGCCCCATGGAATTTATTTATGAAATGCTTTTATTTTTTCTGACACTTAGATCGAGAATAACTATCCTATAAACCTAATAGGGCCTGAGACGGAAGGGTGCGCATACGCACAGTATTCCGGAAATGGCTGCGCGTGAAAGGATACACTAGGGAGAAAACAGCCGGCTGGCGTTTCTCCAGCTTAAGAAGTGCGAGTGAAAGAGTGAAAGATTGGTAATGCTTCTGGACCGGAGCTCCCCGGCATATTGTACACCTAAGGTACCCTCTTCCTTTTTTTTTTCCTGGAACGATGATTCCGGGACTGTGGCTGACGGGACAGATTTATGGAGGTGTTTTTATACATCTGAAGAAGACTCCGGTGTTCTACTCCTAGGATATACTTATTTATCGGTTGCAACTTCTTCATTTCCGTATGCATGCTTATATACATTTTTTTATATATTTTTTCTGTACTGTGATTTTGATTTTACACTTTTCTTTGCAGACAATTTTTATTTTTATTTTATTTGTTTATGTGCCTGTTTATGTACCCCTCTATTATCATATTATCATACTTTTTTGTGTGGGAATATTCTGGCTCATTTATCTTTCTTGCATATATATAATTATAAACTTTACATCCCTTTTCCCTTTTGACTTAGTACCATAAAGGGCTCACTGTGTATGTTCCCACAAACTTCACATCAACCTTAAACTTTAAACATTGCATGCAAATAAAGACGCGTAGACCTGGATAAGTTATTAAAAAATGGCAGGAATTTTATTGTAAGGATTCTATATTAACTAAAACCTATGGTGGCGGAGAAAGAGCACTGCGTAACAGCTCACGAGCTGATAACACAAGATCACTTAGTGGACTGGCGCAAACCGCCGTGAGTCCTCAAATCACGGGGAACAAATCCCTACATACTTAGCGCTGAGTTGACGTCAGAGTGACTGCCCCTTACAACTCACACTGCCCTCCCTCACCGAGCCGAACAGGGACCCTCCTCACCGAAGGACCAAAAGGAGTTACTGATGCTTCAAAGGGGGCAGTGACCTACGACCAACTACCCGTGCGCCCATTAATCAGCCGCTGAACGCAGTGCCTTCCTACCCCGCTGCGCCCTACAGACGCCGCAGCCCGCCACCAACTAACCGAAACACGCCGCCACTCCCCCGCAGATCCTATCTATGAAGAGCTTCATACCCTCTTCGTTAAGGTGAACGCCGTCCCGTCTAAAAAGGTGTGGTGACTCCACCCCCAACCCCGGATGGTCGATGACTATACCTCCCAAGGACCGCACTACCTTCCGGATGGCGCTATTTAACTTCCTAACCATAACCGTCATTTTCTTTAAGGGAATGGTCGTTCTCTATGCTAATCGGGGAATTAAAGCCGACCAACCAATAATGATATCAGGCCACGCCTCGTGTATTCGTCGCAGGTCCTCCCGAATTACTATGATGAGATCTAAGGACTTTCCTTTTCCCAAATCATTACCTCCTGCATGTACTACCAGTACGTCTGGTGGGCCTTGTTGTCTAATGAGCCTTGTCAACCACGGAATAATATCCGGCCAGCCTAAACCTCTTTTCCCCCACCATCTTATAACCGTACCGCCATGATTCGGAATAACCTTAGACCCGGGGTGGCCAGCGGCCCAAAATATAAATGAATGACCGATGATCCACACCACCTTAGCTGGAACACCATCACCTGAAATCAGAAAAACTGTGTTAACAACCATACCTTTAAGTTGGGAAGACAGCCAGGTTTGGTATAGGAAGGTATGAGAAGAATAGTGTGCGGAAAATTCGATCACAAGGGGGGGGAAGGGGAGGACACACATATGGGGGGCAGACCACCCAGGCGAAGGTAAACAACACCCGGAAAAACCCCGGCAGCACACCACTAATCAGGACTTACGCCCAGGGAAACCCGGGTGAAAATCCCTTCGCGCCCCCACGTTAAAGCGGCGAGCGGAAAAGCCCAGGGTAGCCCACCAAATGGAGGGAGAAGGTGGGATGGGTAGGGGAAATGGGATGGGACGGTTGAAGTCTCAGGAGAGAAGTAAAGGTAGAAAAGAAAAAACTGTAAAAAACCAAAATTGATTAAACATTACAACAATCAGTCAACAACCTTGTCAATTCTAACATATGACTTAAAAGCCGCAGATTTCCATCGCCCCAGTGCTTTTATAGCTTCGCTAGAAGAACCTGCCAAGGCAGCGGATGTAGCTGCACCGATCCTAAATGAGTGTGTCCCGTATAATGTACTGTTTAGATTAATAGACTGCAAGGTACGTTTTAAAATGGTCGCGAATTGATATTTTGTCAACGGTATACCATTAGCGTGACACAGAAACAAATTAGCATGAGGTCTTTTACTCATAAACAATGATGCTAACCTGACCGGGCAAATAAGACATGGCTGCTGAGAGGTTAACTGAACCCATGATCCCCTGCCACTTTGGTCAGTCTTTGATTTAACTATTTTGCAGGCTAAGATCCCTTCGCCCGAACTGACATGCTCCACTCTCAAACCTGACTCCTGATGTCCCCTGGACCTGGCTACCAACTCTGAAATGCGAAAGGCTCCAAAATAAGCCATGGAAAAGGCCAAACTAAATAAAAGTTTCTCGTAACTATCTAAGGTAACCAACCCCACATTCCCTATCAGATCTTCCAGAATGTTAGAGGTAATCGGTAAACGGGTATCGGCATGAGAGGGACGGACTCTCCCCCATCCCCTCAGAGCCTTATTAATCAAAAATCCTTTTGTGACGTCAGGGTAACCGTGCAGCTTAGCCATAAATGATATCCCGGCCAGGGTGGATGCCATAGTAGTCCTTGAATCTCCCTCCGAGTACCTATCCCACATAAAGGCTAGCATGGCATCTTGCTGACCTGCCTCTGATTGGTCCTTTTGTCTGCTGAAAAGCGACCACCGTCTCCACGCCGACTGATATGTTTTCAGGGTGGAGGGAGCTATTGCTTGTTCCGCGAGCCCTCTTATGCCGGCTTGATGATCTGCCAAACACAAGGAGGACACGGGGTACCAACATCGTCCGCCTGAGGAGCCAGGTTGCGAAACCTGCTCCAATGGAAACGAGATAACGCGTCAGCTAGGCAATTCTGCACCCCCGGGACATGTTCAGCCCTGAACGAGATGTCATACTGTAGACAGCGCAGAACTAAGTGACGCAGCAGCGAAATTGCATGTTGGGCCGAAGCGCTCTGCTTATTGATGGACTGGACCACCCCCATATTGTCGCACCAAAAGACTATGTGCTTACCCCGCAAAGCGGGAGCCCACAGTTCGATTGCTACCACAATCGGGAACAGTTCGAGAACCAACAAGTTCTTAGTGATACCGTCCCTATGCCACTCCTCGGGCCATTCCTCCGCACACCAGTGTCCGTCGAGATAAGCCCCAAAACCGGAAGCCCCTGCAGCGTCCGTGAACAAATTGATTTCAGAGTTTGTTACCGGAGGTGACGGCCAGATACGCTTGCCATTGAAACCCCTAAGGAAAATGAGCCATATCTGCAGATCCTCCCTAACCACTTTGGATAGGCTTATGATTGCGTGTGGCCTACTCCTACCTACTGTGGCTCTTTGCAGCTTCCTACAGAAAACCCTCCCCATGGGGATCACCCGGCAAGCAAAGTTGAACCGCCCCAACAAGGACTGTATCTGCCTCAGGGGACTAGCGTTTGCCTCTAACACTTCCGCAATGGCCTCGTACATCTTAGTAACCTTATCCTCTGGGAGCCTACAGAACCCTGCCTTCGTGTCGATCTCGATCCCGAGGAATGATAGGCACGTAGTAGGGCCCTCTGTCTTGTCTGCTGCGATGGGAACGCCTAACACCCTAAACAACGCCTCCGTGGAAAAAAGGGTATCCCGACAACTCGTGGAGTCAGGAGGCCCGATCACCAAGAAGTCATCCAAATAGTGCGCAATCCACCGACACCCCGTCCCCGCCTGAATGCACCAGTGCAAGAAACTGCTGAATTTCTCGAATAGTGCACATGAAATCGAACAACCCATGGGAAGACAGCGATCGATATAGTATCCACCACGATGCCGAAAACCCATGAATTGATACGACTCGGGGTGAAGGGGTAACAATCTAAAGGCCGATTCGATATCCACTTTGGCCAGCAATGAGCCCCTGCCGCATTCCTGCACCAGGGCTAGAGCCGATTCAAATGACTGGTAACTGACTGAACTGAGATTAACGTCAATTGCATCGTTAACCGACTGACCAGCGGGATAAGACAGGTGCTGGATCAGTCTAAACTTTCCCTCTGTTTTCTTGGGGACTACGCCTACCGGGGACAAAATGAGGTTGGGAATAGGAGGGAGTCGGAACGGGCCGATCATACGACCCAAACCAACCTCCTTGCCTATTTTTTCGTCTAGCACCTCCGGGAGAGCGAGCGCAGATTTTAGATTCACCGGAGCTGCTGTGGAAATGCTACCCTGAACCGGAAGTTTGAAGCCAAAATGGAAGCCGTCGTGGAGTAGGGCCGCGGTCTCCCTATCATCAAACCACGCCAGCCACTTGTCCAGCTCGGTCAGATCAATTGTCGATGGCCCCTTGACTCGGCAGAGTCGAACCAGCGCCTCTTCCCCTTCCTCCACTTCCCCGAGCCTTGGCACAATCGGTGGCTGGATGATGGCCGCCACAGGCTGTACAAGTGTGCCTGAATCTGCAGAGTGAACCTCTTTGACAGGCCCCTGCATTAAAATCATAACACCTTCCTTTTGGGGGGAGGGCGTTTTGCGCCCTCCCCGGCCCTTGAAACCGCCTACCTGCGCTACCCTCTGCAGTCTGATTGCTAGGCCTCATTAGCTCCAACCATGTGTCAATGTCCTTATATCCGAGAGGAAGCTTCTCTCGCCCGCTCATCCGCTTCCTGAAAAGCTCGTCATATGCTCTCCAGATTACCGGGCCGTCCTTTATGAACATCCCGCTGATCAAGTGCATATATCTCCACACCTCCGCTTGCTCGCTGGGCCTGGACTCTAGATATATTGTGGTGAAAATGGAAAATGCATTCGCCCATCTAGAGAAGGATCTGTACTTCTCCTCCCCCATGCCCGATTTTTCACAGGCTGCTGCCAGCGCCTTCTTATCCTCACCGGTTAACGAGTACATATCCACGTACTTGCCCCTTCTGATTCTATCCCGCACACTGGGCCTAATACCGTGAGTGATCTCAAGGGATTCTACCTGCCCCAACTCGCTACGGACCGCTGGTAGATCTGTGTCTCCTGAATGGGATGCGTGCTTACTCCGCTTACCTAGCAATTCAGTCTCCAACAACTTAATTAGTTTCCTGGGTCTATCACCCGAGCCCGAGGACTCACTATCTGTGGAGAGGACGGGTGAATCCAACAAGTGTGACTTATGTATAGTAGCGGAACTGGACTCACCAGCAGGAGCAGGATTCCCATCACCGACAGACGTCTGCCCTAGCGACACAGCTGCGGCCTGTCCTCCTGACGTGTCCTGGATCGCTTCCTCCCTCCGTTCTGCCGTCATCTGATCCTGAGCCTCGGCACGCGGACGGTCGCGACTGCCGACCCTCGTCTCCAGATGCATAACAGTAGGCTCTGAAACGGAAAGGGGGACAGTCAACTGATGTCTGGGTAAATAGTCCAAGCGCCGCCGCGCCGTGTTACTATCCCTGTGTTCGGTAGAGAGGTTAGGGGCTGACACGCGGGCCGTACTGGGGGACGCTGAAAATGACTCCCGCCTCCGCTGTAAGCGGCTATCCCCAAGTAGGGGAGGGGGCCCTGAACCGAAATTACCGCCGCTGGAATGGTGATAATCGACTACAAAATTGTCGGACCTACCCCCTTGACCCCCGTAATAAGGCCCCCCCGCCCCGTACCCCGGGGAAGAGGCCCAATGAGACGTGTATAGGCGAGACGCCGGAGGAGACATACGCTGGCGTTGAAAATAGGGCCACACCGGCGCCTGGGTGTTGTCTCCAAAATCTCTTGTGTGTCTGGCGGGAAGTGTGCCCCCCCCTAGTTGGTGACGGTGGTCCCCGTGAGGTGGGGTACGGGCCTGGGACATGCTCAAACCCTGATGATCCCTACCTGGATTAGACCCCCATGCAGATGCCCCACTACTATGGGGGAGAAATGGGCTGGGAGGGAAGGACAATTGATGGGGGGCAGGAGGGTTGTGCTCCTGATACCTAGCCCTCATTGCTGGTTCAGGGGGGGTGATGGGGCATAGGGTGCCTAGGGCCTGGCCCATGCTCCTGACAGGACTGGGGGCATATCCGCCTGCCGGGGGAGGGGGGGTGCCTGCCTGCCGCTGCTGGGGCTGACCGCTGCTGTCCCTGACTGGGCCGCTGGCTGACCCTGCAGCCAACCATGCCGAGGAGTCTGCGTGGCGGGACCCGGCCGGGCGCGATGGGGCGCGCGTTCTGCGCATGCGCGAACCGGCCGGGAGAAGAGAGGGGGTGGCGCGGCCGCGCCGTGCGGCTGTAACAACGGGAGGATGACCTGCAGGGGGGACCAGAGGCGGGACACCGCTAGAGGTGATGGCTGGAGGGAAGGAGGATGGTGGAAGAGAGGAGGAAGAGGGGGCAAGATGGCGGCGGGAGCGAGGGGGGGAGGGGGACCTGAGGCGCGCCGGGCGTGGGGCATTTCTCCTGGGACGGGGCATGTTGGCAGAACAGAGGAGGACAGCGGGGTGAGATGGGAAAGCGGAGGAGAGAGGGGGAGGAATAAGAGGAGAAAGAAGAAAGAGTTGGAGGAAAGAAAAAAAAAGGCAGAAAAAAGGGGGTGAAAACAAGGAGAGAGTAGAGCAATAAATAGAGAGGAGCAAAATATAAAGTGAAAGACGAGGGCAGATGGGAATAAAGTTTAATAGACAATGAATAAATCCACAAGTGGTACTTATCCGTTTCTCTTGCTGCTGGGTCTCCTACAGGAATCTCGTGCTGCAAGTGAACACAAGCAGGAAGTGCAGCCTGCTATATTCTATCAAGGTCCCTCCCAGGTGAGCAACCATTGGCTGGAACCCACCCCATGATAAACTACACCAGGTAATTACTCAGCTTGTTACAAACCCTGTCGCCCTTTAAGTGCGTTTGTCCTAAAAGCCTCACTTGTCATTATTTAGTGCTGGGGAATTTTTTTTTTTTCTATCAACCTCTCAAAAGAAACCTAACCTAGTGCAGTAAGAACAGTGCAACTGATGCACCACTTCACAGGTGTTCAATTGTGCTATTTGTCCAAATCCCCCACACACTCTATCTGTATATCTCTATCTCGTGTCTTAAATTTTTTTTCAGTGCTGCCAAATTCAATTACATTACAGCTACAGTATATACCTTTACCTGCAAATAAGTTGAAAAAAACATTCTGAGATATAGATCTATATTCTTCAATAATATAAATAAAATCAGCACATTTTTTTCTAAATGAAGTATTTTCCTACAAAAAATGTCCTACAAGCAAATAATCCAAATATTAGGATACATCCTAGCAGCAATTTTATTCATAATCTTAGACTGCTACAGACCTGCCTGTGACTGTTGTGAATAAGTGAAATTATTTATATAAAAAAAACATAATAAAAATAATACAATGAAGAAATTCTACGATATGCAGAGTGAAACATGGTTATGTCAGATTCTAGGGATTGGTGGGTAGAAATCTTTACAAAGAGCGAACTGAGAAAGTGGTGCCAATTTATATAAGTAATGGCTTTAGCTTATTCATGCATATTGCCCTTACATATGTGCTGATTGGAAGACTTTAAAGCAGTGCTAGACAACCTGATACACTTCAGGGGCCGAACAAGCGGCCCTTTAACCTTCAAAAGGGCCGCACCTTACCCTTAAGATCAGTAATAAGTACAAGTAATACATTTAATCAAAGATAGAGACACCTATCTGTAATAACATATCAGCAGGCATTTTATACAATTGTTAGAAATAGGGCCGGATTAAACCGAGGTCTAACTGGGCTACAGCCCAGGGGCCTCGGGCATCCAGGGGGTCCTTCACAGTGCTCAGCGGCATTATTGATCCGCATGGGGACGCCCCTGGCCCGATCAATGCTGCTGAGCCTGTCACTGTAGTCCTTCCGCGGTGCTCAGTAATCTCCCTACTGAGGAGATCTTGTGAGTCTCACTCTCGCAAGATCCCCTCAGTTTGGAGCATACAGCGCGCCCCGGAAGGACTACAGTGACTGGAGGACAGAAAGAGGTAAGGGCCTTGGGAAAGGCGGGCAGGCGGCTCACGGGGGGGGGGGGGGGGGGGCTCACGGGGGAATGGAGGCCCCCTTAGCCCAGGGCCTCCTTTCCCTTAATCCGACCCTGGTTACAAACTATTAAACTATAAAGAAACAAATCCGACAATGAAGCAGGAAGGAGCTGGGGGCCACATGTGAAGGATAAAATCATCGCTCACCTAGAAATGCTCTCAAAAAGGCAACTGGTCTACGTGGCATGCGCTGCCAACGGAAAGCTGGCTCTTCGGTTTTCAGGTAAGTCTCTTTACATTGGATTAGTTTTTTGATGCAATCGGAATTTTGGTGTAGGTGTGAAGCCTGTAGGGGTTCTCGTCACCGTTAAGATGATTACCACCGCTCAGTGCAACATATAATAGTTAATCTAGTTTCGATAACTGAGATGCAGCCGTTTTTTATAAATGTTAACCTAAAATAAAACATATTAGCCAATCCAAATAGTCTAGAAACAGTATATATATCTTAATATTACTAGTTATGCTGTCAGTTTTGCTAAAAGCTCAAATAAATATTGGTATGCTTAGATAAATTCACTTATCAGTTTGCAGTGGGCTGGCCCACACCTATAGTCGTTCCTGTATATATTGTGACTACAAGGGCAGAAAACTATACTTTTTGAAATAAATAATGTAGCAATGCAGTTGTGCTTAGAACGTAAGTACGATTTCCTTGGGCATTTCTCATGCTATAATACATCAACCTGTCACCTGACAGCAACTGCCATTAATGTTGCAGTTAATCACACAGTTTAGAAGGCTCTTAAATCTTCCAAAACTTTCTGTGAAACTGCAGTAGGTACATAGCGATATTCTTTCAGGCATTAATTCATACACATGTTTAAGTGAACTGTCAAAACTCGTGATGGATGTAATAAAAAATGAAATAAATGTTTGTGATAAAGCTGAAATCAGCTTACATAGCAGATTGATGCTTTAGCTAAATAGTAAGAAGATGCAAATGTGTCATCAGTTATAGAAAACGGTAATTAAGCTATTGATGAATTTTGTAGATAATTTATGCAGCATAAACATTTATGTTGATATGTTGACATATAAGAGGCATAAAGGTGTTCACTAGCTAAGGGGTCATCAGAACTATCACACTGTGGCATTGACTGGAGAGGTCATTGACTAAGCTCCTGGTGGCCGAACGAATATTGTTGAACGGAATGTTTAAACTTTGTGGGGTCTTGCAGTGAACAGCAGTGAGCAAAAAGTTCTAAGGAGAAATCTACAGTGTTGTCTACCTAACTTCCAAAGAGTGGTGTAAAACATAGCTTAAAGAAAAAATCCCCCAGGCCGACTATTGTGAGATCTCTTTATAATCCACTTTGTGCAATATGGGTCTGCAGGGAATAATACAGAGGCTCAAACCCTGGTCTCCCTGGTATCACGGGAACTAAGGTGTCTGGAGTTGCCAAACTCTGATCATGTACGAATCTTGGTGTTGTCCTTGATTGTGGTTTGACACTCAAGCATCAGGTATCAGCCACGATCAAAAGACTGTTAACTAACCATCCCCGTTCCAGCCACACAACACCTGTTTTCTATACCCTTTAATGACTGCCTGTAAGATAATGAATCTGTTTAATGGCTAATTGACATTCAAAGCCCTACATAATCAGGGTCCTACATACTTGAAGCAGTTTCTGATTCTCTACACTTCCACTCGCTCACTTTGATCTGCAGATGAAGGACACTAAGGCTGGGTACATACTACATGGTTTTCAGCTGATTATCAGGCCAAACACACGATAAACAACCTTTTGGCCCGATATTGCATTAGTGTGTATGCTCCAATGACGAACGATTATCATTCCAGAGCTCATTGTATCGTTTGACGTGATTTTATAAACAGACTTAAAATCTCGGTCAACGATGGAACGACTTTGTTCCAATTCTGCCTTGTGTATGCCGATCTCCATAACGTTTACAGAGTCATAATCTTTTTCAGCCAATAGTTATGACAGATGAAGAGCACAGATCTGAAGGTATATCTGGTAAAACATGTATAGTGTCTACACATGAATTGGCTGCTGATCGGGACTTTCAGTCGTTGGTAAAATTGTTAATGATATTGCACCGAGAGAAATGTTCTGCAGTACCTTGACTCTCCCATACTTCATATGAGGTCTGAGTTTTTAAAGCTACTACTCTTTGGAACTTGTGGTCTCTTACAGTCCATGAGGCCTCCTCTCTAGAAGGATGGGGTATGGAAATGTGACGCTTATAATAGCGACACCGACTATATAGACAAAAATAGCCAATTGCAATAAAACCGACATGCATGAAATGCTGACTTACATTAATTCAGACATAGAACATATCCGAAAAAACTACCTTTGCAGACTGCTATCAATTTTGAAGTTACTGTATGCACGCACTTCCATTTTACATTACAAAACAGAGCGACATTGAGGTATGTGAATTTAAAGCTGCAATGGCAGAACCCGGCACCTGACCCTAACCCTACCCCTACCCCTAACTGTAACCCTTGTATTAAATTTTTGAGTTGGCCGGTACTGTCATTGCCGTTTTAAATTAACAAAGGTCAATGTTGCTCTGTTTTGTGATGTAAAACGGAAGTGCCAGCATGCAGTCACCTTGGAAATGATAGCAGTCTGCAAGGTAGTGTTTTCAGATATGTTCTATGTCTGTATTAATGTAAGTCAACATTTCAAGCATGTCAGTTTTATTGCAACTGGGATTTATCTACATAGTTGGTGTCACTATTATAAATGTTGCATCAACCATCACTCTAAAAATCTTCAAAAAGAGACTCACGACCTGTTTACTTGAGCATTTCTTTAATGCACCTCTGCTTTCACAATACCCAGTGCTCTCTTTCCTGTACTCTGCAATCTGAATATGTTTATTTTTATCATGCATTTCTATTCTGCAAATGTAAAGTGTTTTTAGTCCTATTGGAAGAAAGTCGCTCTACACATAAAATTATTATCAATGTCTATCAGCTTCAAGCAAAGTGGTTGATGGTCGGCTTTTAAGAGCTATCTTTGGTTACTTTGGAGAAGCCACAATTGCCTAACTCGTTGTCTACTTAAAAAAACAACCCACACTATGCTGGCCAGCCCAAGGTCTAGTTAACATGATGATGGGGTAAAATATCTTGTGAGTCTCCTCAAAATTGTGCTAGACAGTCAATATTAGCTTGTTTTGAAACTGAGAAGAAAAGATGAAGGAGAAATGTATTTGATTTATAATATATATTAACCATGCTTTTAAAGCAAGACTGTTTTTGTATTATGAAAAAGGCTGTGTGATCTTCTTTTATAGCCTGCACCTTCAGTTAAGAGCTAGCATGACTTGAGATGAACTTGCAGCCTTCACCCCTTACTTCTCCAATCTAATCAGTTAGACCAGACTCTGGATTAGCATCACTAACCATGACATTAAATCACATTTAGTACAGTGTACAGTTCTGGAGGCCATATCTCAAAATATACCTTCATATAATAGAAACACTTCAGGGAAGGACTACAATAAAAGTGCATGGGTTCCATTACAATATTTATCAGGAAAAATGTCAAGACAACACACATAGATTAGAGGGGAGAAGGGACAATTGTTCTATGATAGAAACATTTATGCATATCAAATGTATCAATACAGATATAGCAATGATTAAATAGAAGCAAGGAGCATTGCACTGCCATTCATATAAATTGCTGTGGCATTTTATGCAGACAGATCACATTATATTACTTTTTTTTTTTACATTTTACTCTTTTTCTATCACTGGAGGTTATATTGAAACAATAAGCGTGTGCGCCAGATTTTTTTATTGAAGCAATCAATCTGCATGGGAAGTAGAAACCAAATTCAAACTAGGGATGTTCACTGACCCCTGTGTTTTGGTTTTGGTTTTGGATTTGGATTAACTTTGTGTATTGGTTTTGGTTTTGGCAAAACTGCCCTCACGTGTTTTGGTTTTGAATCTGTATTTTTTTTCAAAAATTGCTAAAAAATGCTAAAATCGCTTAATTTGGCTCTTTTTTTGTTCCTACATTATTATTAGCCTCAATAACATTTATTTCCAGTCATTTACAGTCAATTTTGACCACCTCACAGGTCACAATATTATTTTCATCCGGTTTAGGTGAAATACTGCAGCAGGCTGGCTGGATACTAAGCGACAGAGCAATGATACAAACACATGGCAGTTCGTAGCACATATAGGAAACATTACCACATAGCAGTGGCAGAAATTAAAAGTGGTGCAAGATGGAATTGTGTTTGGGAATATGTTGGATCTTAAAAAATGTCATGTACAGTTTAACAAACCAAGCACTCCAGCAACAAGGACTGCCACTTTTGTGGCTAAAGTGCTTGATTTATTTGGGCCCCCACAAAACAAGCTAACAATGGGCTTTAAGCAGTTAAGCTAACAGTGCTGTCAATGAGCTCTAAGACTGCAGCGAGCTGGCTGGTTACTAAGTGACAGAGCAATGGCACAAACACACAACACTTTATAGCACATCTATGAAACATAGCTACACAGCAGTGGCAAAAAAATAAACTGGTGCAAGATGTAATTCTCCTTCTATCCTCCCACCCATCATTATGTTGGATTGCCTTAATATGATTGATGGGCAGCAGACTAGACAAGGTTATAAAGTCAACAATATAATGACATCAACAGTATTATTAGGACAACAATTGAAATGTATACAGCATTTGTTAGGATGACAATTTAAATGTAGACAGTATTATCACTAACTTTAACCCTGTCCCTGTCCCTGTCTCTATCCCTATCCCTGTCCCTCGACCTGTCCGTAACCATATCCCTAATCCTATAATAATACTGTCCACATTTGAATAGTCTAAATAATTATACTTTCCGCTATGTGAATTGGCAACCTAATAATACTGTTTCTGTGTGAGCAATGACACTGAACAATGGAACTGGAGGCTGTAGAGTGACAAGAACACTGCCACCATTCTGTGTCTGTGTGAGCAATGGCATTTGAGTAATGGCACTGGAGACTGGAGAGTGACAAGTACACTACTACCCCTGTTTCTGTGTGAGCAATGGCACTGAGCAATGTCACTGGAGACTGGAGTGTGACAAGAACTCTGCTGCTCCTGTTTTTGTGTGAGCAATGGCGCTGTACAATGTCACTGGAGACTGGAGAGTGACAAGAACACTGCCACCCATTCTGTGTCTGTGTGAGCAATGGCATTTGAGTAATGGCACTGGAGACTGGAGAGTGACAAGAACACTACTACCTCTGTTTCTGTGTGAGCAATGGCACTGAGCAATGTCACTGGAGACTGGAGTGTGACAAGAACTCTGCTGCTCCTGTTTCTGTGTGAGCAATGGCGCTGTACAATGTCACTGGAGACTGGAGAGTGACAAGAACACTGGTACCACTCTTGTTTCTGTGTGTGAAAAATCCATACCCAACACCAGTGCTTGACAAGTTGAGCTGGTCACATTACAACTGTGAAACCTGTAATGTTTATCTTCTTCTATTATAATGTGATTCCTCTCCATGTGTCAGCGCTATACACACCAGAAGCAACGGGTCTGATTCATCAAGGCGTGCATACTGAGAGCAACATGCGATTGTTTTAAAAGGCACCTAATGGAATCACCCAGTTCCCTACCAGAAATCGTAGGCTGTAGTAAGTATCCTTTGCGTGCAAACTGAATTCCAATTTTGAGTATGATACGCACAAAATCGTCAGATATGTACCATGATGAATTAAGTCAAACAAGTGTAGGTAGTTGCACAGTCAGGGCAGAGACGCAACACCTGTTTGCATATATGCCCTACACTCTCAGAGCATATATTGTATTAGACCCTTGTTTTGTTTAGAGTTTTGTCTGGCATTGACTTATTTTTCACTTCTGCTTTCCTCCTACTATTCTTTAGTTTCTAGTCCTAAGATCGTAGCTTTCATCTAACACAATATGGCTATTTACAAACCTTTGACCACTGTATTGTCCACCAGCCTTCGTCTTCCAGGACAAGATCCTTGTCCTAGAGAAGTGTGCTTCTATTAGCTACCCCTGCCAAGGTTTCACCTATTTGCAGCAGCAAATCTAAACTCCAAGAGTTTCCAAATGGACATCTTGTGAGACAGGTATGTAACAGGCTCAAAACCAAGATGACAGAAATTTGACCATGGTGAACATCTGAGCAAAGAAACATCTACGAGGGAAAGTAGAAGTTGTGGAACAAAGAAAAAAGTGTCCTATTGCAAGTGGTGATAAGGCTTTAAGATAATGGCCATGTTTCATGGCAAATATTTGTGCAGATTTGCACTTTGCATGCCCACAAAGAGAACGGACACATAAGCATCCATGCAGATTTGCACGTATCTGGCACTTGCACCTCATTGCAATCGGATAGGGAAAACTGGGCAGGAAAGGACAGGTTTCACATAGGCTGAATACAGTAAGGCATATATATCATTTACACCTGCTAGAGAACAGGTGCAAATACACACAGATGATGATGATTTGATGTAAAGCAGCATGCTTGTGGCCAATGCAGTGCCAGACACATTTTGACATATGCATGGCACTGCATATGGGAAACTATGCGTTATTTTTGTGTGTACTATTTTTTCACCATGATTTGTCACCATTTGTAATACAAATCTGTATTAGGCCCAATGTCACAACCAACAAGCAAGAAGGCCTCATACTAGCTACAAATGTGCTCGCCCTTTTACTAGAACCCGAATTTTGCCTACGCACATTGTGGGTCAATTTGGACAAATTCTAGCCACTTGGAGCACAAGCTGATTTCATTTCAGTTACCCAGTAGCACGGGCAATATTGTAATATGTGTAGCTTGCTTAAATTCAAAACCACTTGCATCATTATTCCAAAATTTAATTAGCACTAGTTCTTAGGTGGTTTGATTTTTGAAATTGTAAGGTATTAAAAAAACATAATCATAAACCCCTGGAACTCACTACACAGTCCTTTAGTATTCACTAACAGCAGACGGGATTTGAGTAAAAATTACATAAGCACACAGCAAAAGTACCTTTAAGTTCAACTCACACTTCAAACAATAGGCTGTCTGTGCAAGAACTCATATTTGTATTCCTGCAGATGATTGGAGAACACTTCTTACAAAGTGTAACTCTATATAAATGTATAGGATCTTATAATTACCTAATCTAACAATGTATAATGTCTAAGGAATGCGGGCATCCCTTATAACCATCTATTACCCAAGGGCCTAATATGTGTCATTCACCAAAGTGGTAACTTGTCAAAGGAGACTCTTCCACGCCTGAAAATTACACATCTCTGGAGCTTAGAGCACAAGTTAAAATGTGTATTGGCTCAGTGGTTAACATTTCTGCACTTCAAGAGTTTGATTCCTGACCACGGCCTTATCTGTGTGGAGTTTGTATGTTCTCACCGTGTTTGGGAGGTTAATTGACTGCTATCAAATTTACCCTAGTTTCTGTGTGTGTGTGTGTGTGTGTGTGTGTGTGTGTGTGTGTGTATGTTAGGTACTGATGTGAGTAAAAACATACTGGTAGGTTAATTGGCTGCTATTAAATTGCCTTTAGTCTCTTCCTGTCTGTCTGTGTGTATGAATGTTAGGGAATTTGGACTGGGGCAGGGATTGATGTGAGTGAGTTCTCTGTACAGTGCTGCAAAATTAGTGACGCTATATAGATGATAATGATGATGATGATGGAATACATCTGTTCTCGTTCATCTCCCCAGAATCTCTCACAGTACATTATTAATATTGGGCAGCACGGTGGCTCAGTGGTTAGCACTTCTGCCTCAAAGCGCTGGGGTCATGAGTTCAATTCCCGACCATGGTCTTATCTGTGTGGAGTTTGTATGTTCTCCCCGTGTTTGCGTGGGTTTCCTCCGGGTGCTCCAGTGTCCTCACACACTCCAAAAACATACTGTTAGGTTAATTGGCTGTTCTCAAAATTGACCCTAGTCTCTCTCTCTCTCTCTGTCTGTGTGTGTGTATGTTAGGGAATTTAGACTGTAAGCTCTAATAGGGCAGGGACTGATGTGAATGAGTTCTCTGTAAAGCGCTGCGGAATATTTATTTTATTATCATAGACTTATAAAGTGCCACAGTGCTCCGCAGAGCCGTACATTGGGGAAAACGCGACACACATAAATCAGGGACATACAAGACAGACATCATAAATGAAGACAAGGGTTGGGAGAGTCCAGCTTGTGAGAGAGTCTATATTCTATTTGGATGAAGACATAGCTGAGACAAAAAGTGCGAGTGTGGCTCAGAGTGGAAGTTGGGACAGTGACGAAGGGGACATTAGTGTGAGCAGTATTGGCAGGAGTAGGCTCTAATAAAGAGATGGGTTTTCAGAGAGAATGTTCAGAGATTTGAAGGCAGTGGGAGAGTCTGACCGAGCATAGTAAGGAATTCCATAAGTGGGGAGTCTTTTGGAGTGTGTATGTGTTTTTGTGTGCCTGTGTGCGTGTGTGTGTTTGTGTGTGTGCATGTGTGTGTGTTCACTTGATTGATTGTGTATGTGTGTATGTGGAAATCCCTTACTTTTTTTCTCTTCTAATTTTTATTAGACGTCCAGCTCCTTCAAATTAAACCTCAAACCAGAAATATTACTACAAAATGTTTAATGATTCTCTCATCCCTAACAAGCCACATGGTAAATAGTGCAACTGTTATAAATTTACTATCCACACTTAGTTTACATGTTCACAATTTAATTAACTCCTGGCAAAATATCTCTGTGTAAAATACGGAATATCTTATGAACATAAATGACACATTAAAACTAAATATGGTTAAGACTTGGGCATTTTTTTCCTTGGTGGGAACTTAGTAACTTACGGTCATAGTCTGTTTTCAGATAATTCAGATAACATTATATTGAACATAATCGGTAATAAAGCAATTCTCAATCACAGCTGAAAGACATTCTATAGAGTACAAATTCTACCATCTGGCATCCTCTCAGACTGTGGAATTAGAAGGTTTACACACTGTACGCACCGGGAAGGTCACTTTTTCAACACAATTAATTTGTTCCTCAAACAAGCCTTATTGTTCTGTTGTAATTGTTTAAGTAAATAATATAAGTGTCTGTAATTATGCAGAACTCTACAAACAGGCTTTCCATGCCTGCTATCCATAAATTAGTTTTATCTATTCCAGAGACTGCCACTTCTGCTTCTATAAAGGATTAGAGCTTTTATTTATGGCGTGCTAGGCAACAAGGACTCTTGCATACAGCTGTATGATGTAGAATACTGTGTGATAAAAGAAACTCTCGGTGTACTTATTAGAAGCTTCTTCATAATAAAATGTACTTAAATTGCATATAGCTAAATTAGTATTGTGACAACAAAAAAAAACTATTTATTGAAAGACTATGGAGAATTGCTCCATTGACTATTGAGAATATTTACTAAATTTACTACTAAATTTATTACCATATTTACCAAATTGCGGGTCTGAAAAAAGTGGAGATGTTTAGAATGTAGTAAATAAATGACAGCTAGAATCTGACTGGTTGCTATAGGCAACATCTCCACTTTTTCAAACCCGCAATTTAGTAAATATACCTCTATGTCTGCCAAAAAATAGCAAGTTTGATTAATGAACATAATTTAATCCATAGATTTATTATAGACATGTTATTGATTTATTATTTTCTATGTTTTAAATAAACAGTGTTGTAGCATTAGAACTGGTTGCATAACCAGTGTTGTTAAAGGGTTTGTTCACATTTGGACAAACTCCCCTCTCTATGTGGACCAAATGATTACTTTGGTTGTTCATTGTATTTGATTGAACGGACAACTCTTTAACATATTTAATTATTGAAAATGAGAGGAGCTATAGCTTCATTCGGATTTTCTATATTAAAAGAAAGAATAAAATCCCTTTCTTATCACAGTAACCAGTCTCCGTCTAGTCATTGTGCGCTTAATTGCTTTTGATTTTGAAGGCCAACCCAGGTGTACCTAGCAATGTACTCTGATTTATTTTCTAATTAAGAGGGCATTTTCCATGTCAGTTTAATTTTTTCAACTTATATTGTTCTATTATTAAGATTGAGCAATTATTGAGCAATGTCTAAAATCAACTATGTCTTTGTAGATTCATTACCTAAAAACGAGAATTGTGCTATAAGAGTCCTTCCAGTAAAAGTGTAATTCTTGTACATTAATATTATTATTTTTATTTATTCCAATGGTACCATAGATCTGGTGGTAAACATTAAAACGATGACCGGGTCGGCGATACCAGATACCTCAACAGAAATACACCTTTGGTGTATTCCCCGGCACACTGGTAATACTGACAGCTGGAAATAGTGACCGGAAACCCTGCCGACGAATGAAGAAGCCAGCAGGTAATGATGATGTCACTTGGAAGCTGCATATTATGTTTGCTGTTCTTAACCTGCTATTTTAAGGAGCCGCTGCCTGTACAATGTTATTTAGAAAGCCTAATACATTCTACAGGTGGCGCCTCCTTAAAAAAACAGGTTAACAACAAAAATCTTAAAGCTTCAAAGTGACTTCATCGTTATCTGCCGGCTTCTTCATTCGTCGGCAGGGTTTCCAGTCACTGTTTCCAGCTGTCAATATTACCAGTGTGCCAGGGAATACACCTTAGGTGTATTCCTGTCGGCGTATATGGTATCGGCAAGCCGGTCATCGTAAAAAGGTGCCCCACCCCCATAGATCCCATAGCGCAGTACAATCATACAAATATGGATAAGACATAACTAATATAGTAAGATAAACCACAAATACATGATGCATAAGTAGCACAGACACGTGTAAGTAAAACTATATGGATTCACACAGAATGTAGCAAAAGACATGACAAAGTTGATGTGGGTCGGACAGTAGACAGACATGAGACAATACGCTGTAGAGGGAGGGGTGGTGAGTTCATTCTTCTTTTGTCTTTTGCTATGCCATCCTCAAATCATAGTATGCCACACATTAAGGATACAGGGAATTATAATACCATAAATTAATAGTAGAAATCATTTAGTAATTATAATTTCATTTTTGTGATTATGTTAGTGAGCACAGCCTGAACTTTCATGGGCATGGGGAAATATAGGCAAGCAGGGAGACACAGACTAAGGGGCATATTCAATTCTCGGCGGAAACACTGAAAATCTCGTGGTCCGCGCACGATTACCTTTATTACGATAATCGTGTGCGGAAAAACAGTTAATACAGTAATTTACTCGCTGGATTTCAGCTCGCAGCTCCCTGAGCCGCGAGCTGAAATCCAGCTACAAATTACCGTATTAACTGTAATAGTTTTAACGCCGCAGGACTTCTAAAGAATTGAATATGCCCCTAAGAGTTAGATAGGTGAAGGAGCAGGGACCCCCAACAGCACAGACCAGTGATGCAAGGCTCCCGATAAACTGATCTAGAAGGAATGTGGTGTTAAATCACCTCAATATGACACAATGTTCAGATATACAACTTTTGTTTTGGTGCAAGCATTATCCTTGAGTGCATTGTGTTGCCCTTCGACTTAGCTGCCTTGTGCTGTTTATCCGGGTGGGATTTTTTGGCTGGTGTCTTGGGTGCCAACACCAGTTGGTTTGATGAGAGTGTTTGCCAGAAAACATGGAGCAGTCGGCGGCCTATGCTTGGTGACTTAATTTATGTAATGGTAGAACGTGCTCCCTTAGAAGAATCAGGCTTTGGTTCGGTACAGGCATCGCCCTCAGGGAGGTTTGTTGGTTGCGTTTGGTCATCCCAGAAAGTCTGCGGGTTCTCGGACACTTGGGATAAGGGATACCCAAGTTTATAGATAATGGTGCATCTGGGTTAAATGGTTCCCCATGTATTAATATATGGAGAGTGTAAATGACCCTCACTATGATATTAGGAGCATTGGTCCTAGTTGAACTGCTTATCGTTTTCTTCTCCATCATGCAATCTTTATATTTAATCAAACTCCTTTATTTGCCAAGCTCTGGTTTCATGTCCTTTGTTTATTAGTAGATTGGTAAGAAGGGATGTAAAAAGGGGGGAATTATTATTATGGGAGAACATCAACCATTAAGCATTTTATATCTTTCCATTGCCTTAGAAATGTCAGCATTAAAATGTTAATACGCAAATCATATTATACATGTTATATGTTCTACGCAAGGATTAACAGCTATTCTTTAAATGCTTCACAAATGAGACCAGGGGCTATAAATTATCTTTGCAGAAAAGCATCAGGTCCCATAAGTATGTTATACCGTAAGCTGGTGAGAAGACATAACCATCCAATTATAGTCTAATGAGCAACATTCTATATGCACTTTATTCACTGTTATTACTAGGAAGAAGAAGACCACAGAGGGAAGTTAATCTGGTGAGTAGGACCTTATAGAGCTCCTCGAAGGTTCAGTTGCCACCAGCAACCCACCTGTTGCTCACCACTGTTCTATGTTTATCAAGTTAAAACTTTTACACAGTATTTATGTTAGTATAGTAGAAAAAAAATGGAAGACACAAACTAAAAACAAAAGACCCAACCAAAGACATTGAAAAACAAACAAATAAAATAACTAAAATAAATAAATAATGTTTAAATTTAGCATAAAGTACATTATCTGCCTTTTTGAGGGAGGAGAAAAATATCAGAGAGCCAGAAGTTCATAATTATGTGAGACTAACTAGCTCTAACCTATCATCACACTCAATTAGAACTAGGACTGTTTGTGAAATTGAATTTTCTTTAATTTGCCTTGATTCACCAAATCCCAGCCCTTATTTGCACACACTATCAGACATCCACAATCTCTATGGGAGCAGCAGTCATCACAACACATTGAGTGAAAACTAGGAAATAGAGATAACCACAATTTGAAAAATTGCTTGGCTTCGAGTCCAGGCAGAACTAAGCTCAAGTTCCGTGCTTTTTTTTTCAAACGCAATTTAAGTGCAAGATGCATTCGGACATGAATCAGGCCCCAAGTGTTCAATTGCGCTATTGGTGCACAGAAGGGTTTTGGTATTTGTATGTGATTAATGGTATCAGCAGAGTAAATACAAAGTGACATGGCAACTCTTCACTATTCCTTATTTAAAAGCATTGAAGCCAATGGTGAAAAAAATGATGACAATGATTATGATTACTCTATTGGTGATACTGAAAAACATGTAGCTTTATTTTGCTTTAGACACCCTAGAATTTTCTGGCGAACTCACTCAACCACATATCTGTTGTGACATAAAATTAAGTACAGATTTAGAGTGTGACCATTATATTCACTAGCTACTTGCTATCCCAGGTTTTCAGAAGGCAACAACTCCTGAAATGAGGCCAATTCAACAAACTTGAAAGGCATAATTATAGTTTCTAGGATGTGTCCTGCTGTACTTTTCCCCCTATCTAAAAATTCCAGCAGTGAAGGTTGGTGGTGCTACCTGTGGCTAGTTTGGAATTTTACCATGGTATTATTACAAATCATCAAGTGACAATGACTGAGAACATACAATTTGCACTTCAAAATTGTCATCAGGTGCAGCTTCAAGCCCAGAATTTCTATTATCAGTAACATTATCAACATAACCAAGGATATCGCTAACTTTTCTATTATTGTGTTATTTTGCATTTTTGGAATTACCATCTGGTTTGTAAGATCTGGTATGTTTACAAAGGAGATCACATTGCCATTCCAAATGTAGGATCAATATTGATATTCTGAGCTATGTTTCCTGGCAATTTTGTATGACCCTTTTAGTACATAGTAAGCACTAGACCAGTGGATCCCAAACTTTCTAAGTTCGAGGCACCCTTTGGGTCTCCATCATTTTTTCAAGTAATTAACAAGTAGTCCCCCACCTTGCTTACCACCGACCTTGACCGCGGCACCCCTGTGAGATCACCACGGCATCCCAGGGAGCCGTGGCGCACAGTTTGGGAAGTACTACACTAGACTATTGCCATGCTATCCATATCAGTCTGGTTTTATGTAATCTATGATAAATGAAACTTTCATTCACAGTACAATGTTCTGTTTGGTTGGTAGGGCGAGGAATTTTGTTTTATGGGACAAGAATTGTTTTTTCATTTTGTGCCTGTGAAATGATTGACTTAGTCTTAGAAAAAATTTAGTTTGCCCATTTGTAAAAACATCATACTCTTCCTCAGTTTTTGCCATTTATTCTTTAACACGTTAGTCAGCATTTGGATTTCTGAGACTCAAGGGCACGAATTTGCATTTTTTGTATTAAATCATAGTTGCCACACTCTTGACCATTTTTATCATGACAATTTGTTCTACACCACTTTTCTCATAATTAAGGATTCTTTAAGGTAAGCACCACTCTTATTGAGAATATCCTCTCTATAAATACATAAGTACACTAGGGGTATATTTACTAAACTGCAGGCTTGAAAAGTGGAGATGTTGCCTTTAGCAACCAATCAGATTCTAGTTATCATTCATATAGTACATTCTACAAAATGACGACTAGAATCTGACTGGTTGCTATAGGCAACTTCTCCACTTTTTCAAACTCGCAGTTTAGTAAATATGCCTCTATATATTTTATACTTTTTTACTTTTACACCGTTTTTAACTTCACTTCTGAAGAGACTCTGAGGTCTTAACTTGCAACAGACTAATTTACAGCTTTACAGCCTAAATTCACTATGCTCAGGTGAGCTTAATAGTTATTCATCATTACTTTACAAGAGTATTGCAAAATACACTATGATTTGTGTATTTTTTTACCTTTATCTTTTGTGATGATTAACTCGGAGTCTAACATGGAAACAAATATTATCTGACCTCTGCATATTGGATTCACCCTTCTCTCTCTCTTAACTGTGAACAGGGACCGTGGAATTCTCTTTTGTAAAGTTTTCATTCTCTGAGGTGGCATTAATCATAGGGCAGTTGGTAGTTTTGAAACTGCTGCACATCGTCAGCAAACTGCAGGATTTATTATCCAGAAGTTTGGAAGGTGAAACCGCAAACTGCTGGCGTTGTGTGGCGGTTTCAAAACTCCAAAATCTCATATGGCTTGGCCCATTAGCTGAGTGTTTAAACTAAAGTAATAAGCAATTGTTAAAAAAAGCTTCCTTTCTCTTACTGCCTGTGTTACTCAGTATTGGGCCCAGGTCCTCCTGGATGGGGGTAGAGGGGTTGCAAAAAGGTCCAAGCCTCTGACCCTTTAAATGCCAAGCCCAATGGTAAATAGCTCTGAGCCCCTACTGGAACTCCTGACCAGTGGATACTAGGGAATTAGTAAATACTATTCAAATGTCTCCATAATAATTACTAAACAAAGCATAGTGGACTCATTTCTGAATTAATGTATAATTATGGCACAATTATTGAATTAAGGAATCATCAAGCCCCATGTTTTAATACTTAATGAACAACGGGACGCAAAATGAGTTAATGTCCGGTAAGCCTGTCTACTTAAAAGATGGGAAGCAGTCAAGAGCGGTCTTTCATCTGGGAAAGATGAGAGACCTCAAGTGCATTCAGCAATGAGGGGATTACGTTGGATCAAGCATAGAAAATGATTCCAGGTAATTATATATTTACAACAAAAAGAAAAGAAAGTATAAGAGCGCTGATCTTATTATACAACAAAGAGTTAATTTTTAAATATTAAAAAAAGTTATAAAAAAGAAGACAGTACAATCACTAATTTAAAATGCTCATTGTACCTAATCAATCAACAACCTCTTAATCCTGGAATACAATTATATATATGTATATATATCTAATATATATAAGCCTAGTGGCGTGTGTTAGTCTGTGTGTGTAAAAAAAAAAACAAGCTGCAGCGCCACCTGATGGGCAGAGTTATACACTGACCTACTAATTCTATTGTCTCAGAAAGGACTCATCCAATTGACCTGAAATTTGGTATACTGACATTATTTGACAAAAAAATTAGAATAGTGAAGTCAGTTAACTTCCATCATCCCCTTTCCCCCCGTGTGAGGGGTAGTAACGGCTAAATTTACGAGTTGAGGGGTAAAACTAATTTTCATGAGGTAATTTTACCTCATGAACACACATTAAAAAGGGCGCTTGCGTCGGGAAGTAACGCTCTTCCCCTGAGGAGGCCTGGGCTAGGCCCAAATGCATGACAAGAACCTTTTTTAAGACCTTAAGTAGCTTGATTTGACTAGATTGTATAAGTTTCATGCACAGGTTAACTTGTATATAATCACCCTTCAGGCAAACAATTTATGTACATACAGGTTCTCAGGCAACGGATGATTTCCAGGTCACAGTTCAAGTGCTCCCAACTCAATTTATATATGTTCTCCAAGCAACCAGGTGGTATCCAGAAACTCATGTAATTCCCCCCTCAGTGGTATGATCACAAAGATATGAGTCTGCTGTGGATGTTATCCAAAGAATTTCATATTCTTCCTACAATTAGTGTCCGGATGAAAAGTAGCATTAGATGTAAAAAAGAGTTTGTCTGTACTGGCCATACAATGGTATAGCTCGCTTCACATAAATCACTAGAGAGAAAGTTGCTCTATACTAAAGTGGCAATAACTGTGTTTCCTGTAAGCTGGCGTTTTCTGATGCGTTTACGCCACTCATTTTGACGGTGGTCTCAGCAGAGGTATATATTTTGATATTAGATATTTAGATTTATTATAGTACTTCACTCCTTGAAGAGTCTGGCATTCTCCCTGATGCTGAGCCAGTACAAGACGTGGTTGGCTTCGCCATCTGTGGCATGATGACACAGTTCAGAAATTGTGTCCTATGTCCATGTATTGATGCCTATGGAGGTGGCCATTTTCATGGAGACCAAGATTTAATTAAAGACTGACAGGTAAGACAACATGACTTCAGTAATGGAGACAGAAATGTAAAAGACACTTCAGTCTCTAGAGATTCATTAGCTACTTTTCTTTAATGCATAGTTGCCTACTCTCTCAGAATGTGTGGGAGACTCCAGCATTTCTGGGAGACCTCCAGGGCTCCCGGGAGGGCAGGGCAACCTCCCAGTTGTTGCCCCAGCAATAGATAAGTTGGGGGTTGGAGGGGGCTTAATGATGCAAAAGGGAAGTGAAGTGTGAGGGTGGAAGAGTTTGGAGCACGGTGAAACGCATAATTGGGGCAAAAATGATGCGTTTCACCACAAATTATGACACAGAGGCTCCAATCACTAGGATGTGGGCAGGATGTGGGAGAATGGCCTGCTCTCCCAGGAGATTTACCTGGAATTTGGGAGTCTCCCAAACATTTTGGGAGAGTGAATAATTATACCTATAAATAAAGATAATAATATAACTCACAGCACAAATAGATTCATTCACAGACATTCTACCCTAGAACAATCCAGATAGAATGAGTGCCAGTGGTGCTGTAAGCTCTGTTTACCAGGCTATAATAATTTGACATTTCTGATCGGTTTCTCTTGAATGAGTAAATTTTTCAGTGAATTGAAAAAAAAGAGTTGCTCCTACTGTCTCTTACAACCCCTCCCTTGAGAATGTAAGCTCTCAAGGGCAGGGTCCTCTCAACATATTGTCCCATGTCTGTCTACTGTCTGACTCCCTGGTACGTCCTATTATGTCTTCTCCTGCACTCTGTGTGAGTCCGTATAGAATTGCTCACACTCATCTGTGCTACTTATGTGTATTACCTCATCTATTTGTTACTTGCTCTTGTAATAATAATAATAATAATTATTAAAAAATGGGATTTGATAACAGTACAGAAAATAATTGTGTTTTCTTATTTTGCAATGTATTCTGGTATGTCCCATAATCCTTTTCACATAACTTAACTGATAACTGCCCTCGGTTTCCACATAATCACTGGTTTTAAGATTTCATTCCTTAAAAGTTCATTCTTAACATTTTTATGTGGTGTCATTTTATATTGACTATATTTTTGTACCAAGTAATGTGGTTTAATTTATTTATTTATTTTGTGACTGCAAGAGACTTGACAACACATAGAAGCAAAAAAGACATCATGCATATTATAAAAGGTCAAGAGAGAATGATTTTATTGAGCAGAAAAATGGGTGATAAAATGCTAAATGCTTCTACATTTTAAAGTGACATTTCAGCAAATGTGAGAAGACAGCATCTCTCCCACAAACGTTCCTCAATGTTTTGCTCTACTTTTAAGCTTGGTATTCTGTTACTTTTATATAGTTTCATGATCAGGAGTTATGTCTTCCGTTCTCTTATACAGAAAATACCAAGAAAAGTGTATGTTTAGTGAACACACATATATATATATATATATATATATATATATATATATTTCAATAAACAGAGAAGAAACATGAAGATAATGCGTGGAAATAGCCAGAGTAGTTAACACATTACAGTATTGGTAACTGTGAGCCATTAAGTGTTATTGAAATAACTGTGAGTGAGGTAAGTTGTGGACACCTTCTGTAGGGCTACTGTTTAATGTATAAATGTTTATGCTCACTTTTCTCAACATGCTCATTCTTTGCTCGGCTTTTGCTAGAGGTGAATACCTGTTTTCCAAATTTACTCTGATGAGTACAGAGTTACACTTGCCACCTCTTAAGCCATGAGAGGCAGGTCGGAGGAGTAAAAAACTGATTTAAGTAAGTGTGGCCTTCTGAAGATGCGGCCTATTCTCAGTAGGCTGCTTTTCTAGATACTCCAACTAGGAGGCATATCTTGTGCACTATTCAAGCCCTATTTATAGTGATTATTCAGTGTCTCCACCCAAGGTCTTCTGCACAGTATGGTGGGTTGCGGACTGAATCTGTCAAGTGTTGACTCAGAAAGCCCCATGTACTCCACCACAAATATCCTCTGAATAATAATGGATCACACACTGTTACGAACAATTAACTGGGTGTTTATTTTGGGGGAAGTAAATGGGTAAGGCAGATTTAAATAGGGGGAAATTCTGGCCCTGGTTAAGTGTGACAAAGGGTAAGGTAAAAGTCAAAGGCAACAGTACAAAGAACAGTTATGGAAAACAAACAAGTTGGCTGCCACACATACACTCACTGGTGCCCAAACTCTCCCACATCTCACTCACAGAGTGTAAAAAACATAAAGCAATAATGATTTAACTCAGTAATCACAGTCCTGGAAATATTAAATAGTTTGAAAGATTAGCTAGTTAACGATGGTGCACTTGTAGATACGTTGGTAACCCAGGCTACTCTACTTGGGTAGCTTTAGGTGCATCTTGCATTAGATCACTGATTCTTGGAATGCTTCTATACCTCTGACAGGCAACATATGGTCTGATATATGTACAGATTAATCTTGGGAGGTATAATTTTAGAGGTATAGTATCCTTTTGTTAATTTACCAATAATGGTTTAACAGTGTTTGGCGTGCTATTAATTATCTCTCTCCCTCTGGATGAAGATGAAGGTCTCAGCAACTCTTGGATCGTGGACTACCCGCAACCCTGATCTTGCAACTCTCCCTCACTGCTAACACATAATTCTCTAATAGCCGGTGTTTCCCTCTCCGTAAATAGGCTTGCTTTTCTGTGTAATCACCCTCAGGCTACTTGATAGCTGAATTTTTGCAGAGAACCAGATACAAGATTTTCCTCTGCAACTCTACACTCAGCATCTCTTTTGATAGCTCTGATGTCTATCTGTTTGCTGGTACACTCTGTCATGACAGCAAACTCTCCACTCTTAACTCTCTCCTTCCCCAGCTGCTGCCACATACGTTACTAGCTCCCAGCACCTCTCACTGCCTTTTCTCTTTTCTTCCTGTCTCTCCTCCCAGCTCATACTCACTGCAGAGTATGACCTTTGCTTCACCTCGCGTTATCATGGCAAAATTATGTCATGGCTACAAATACATGTAAAAATTTAAACTGATGATGATGAAGGGCTAATGTATACTGCCACCCCATCAGCAAATGCTTCAAGTGAAAAATCTCTTCCTATAGGCTGAATCGCAAGAATCCTTGAGCTCTGTTGAATTAGCATATAGGAATAAATGCATGCGTGTGAGTAAAGATTGATGACACACAATTAAGCGTATCATTATGCTGTTAATACACCAGTCATCATCTGATGATGATGATAATTGGTGGTATAATCGTTAAAAAAAAAAATACTAACCCCTCCAATGGCAATTTGACTCCACCTACTGACAATTTGAACCCACCTAAAACATAAGGCTATTTTCAAAATATTTTCAAACTCCACATTAAATTCCCAAACCACCTGTGGCTGCTACATCAATAGCAGGTGCCACAGATATGGAGCCTGAACATTTGTGCTTGCTATGGATACCCCAGCGCTGGATGAATCCTGGGTAGGAAACCAAGAATCTACTGTGACCGCTACAAAAACATCTGTTCATTAAAATTAAAATGTTGGTGGTGATAAATAGAATCACATATTAATCAAACTGAACTCTGTCCAATAGTAAAGTTATTCATTACACCCTAGTAGGCATAATATTGTTATTGAATATATCCATATTGCATATTGTCTACAATATAACTGTCATTTTGCAAGAGTGACAATTCTGATTTCCCATAGAGAGACAGAGAAAACTTGTTGCATGAATCCCTGCAGGAGGTCTTTGCCTTTGAAAAAGTTCTCTTCAAGCGATATCATTACTGTAGAGGACATAGGTGACTTGGGGAAACCTCCTGGTAACTACACTGCAAGTTCCTCCTCCCACCTTTCTTTCTAACATTACCATCTCAGTAGAATAAATTAATGATGACCAGACACTACATATGTGGCAGATAGAATTGCTGCAGGCCAGCAAGCAGCAGACTATTATTGTATATGAGTCACCAGGTGTTGTTGTTCCTTCATGAATAATATATCATCAGATATGTGTGTCTGTGTCAGTGGCTGCGTGGATCACTGTGTGACACTCAGCCAAAGAGATGATTTATGTCACCCTTTGAAATGTTGGTTGTTTCAATTAATTTATATTCTATTATTTTATTTTGATAGAAAATATATATCTCCCATATATATTTTGGTTACGATATGTTTTGGAATGTTTTGCTTCATTAACCTGCTGTTTGTAACACAGGGGCTCTGCAAGCATCATTATTATAATCAGATGCTGCCTGTGGAAATATATTTCAGGGTTTACAGGGAACTTTAAACCCTGATGTGAGTTACCATGGGGATGTCCCCTCGTTGTCTCAAAATTAATCACCCACTGTATACCATACTTACCAACTTTAAACTGTTGGTATCCGGGAGCCTGCAGGGAAGGTGGGCGTGATGGGGACAGGCCTCCAAAATGTGCGTCATTTTGTACCCGGGGGTCTCCCGGACATTTCGGGAGAGTTGGCAAGTATGCTGTATACTGTGCAGGGTGCATTGACTTTGACTGCTGGCCATATAGTACACTTAGACTGAGACTATACAATAATCCATAATATACACTATTGCAAAATAAATTTAGCCAACCGTTAACATTCACATAGTCATTGGAGATGAGCAAGTCAATTCCGATGGTTAGCAGAAACATTTGTAGCAAAATAATTCACAAATTGATCCTGCCAAAAATATGCTTAATAAATAGTGCCCACTGGAAACATGTCTATAGACTTATAAAAGAAAATTGTTGTCCTCTGGACAGTGGCACAGCTACCGTCAACACCCCAGCATGGGGTGTGAGCACTAAGGGGGGCTGGAGGGGAGAGGCTGCCCTGCAATACTCCGCTATGCTCCAAAGGACATACTATGCATCTCTGAGCATGCATTCATGCTGAGTGCTCTTCACGGTGCATGCAGTCCTTGCTCATGCTCAGAAAGGCATAATGGGAGCTACTTCTAAGCATGAGCTCAGCAAACTTCACTCATAAGAGCAAAGCGGGAACCTCAGAATGGTGGATCGACATTGTCGAATTCTTCACTGAATTTTGCCATGAGGACTGGTAATGCTGTGTTTTGCCCCTCCCTTTGGATGTTCATTGTTTCTGTATTGTTCTAGTGTAAAATGTGTGAATATTTGCACATTCCCACTCAGAGGTGCTGTTGAGTAACAATAGACAAGTTTACTCACTAGCTTTTATTACTGGCCTTGTTTTAAGACAATGTTTTATAACACTCTTTAGCTCAATTTCTGTAATTAATATTTTTACTTATTGAGCGTAAAAAACAACATTTTCAAAATGGTACAAAACAATGATAGAGAAATTTCCATAAACTGCATACTGTTGATGTTCCTCTTCATGACACAAGCTATTCTACCTAAAACATCATACTTTCATCAATAAATAAAGACACCAACCCAATAGTTTGGCATAAGGTCAGTTTATTGATTTTATGAAGCCTATGGTGGCGGTGAAAGCCCTTGCATGTCAGCTACCAACTAATACCCAAACCAAAATTAGCGATAGACCGTCCGTCAATTCACACTGTTACCAGGGCATACTCCCTTACAATTTTGTTGATGCTAAATCTGGCTTAAGAGTGACTACTCCCCTTCTAGACTCACAATGATGTTCCCACACAAAGTAGGTCAAGGGACCACTCGCACAAAGGGACAATGAGCCACGTTGCATTGAAAGGGGCAGTGATCTTCGGCCAATCAGCAACAGCGCCATATGTATTAGTCGCTTTCCTGACAAACTGTGCTTGTTCTGTAAAGGGGAAGTAAATTGTGCTAGTAGTGCCGTAACATGACCATAAGATTCCTACAGATCCAAGGGATGGTGGGTGGGAAGTTGTGAAGCAAAGAGAGGACCAGCAGCCACTGGGTGAAGAATATATTGAGATATAACTACAAGCCCTCCTCCTGTGATTTTCTTGGCTGGAGTATGCAGAGGACTTAACCCCTAGTAGGTAAGTACATGCCTTGGCACAAATGTGTTTAAGATCAATTGGCTTATGACTTTACTTGTCATAGTAAGCATTAAATGTGTTAGCCACAAGCCAGCAGGCAAACATGAAAAAAACAGTTTAGTAATTCCTCTTCAACACAAAATAAAGGGAAAATTGTATGAATTTAAGCTTCTACACTGTGCTGCAGCTTTGCCTATGTTGTCTTAGCTGGCAGCATTACATTGCAGTATGCTGTACATAAAGTCTGAAACTCAGAGAGAGTATTAACGAGTCTGTCCTACAACTTGAAAGTGCAGCAGACCTACATACATTTTATAAAATGTATTTATTAATTGCAAGAACATAATAATAATCCCACACTATTCAATTTATGTGTGTTATGTCTCACTGGAGACAGCTACCAACCGGTATTGGCACTGGCCTTCCCAGGGCGCGGTGTCTAACGGACCCCCCGGTCTTCTCTAAGAACCATCGCAAGCCGGGATGGTTTTAGCTGCCGGAGGGCCGGAGGCTCGCAGTTCGCGGCTCCTAGGTTAGCCCACTGGCGTGGTAGAGAGATAGTAGTATGGTGGATATAAAACAGCTTTACCGTTAGAAGTAGGAAGCCAGACGTACCTTGCTGTCTAGTAGAGAGGCACGAGGAGACAAACACATGAGAGGAGTCAGGAACTGTAGCCGGTTCGGTACACAGAAGGTCAGCCAGTGCGTGTTTCCAGGGATTCAGCAGATGCAGGGTTAAATAGACAAGCCGGGTCGGTACACAAAAAGTCATCCAGTGCGTGTTGCCAGAGATTCAGCAGATGCATGGTTAAATAGACAAGCTGAGTCGGTACACAAAAAGTAAGCCAGTGCATGTTGCCAGGGATTCAGCAGATGCAGGGTTAAATAGACAAGCCGGGTGGGTACACAAAAAGTCATCCAGGCCGTGTTGCCAGGGATTCAGCAGATGCATGGTTAAATAGACAAGACGGGTGGGTACACAAAAAGTAAGCCAGTGCGTGTTGCCAGGGATTCAGCAGATGCATAGTTAAATAGACAAGCCGGGTCGGTAACACAGAAAGTCAGCCAGTGCGTGTTGCCAGGGATTCAGCAGATGCAGGGTTAATCAGACAAGCCGGGTCGGTACACAGAAAGTCAGTCAATGCGTGTTGCCAGGGATTCAGCAGATGCAGGGTTAATCAGACAAGCCGGGTCGGTACACAGAAAGTCAGCCAGTATTCACAGGGAGAAGTGCACAAAAAAAGCACAGGGATCAGGAGCAGCCAGACACTAAGTACACTTGTTGCTCTGACACAGGAGAGTGTCAGAGTGAAGACTAAATAGTGGGGAAGTTTGAATTCCCCGCCTCTCAGGTCACATGAGCAGACAGACCTAACAAAGAGTATGGAAGTTAATTCCCCACCTCTCAGGTCACGTGATCAGACAGACAGACCTAACAATGTGACATTTCACAAGAACTTCACTTATCTCTAGTTACTTTATCGCACTCTTTTATCCCAAAATCATTAAACAAATTGTTCTGTTCTGAAAAAAATATGAATATATATGTGATGCAGTATAAAGTATGTATATTAAACCATATCATTCCATCTGGGTTTACTGTTGAGTCTTCTGCATACTCAAATCCAACAGTTAAACATTTTAAAGAAAATGTTATGTATTGAAACAATAATACCTCCTAAACAGAAATAAATATTAAACAATAATTAATATGGCAGTAAATTAAGATATGCAAAATGTCTTAAATTTAATATCAGATGTATTCTTTATAACATATGACTCTTTAGGGAGGTACTGGGTGTAGCTAGTTTTCTGATGTTTTAGTAAAGCAGCATGAACACAAGTTTGGCTGAATGAACAGTATTGCTAGATCTCTTATAAATAACTTATTGTAATAATATACCGTATATACTCGAGTATAAGTCGACCCGAATATAAGCCGAGGCACCTAATTTTACCACAAAAAACTGGGAAAACTTATTGACTCGAGTATAAGCCTAGGGTGGGAAATGCAGCAGCTACTGGTAAATTTCATTGTATTTTGTAACGAGGGTGTAGAGTTGTATGTGGACATATGCAATAGATCCCTCCGGACAAGTTTCTAGAATATACAATCATCAAACATAGGAGGAAATAATAGTGTAGTATGTCCAACAAAGATGATTGTCAATCAAGCTTCCAAATAACTCCCGTACGTGAATAATCTACTGAACACCCGTGTCTTCACTCTGTGTAGAAACCCCATAGGGTATATGCTTACTAAAACGTACATGACAAAACGCCCTTAGCAGGAATGGTAGATGTAGATTCAACTCCCGCCATCATATGGACATTTCCCATTTAAGAAGAAAAGATAAAAAGAGATCTAGCGCATTATCTTTTTAATAAAATATACAAGAGCCGGCAAACATGGGATTCATACCAGATATCAGCGTAAGTAAAGCAAGGTAAGCGTGGACAACCAATCTCCTCCTCACCACAGCCTGTCACGTCTGCACTCGTTAGAATCCTCAGTCCCGGTCTCAAGATGAAAATAATTGTGTGCAATGATGTATTTTTCAGGGGGCGTGGTATTAACTGGAGCCAGGCTGCCCCCCTCTCTCCCTGAATGTCTGTAAGGCTGTCTGTGTAGTTCCGCAGTGGAACGCATGTGCGTTCCACAGACAGGAAGCTCGGCACTTGCATTGCAAGTGCCGAGCTTCCTGTCTGTGGAACGCACATGCGTTCCACTGCGGAACTAACAGCAAGCACCAAACTCTTGTGAGTTGATTTTTTTTTCCACCAAACTCTTCTCAGTTAATATTTTCCTTCTCTTTCTCTTCAGCCCTTAAGCGGGCTGAAGCTATGGAGGCAGGCACCGCCCTCCTTACAGCCGTGCATTGGGGTCTTGAAGCATCACTCGAGTATAAGCCGAGGGGGGGCTTTTTCAGCACAAAAAATGTGCTGAAAAACTCGGCTTATACTCGAGTATATACGGTATTTAAAATTGTTAGCGCAATGTGCCAAATTATATGTTGCAAATGTACTGATTCTTAATACGGTGTATCAGAAATACACTTTTTTTTATTATATTGTGTGGCACTTTGTATAGGAAAATTATTAATTGCTGAGACAGGGCCAGCAGAGGAAATTTGGTTTTGTTTTCTGTAACTGTCTGAAAGCAGGTAAATTCATGTTAAGTAGACTTTTTCATATCAGTGGCCAGCTCGTCTGTTTAGGCTGTATACACAGCATGGGGCTGCTGCCGTTCTGTCTTGTGTGGCTTTTCATCCTGCATCTCAGATCCTGTCCAAATAATGCAACCAGCAAGTTTTAGGATAACAGATTAGTGTAAATTTTGTTAACTTTGCATTGCATTTAAATCCATGTTTTGGGAAACATATTGCATCCTGATACTAAAAAAAACTCAGACGTGGCGGAGCCATTCCGGATCAGGGGGCTGGCTAACTCCCTGCCAGGATTTGTGTCAGAATGTGTATAAAAAGAGCACTGGTTTTACTGAAATGTATCATTATTGTTCCATCTGACCTTCTGATCACTGGTACCTTAAAACAGTGTGAACTGTCCTTATTAGGACACTTGAGCTAATAAAAATCATTTGCTTCAAGATCCTGCTTTGACAACTTCTTTCCTGCTTTTTTCCCTGCGACCTGCAGATTAGACCCAAATCTAATCCGTTTCTGGCTGTTCTGAGGTTTGGAGCCAGCTTTCCAGTACCAACGTTTTGCCGGTACTTGGACTCTAGCCAGTGTGATAGGCCAGGGGTACCATCCATAGCAACCCTTATCTGAAGGCAAGAGGTCAGGGGTACCAGTCCAGGTGTACCAGCAAGGGGGTACACTAGCAGCGACAGTTACTCAGAGGGAGGCAGTTCTCAATGCCGTTAAGGTGTCCAGTGGTGGCAGCAGCTTAAGCCCCTCCTACTGTTGTTAGAGGGCACAATTGGGATCACAAAAAGGGGACGTGGCAAGGCACGCTAAACTGGTCCCCAGCAATTCAACAGACAGGCGCCATAGGCGATCCATCCTGTCACAGACAAAAATTCCAATAAAGGACTATTCACATATGTCTCAGTAAACAGATGGTCTATTGAGATGTACATCTACAAGTCTTCTTTATCAGATTTGTAAAGAATCCTGCAGTTTTTATTGCAACTCAATTAAAGTAGAGAATTACTTGAATTATATTAAGAAATATTCCTTATGTTATATATATATGCCACATTTTCCCATTTGTACTAAGAAGTTAGGCAGGTCCTGATTATCCAATAGGCTAACTAGGCTGCAGCCTAGGGTGCATATATTTTGGGGTCTTGCACCCTCAAAAAATTTTGGGTGCTAAATTTTAGCAGGGAGAAGTATAATCTGAAATTCGTTTTAAAATATAAGAGAATAATTGCTCTCCAAAATGAAAAGAAAACATGAAAGAAAAATACAGTAAGCTTTTAATTTTGATGTATCTTGATGTATTCCCATGGTAAAGAATGAAAACAATAAGTCATCCTTGGGTAGGCGCTGGCTCCCTTCACTTTTTCACCCTCAGTAACAGTCGTTCATGTCCCTGATTTTAAAAAGTCAGAGTTTAAAAAACATGGGAACATAAATATTGGTGGGGTGGGGGGGGCGAAGGAAGCCAGATATTAAATTAAGTATGAGTTAATTTTTACACACAACAATTTAGACTGGCTTTAAGCGGCATATTCAATTGTTAGTTTTCCGCGCCGCGGAAAAACTAGTACAGTTAATACGGTAAAATGTAGCTGGATTTCAGCTCGCGGCTCAGGGAGCTGCAAGCTGAAATCCAGTGAGTAAATTACCGTATTAACTGTTTTTCCGCGCACGATTACCGTAATAAAGGTAATCGTGCGCGGATCGCGAGATTTTCGGCGTTTCCACCGAGAATTGAATATGCCCCTAAAGGTGAGGCAGCGCTACAAACATATTAGTCTAGGCCCTTAAATTATGTGTAATGTACCTTGTGAAACTGTGCAAAATATCCAAGGCGTTCCTAGCTTCTCATTGGAGAATGAAGGGAATATAAACCAACTTTAGATTTCACTCTAAACCTTTACTCTACTCCAAATGCCTTGCTGTCAAGAATGAAGTAAGAAATACAATTTTCAAAAACTGATAACGTCTGTGCTGCCCCTACGTTGAAGATGATAAATTTGGTCCAAGATTCCGACAAGCAACAAGGTAAAATTAATGGATTGCATGGGGGCTTTTAGTGCAGTCAACAGATGAACATACACACAGGCAGATTGAGATCAACAGTCAATTAGATTTTCTAGCCTAATCAAAAATGATCCAATTGTTTTCAGTCAATATTGTTGTAATCATTGCATTTGTTTTTTCAGCCACACACTCTATTAATACATTTTTTGTAGCATTTAAAAAATTATTTTATCTTTCTTTTTTAGTCCTTAATAAATTGTTGTTTTTTAAGAGAATAGATGTTTAAATCGTCGTTCCCTATTCTCTTTCACAGGAAAATGTTTTACAATGTTTATTAAAAAAAAGACTACAATGTTTGTCTTTCAAAAGATGTACCGTATATACTCGAGTATAAATCGACCCGAATAGCCGAGGCACCTAATTATACCACAAAAAACTGGGAAAACTTATTGACTCGAGTATAAGCCTAGGGTAGAGAGAGAGAGTTTAATGAACAGTGAAGTAAAACATGAAGCTGTGGTCAGAGGGAAGGAAATCTCCCAGACATGGCATGAAGTCCCATTAATCCAAGAGGATGTTTTCCTTTCAGTTAACCATAGGAAAGAGGGCATTATCAGACCTACTCAGAGAACCTGAGGTTGGAGAAATATATGGAGTTTTGTTCTTTTTGCTTTCTCAAGTTTGCTGTCTCCAATTGAAACTCCCCACAAAACAGTTATCTGAGTGAGTGCTCTCACTGTATTGCGTTTTCAGTAGATCATATGAAGTGGAACAAGTGCGTTAATCCCCTCAGTGTGAGGAGAGGCAAAAACATGGAAAGTTCAGCTCAACATAAAGAGCGCACACAGCCCACCCCACATGCCACATTTACTGCTTACCCGGCAGCCATAGGATGTTCTTAGTACACTTGTTTTTTTTATCATGTCCAACTTCAACCCGAGGGGGGAGGGGAAGGGGGATAGGGAGAGAGAGTTCATCCTTTTACTTACCTGCGCAGAGACTAGATCAGTCAGGGTTCGTGTGCGCGGAGACTAGGTCAGTCAGGGTTCCACCTCCGCAGTGGAACGCATGTGCGTTCCAAATGCCGAACTTCCTGTCCACGGACAGGAATTTCGGCATTTGGAACGCACATGCGTTCCACTGCGGAACTTACGGCAATAAGCACCAAACTCTTGTAAGTTGATTTTTTCTTTCTCTTTCTCTTCAGCCCTTAAGCGGAACTTAAGGGCTGAAGCTATGGAGGCAGGCACCACCCTCGTTATGGCCGTGCAGTGTGGTCCTGGAGTATCACTCGAGTATAAGCCGAGGGGGAGCTTTTCCAGCACAAAAAATGTGCTGAAAAACTCGGCTTATACTCGAGTATATACGGTATGTTTTATTGTAACCTTAATTTAATTTAACATTTCCATTTTCTCCCCATTGAGAAAATGTCCTTATAAAGAAGTATTTCTTAGTCCAATCTAAGTAGAATGAATCAGTGATGTCTTGGAATAAATCAATGAGTATTCAAATGATTAACGACCATAATGCATCTACTAAGGCCAACACATCTGCTCAAGTGGGTATATATAAAAATATTATCTAATAGTTCTGTGTTTTTTATTCTAGAGAAGATGCAGCAAAAAACAAACAGCACAAGTATATTATTGTATTTGAGTAAAACAGAAAAGACACTCATATACAAATGCATCAGAAAATAAAAATTGCAATAAGACACTATATAAGATAAGACAATAATATAAAATACAACAGTAACTTTGAATGAGTATTTCTCATTGAAAGTTATAATAGAACACAGAAAAAGTCCTATAAAAAGCTGTAAAAATAACTGCACACAGCATAAATGGCATTTTGTCATGTAATGCTCTGTCTTCGTGCTATTGCCTGTGTTTCAATGGAAACATGTATGACTTAATACATCCTTGTGACTACTGCAAGTGTGCAAAATTTTTATCCTCCTTCAGTGGGTGGACAATTGAGGCGGGGAGTCCATATCTTGGAGTCAGAGCCTATTTCACACCACAAAATGACCTGATTCTTACACATCTTTATTGGTTGCTCTGGTTGATTACACAGGTCTGCCCTAAAAAAAATTTGGACAGCTGTTTTGGTTTAGTTGACTGATTCTTACATTTTTCGGTGCGCTGAATCCAAAAATGACAGCCGTTTTGTCCTGGGACGTCAGGTTTTCGAACAAACGGGTGGTCATTGTTTAAAAAAATCTCTTAACGCAAATATTTTATTTACATAAAAAATATTAACTCATTTGCACAGGTGACGACAAAATTAACACCACACTCAAGTAGATTGCTTGTGAAATCATCTTTTTTCCTCTTGTAGGTGGCTTTCGGAAGATCCCTGTACAACATCCAGCAGTAGTCAGCCATCATCGTAACACTCCATTTCCCTTGATACCTTCTTTCCATTTCTTTTATATCTTGATGGAAACGTTCTCCCTGCTCTTCACTCATTGCTCCCAAATTTTCAGGAAAATAGTCAAGGCGTGAGTAGAGAAAATGGACTTTTAAGCTCATGGAGCAACCAAGCTTGTGGAACGCTTTCAACATTGTTTCCACCATTTCCTTGTAATTTGGGTCCTTTTGGTTTCCCAAAAAGATTTTTATGACCACAGTAAAGACAACCCACGCTTCTTTTTGAGTTGGAGTCATTGAACTGATGAAGTCTTAGTCGGATATGAGTTTTCTAATATCCGGGCCAACAAAAACCCCTTCTTTCAATTTTGCCTCCGTTAAACCTGGAAACTTGGATCCCAAGTCCTTGAAGCATTCGCTATCTTTGGAAGTGCCTTAACAAATTGCTTAATTAATCCTAATTTTATATGTAGTGGTGGCAATAAAACCTTCTCAGGGGGTACCAATGTATCTCTGAGAACATTCTTTTCACCAACAACTAAACTTCTCGGTGGCCAATTTTTTGGCTTCCAGTGATTTTGTCGGTCTCTACTGTCCCATAAACATAGAAAACAAGGGTATTTGGTGCACCCAGCCTGTTGTCCCAACAGCATACACAATACTTTTAAATCCCCACATACCAACCAGTTTTGGTTTTGATAACCAACTTTCTTGAGTACCAACTCCAAGTTCTCATAAGTCTCCTTCAAGTACACCGAAAGAGCAACAGGAATGGACGCATAACGGCCACAATTGTAAAGTAAAACTGCTTTTAAGCTTCTTTTGGAAGAGTCAATGAAAAGCCTCCATTCAGAAGAATCATACTGAATGTGGAACTGAGCCATCAACCCCTCTAAATCACCATGAACTCTCCACATATGAAACAGAAACTGTCAGGTGAATTTACACACTTTCTTGGAGGCATTGCATTAATTTTGAACCACACAAACAATAGCAGGATGACGACTGAAATGAAATACAGGATTGTGGAGGAATCAGAGAACAAGTTAATGCATGAAAGAACATGTCTAGGCAGGCCCTAGCAAGCACACCCAACAATGCAGTGATCACCATCAGGACCAATAAACATATATTTTCATGTTTTTGGGGGCACTGGCAGTGAAAATAAATTTGTTTTTCCATGTTCAGTTTTTTTCCCAGAGTATGATGAATTTGAAATTTAGCGATTTCCAGCTACCTGTTTCACCAAGGCACATTTCGATTGTCAAAAAACTTGACGTCCCAGGAAAAAACAGTGGTCATTTTCGAATTCAGCGCACCAAAAAACATAAGAATCAGATAAAATTATGAAAACAGCTTTTTGGTTGCAGACCTGTGATTGGTCTATACTTGTTGCCTTTTGCACCAAACAGACAACAATGTATTTATTTATTTAACAATGTGAGGTGGTCCATTTGGATCACGATTTAGTGATCCAGTCGGACCTCGAGTTGGTGTACACTGGCCAGAACTTTGACACTTGGAGCCTGTTCTGAGCCTTTACTGGATGAATTTGTACGAAAATTTCAAAAGACTTTTAACATGGATCCCAGAAGACATATTAGAGGGTGTAGGTCTTAGTGTATGCTGGCTAGAACTTTGACCTGGGGAGCCTGATCTGTGCCCTCCACTAGATGGATTTGGTTTGTTTGCATTGGAAACCCCTGCACATATTGGGATGAAACCAACACAAGGTAGCCCAGTTGGATCCTTGCTAGGTTTTAGGGGGGTTAGGGTCCTGATTGATTCTCCCTTTAGTGTACTCTGGGAAGAACTTTCGCCACGGGAGCCTGTTCTGAGTCTTCTTCTGGATGGAATGGGACAAAAACATGCAATATATGTTAAACTGACCAATCTCAAATGCTATGCTTTTTTATCTGGGTTGAAGGCTTACCTGCATATAGTTTTAAAGGCAAGTCTTTCCCAAGCACTGGTAGTGTCTTTAAAGCTATGTGCAGGTCATGTTAGGACTGACCAGAAAGGGAAGACTTTTGGCTTGAGTTGGTCATCTTAACATATATTGCAATATATGGAACTAGCATTCCTTTTTTTAATATAGAAAAGTAGTTTGTACAGCATTAATTATGTGTTTGGTTGAGTGCAGAGTATCCCTGTATTTGTCTATACAATGTGGGCAAGTCCCACTTGCACCTCAGTTTGTACTTGGAGAGTGCAGAGGATCTATATCTGTTTTTGTTTATACAGTATAAGTCCCATTAGTCTTGCACCCCATTCTTTACAGTAATTAATTCAAACTTATGTCAGGTGAGTCCCAGGTCTCCAATGGCTGCTAGTACTTGGGAAAGACTTGCCTTTAAAGCTATGTGCAGGCACGCCTTTAGCCTAAATAAAAAAGCATAGCATTTGAACATGTTAGGATCCCTTGACTGCTTAAATGAGGTTTTGCTATACACTATATTTTTATATTAATATTTTCTATAATGTGAATTTATTGTTTTACATGTGTTTTCTCATTTGTCCACCAGTGACACACCTGGCTTGCAAATGGCGTAGGTACTAATCCTATAGAGATGTTCTTATTGCATATGCATCCAACCCAACATAGAAATGCAAGTGCACTTTTACTTCCATGAATATTTTCCTACAGACATATATGTAAACATCTCTAAATGAGCACCATTATTTGTGGATTTATTTTTAGGTTTTATTGTTTTTTTACACAGGCATCACTCATACCTAAGAGTTTTTGTGTTTTATTCACCAAGGAAGTTTACAAAAATGTAGCTTTTTATATTAATAAGATCATAACCGTGGCACATTGGGTAGGGGACCTCCTGTGCTGTGTTGAGAAACAGCACCAAATTACAAGTATCAAAGAGAAAGGAACAGTTACCATCATCATCATCATTTATTTATATAGAGCCACTAATTCCGCAGCGCTGTACAGAGAACTCATTCACATCAGTCCCTGCCCCATTGGAGCTTACAGTCTCAATTCCTTAATATAGACACACACTCACACACAGACAGACAGTGAGGGAGACAGACAGGGAGAGACTAGGGTCAATTTTGATAGCAGCCAATTAACCTACTAGTATGTTTTTGGATCGTGGGAGGAAACCAGAGCACCCGGAGGAAACCCATGCAAACACAGGGAGAATATACAAATGCCACGCAGATAAGGCCACCGAACTCATGACCCCAGTGCTGTGAGGCAGAAGTGCTAACCACTAGTCCACTGTGCTGCCCAGTTACTATTGTTGTCAACATTTAACAGACCACTAATTCCCCCACTCTCACAGTTTCACATATAAAGCAAAAAGGTAAAATCATACCTTCCAACTGTCTTTATTTTGGTGGGACAGTCCTGACTAGCAGAACATGAAAGGGGCAAGACCTACAGGAAAGTGGGTGTGGTCTCACCCAAAAGTGAGTTTTTTTAGGTGGATCAGGGCATTTTACATACCTCTCAATATCTAGACGTTAGGACTTTTTTGTCCTAAAGTCTAAATGTTGAGAGGTATGTAAAATGCACTTTCAAATGCTCCCTTGATTTTCCAATGTAGCTCTGCAAAGTAAAGGGTATTAAAGCATTATATCCCCAATTCATTATAGACATATAATTTTCTCCTAAAGATAGATTGGCCAATCGATTTGGTCTAATCAGGAAATTGGGGCAAATTTCAGATATTCGCCGTCAGCAAAATCATTCTTGATTCATCAAACGTGTGCAAAATTTTTTACCGCCCACTGCAGACTCATCCAATCACAGTGGATGGCACGTAAATAGATCAATCAGGAGTGTACAGCTTACGTAAACTCATTCTTCCTAGATTGTACTAAATAAAACCTCTGTGCATGTTCTCTGTGACTGTGGCTGTGCCATCTCAAGCTGCGCATTTTTGTATTGTTCACAGTACACTGACACTAAATATAAGTGGAAAATCGGCATTAAGGCAAGCGGTACTTACACTTTGTCAAGGACTCTTATACAAACTCTTAAGTCATCCATGCAGCAAGCTCAAAGAAATCAAAGTATGTCAGAGAGATAATACATTGCTGTGGGCCTGAGCCATTAAGGAACGCAAACGACGATACGTGCCGTATTTTGGTAAAACTACAGCAAGCAATTTCATTGAGCGGAACAGGGAGAGGACTGGGCGTATGCACATAGTCAATGTACAGTCAGGGCATGCCAGGCTCGAGGGCACAGCAGCATCCGATTCAAGCTTTGGTCATCTCAAAAGTACGTGTTTTACTGTAGTAGCACTTGCACCAGCTTCAAGTCTGGTGTAAGTGCCGATTACTAGTGATGACGGTCATGTTTGCATATGTTTGCAATCAGGAGCCACCGTAAAAATGCATTTTTTTAGTACAGTAGACATTCATAACATACTAATAAATGTACTTTATGAAAAAAAAAAAAAAAATTAAAAAATGCTTCGTTGTTGATGACTATTATGGGCCTGATTTATTAAGGAATTTAGGCAAGAAATTTCTTACTTAAGTCCCCTGCACAAAATCATGTTAAAATGAAAGGGGTGAAAATTAGTTTTCTATTTTGCACATAAGTTAAATGCTGTCACAAATAGCAACTTTAAAGTGTACAAATAAGCTATCGAGTATTTGTGTGCTACATGACAGCCAGTATTTAACTTATGTGCACCTTAAGCTGCAGCTTAGGGTGCAAGGCTTTTGGGGGGTTTGGACAGGGAGAGGTATAAACTGAATTTCCTTTTAATATTTTAGAGAATAATTGTTCTCTTTGGTAAAAATAAAACATGTAATAAAAAAGTAGTAAAAAAGTAGCAAGGTTTTAAACTTGATATATTCTGTTGAAGTTTAATAATTTGTTGAAAGTGATAATTAGCAATTACTGTACACTGATATCGGTTGCAATGTGATTAGTCTGCAGTTGAACAATTTTCTTTAGCAAATAACAGCATGAAAATAAGTTTAATCTATTTATTTCAGTTGATATAAAATATAACCTTGTGAAGAAGGTAATTAATGTTTCCAACATGTTAATTACAATGAGTTTGGTCTCAATTTGTTTGCAATCGCATGATAACATTTCCGGTATTATTTATGAAGCATTCGCACATTGTGAATGCTAGGTATAACTATTACTTTCATACACCAAATAGCAACTTCAGAGATGCCATAAAAGAACCAGTTTATACAGATCCAACGGTGGGAGCCTGATGAAGGACATCTGGCCACACATGTAAAGATGAACCCCACCTCAAGGAACAATGATAAGAGGAATCAGCCAATGGGACGTGGAGTTCTTGGGAGGTCATGACCCCTTGACCTAAGGATGTGGGCCTTAATACTGTATCTGTGTTTCTTTGTGATGTCACTGCTTTTTATGACTGTATAGTGTATAAATTATTCAACTCTGGCTTTAAAAAGAGTGTTCTTATAGAAGCTTGTTGTCAGTGCCGACTGTGCAGGTGTATGCATGCTATACTTTGCCCTGTAATATATTTTGAGTATAAAACTCTTGTGCTTTGGAACCACGGCGTTCGCATTGGAAAATCTTTATTTTGCCCTTTGTGTCCAATGGCCAATATTATTATTATCATCCCTCTACCACCTGCAAGATTCACAAGAACAATATGTGTGCTGCAGTATGCCAAGAAAGTGACATGGAATAAAAAATTGTAGCAACCCCTGTAACAAACCAAAGTTGAGCAGAGAGGGGCTCGTGGGTGCCTAAAGTAACGGAGCCTTAAAAATGTAAGCTATCGCCATGAGATGACATTAGTCTTTAAAGGTGATGGTGAAAAGCTTTGCTTAACAAGCGGTGAAAAGCTTTTGCTTTGTCGCATATTCAACCAAAATTTGCAGATTCATTTAAGCCCCAAAAATTTTGTTTTTCCCACCATAATTGATCCATTGGTGGACTGTGCTGCCGATGGACTGTGCTGCCTTCTCCTACCTATTCTTGAAGTTTTGATTACTTGACTACTACTGCTGGTGTTCTAAGCTCAGTTGGTGCTTGGCTGGATCCTGAAATGTTAAGGCCCTGATAGGTACTAGTCCCTTCCTAGGAAGGTGTGAAATGACTGAGCACTCTATGCCTTTCTCCACTCATTCTGTACCATCATTAAATTAACAGCACCTGCATTTAATATATATCCCATCTTGCATTAACAAACCCTACAATATATTAAAAACTCCATTAGTGCACATTACATTAACAGTCCCCACAATTAATAAAGAGCCACTAATTAAAATTGATATTCTTCACCAACTCCCACATTTTAAAAAGAGCCATCACATAGCATCAATATCTCACCCAGCCCAACATAACATTTAGAATCCACATCAGATAAGATTAATACTTCCAACTTCTCCCACATAACATTAATAACCCTATAATCCGCCACCTACCTGTGCAACCTACCATGTTGGTAGCTCAGATGATAATGACACTTTTGATACCTATCCTCAAAAAATTAAATTGTTGAACTGTTGGGACCAGAGAAGAGGTTCACTTGACAGACCATCTAGAAACATCAGTGCTAAACTAAAGCATTTTGCAATGCACAACTAGTCCACATCATAAAAGAGATTTCATTTTGGTTAAAAAAACAACTTTATAAAGACTGATTGTGTTCCGAATTTTGAAGAATTTTTTCTGTAACTGTAAAGAAACCCACAAATTTATTTGATTTCTAATTGCCAGATGTCAGGATGAGACCATAAATCTAATATGATTAAATAAAATATTGAATGTCAGGGCCCAAATAAAACATTGCATTGATACCTAAATGAACCTGATTTTCAACTCATATAAACGTTTGACCAAATGTTTTTACAAAGGAAGCAGTTAGCACAGTAGGTTGAGGAGACCTACTTAAGATATGCAGATCACAGACATCCATTGTTTTGATCATGTATTCCACTTCCTAATTGACTTCCTTTCAATAGGTAGTGTAAACACAGCGAGCCACTAAATATAAATTACAGAGCCATATGTCTAGGTGAGATCCTTGTAGATAAAGATAGCATTTGAAGACTGCCTATAAAAATATATAAAAATATGAGCTTCTAAGGAAAATGTCTTCATAGTTCTTATTTTGGGAAATCTGGGTGCCACTCCGTACCAAGGAGCAGAAATCACACCAAGGTTGTGAATGGCAGGTACTGACGGTAACCGGGAACAGTTATAATCACATATCTTTGGAAACGGTATGTCACATTGTCATAATTCGATCATGTTTGGCATCAAAAGATGGTGAAATTCATAAAGGATTTATTAATAATGAAATTGGGTCAGTGTGACGCTCCACAGAAAAGTTAGGCCACATAGTAGAATTGGGTAGTAAATCAGTCAACATGCAAATGGTGATTGAAAAAGTATCACAGACACAACCCCTGGGGGCGGGGATAGGTGTTGAAGTGTCTTTAAAAAACTGAGACCAGTTACAGAAATTGTCAGACTTTTGGAAAAATTAACCCACGTTGTTAAGCTGTCCATCTTCCTTGCCAATTTCCCATGGCACAGAGTATGCCAAGCAACACTCTGAATGTAACCCTTGTTATTTTAAACTGTTTTGCTTTGTGTATGTCAATATTTATTAATTAATCAGTGTTTATTAATTATTATTTTTTTATATCTGAATGCCCTGTACTTTTGTATATTAATTGTATAATTTAATATGTTGCGTCCTTGGTACTCTAAAAAATCCATTAGCCTGTTAAGAAGAATATAGCTCGACCAAGTTAACCCTTTGAATGCCGGTGTGTGATTTGTTGATGCATTTGATTAACAAGCTGTGTGCAGGGCCGTCTTTCCCATTGGGCACAATGGGCAGGTGCCCGAGGGCCCTGCAGCCCAGGGGGGCCCGTTGGAGGCAGCAAAAAAAAAAAAACCTGGAAAAAAAAAAAGACAATACTTACCTTGCGGTCAGCTGGCGATCCGGCTCCCTCCCTGGTCTCCTCCTCCGTCGTGCTGGCAGTGCATGTCGGGCATGATGACGTCATGCCCGCCCGACATCCATTGCGGAGTGCGACGGAGGAGGAGACCATGGAGGGAGCCGGATCGCCAGCTGACCGCAAGGTAAGTATTGTCTTTTTTTTTTTCCTTTTTTTTGCTGCCTCTGACGGGCCCCCCTGGGCTGCAGGGACCATATATATAATAATTAATTTTTTTTGGATATATAGGGGCCCCGGTGCACTGCTGTGCCCGGGGGCCCAAGATGTTCTTAAGAGGGCTCTGGCTGTGTGTGCTTGTATTTACATTTATGCAACAGTCTGGAGGTGTGAACATCAGTGCAGACCCATACCATCTGGATAGGAGCTACCCGCTTCAGCTGTTCATGATCAGGACTGCAATTCGGATGTGCCGCTCGAGAGTTTTACTATATGCTGATTTGTCTCCTAATATCTGGTAGGAGTATAACAACTGATTTTATCAGGATACATTGTTGATTTCGTTGACCTTGATGCCTTTTAATACATGCAAAAAATGTTACATATATTTTTACTGGGGTAATGCACCATATATGATTTTGTCTCCATTTTATACTAATTGAACAACGGTTCTCTGTGAGACATTCATATGGTCGAACTGGATGTTATTGAAGTGGACCTCCCCCTGTATACATGCATGTGAGTTTTGAAACATTTTTTGTGGTGTTTTGGATCCCGTTATCACTTATTAGGTGTTACCCTTAACTTGTTTACACCAATCATAGGGGTTTTCCTGGAAGTTTAATATTTGATCTATTAAACAACTGACCCAATATATTTTTTGTTTATTTTTCATATACTTACTTCATTTGTTTATCGGAGAGAAAAAAAGAAAAAAGCACCTAGTATTATACCACCCTAAAACACCATATACTGATAAGTGACATCTTACAGGAAGGAACATCCACAAAATTGTTTGTGGTGGAACATTATTAAGAAAACAACAATTTGATGATGGACATTATGCCTTAGTTATTATAAATGTGGTAATTGCTTAAAGCGCCTTTTGTACTTTATTTGTTATCAGTGTTTTTGAATTGCAGTGGCAATTATTTGTGTATTTAGGCTGCTACTAAGTTAAGGGAGCGCTGTTTCTTGGGAATCCTTTATTGTTGTATTGTGGAGGTGTGAACAGTTAACCCTTTGCTTGCTGGTGTGGGTCTTGCTAGTCTGTGAGCAGCTAGAAGCCTTGAGTGCCAGTGTAGGACAGTATATTGGGGTCCTATTGCCCGTATTCAATAGGTGGTGGCAAACCTGAAGTGTGTGAGGCATAAGCGCTGTTTGGGGGCAATTTAGTAGGTCTATAACCTGTGTGATAGGTAGAGAGAGACTGCAGGCTGAAATCATGTGACTGCATATAGCAAACACCCCCAAAATCACGGCAGCTGGGAGCGGGTTTGTGACACCAGATGTTGTGGTGATTTCCATCCCTAAATTGAGATTTCTCTAATCAAACTAGTAACCCACTTATTCAAACAACAGTGAGTATATTGGGTAGTCTCCATAGATTATAACTAGCAGTCCTACACATAGGGAGATTGTAAATTTGTTGGTTTTTTTTCCTGCTGATGCTCTGTATTAATCTAAGTTGCTCAAAAAGTATAATTCACCATATTTTTTTTATTTGCACAATTTTCATTTGGCTCTGTAATGTGTTTTTACTTGATTTAAAATATATCATCCTTTGATAGACAAATCTAGGCCAGTCTGTTTCCAGTACATAGCCGGTTTTCTAACAATCTTTGATCTTCCTCCAATTGTATTCATCATTCTACATGCTAATTAACCCCAGCCTCTATTGAGGTGCTTCAACATTGGCAATCAGTGGACTGTCAACTTTGAAGTTTTCTACCAGACAAAAATAGATCTTTATCCAGACATCTGAATCTACCTGCAGCTTAGTGCATAATGTGACACTGAAGACCTGTCTACATCTCTGGAGTGTCACAGTGACATTCACATTTTTTTGCCCAACCATTATTAATAAAAAATTCCCTCTACAGATGCAAGTTTACTTCTAATAAGGAAGACGGGGTTTCTAGCACTGACCTGTACAGAGCCCTGGACTAGTAGGCAATGTTAGCAGATGCTATGTGCACAAGAGTGTGTAATTTTTAATGCAGTTTCTTGAAGAAAGGTATTAACAGGGCTGTTTATGTATGGAACAAGTACACTACGGTAAACTGCAATGACATTGGGACATTAATATTTATACCAACAACTTGCTGAGTAAATTTACAACAAAAGTTTAAGATGGATATATTTTTAGTCATTTTTTACTCCCAGAAGTTCAAAAAATGGTGTTCTTAAATTGATAGGTAATCTACATGCATATCAGTTTAATAGCACAGCTATTAAAGTATTTTGGATCTCATTCAAAATGCACAATTTCAGGACAAATATTAAACCCAGTAACTAAGAGTAATATCTGGCAATTATAAATCACAAACTAACTCAAACCCATGGGTGTGCAGCTTTGTACATATTTATTGCATTTATATCCTGGTGCTCCATGTGGTGCTTAGAACATTTGGTCAAAGGTAGAAATTTACTGGAAAATTTCAAACTCGTACAAATAGGTTTTTTTTTTCCAGTTAGTGAATCTGTTTGTGATGGTCAGCTAACAGTGGTTTCAGAATTCAAGCTATTTTTAAGCAAAAAAATGTTTTAAACATCCTATAAACAAAAGACTTAAGAAAAATGGAGGGAACGTGGCTTGTGCTCAACCCCAAAAGTAAGCGAATTATTTGTGGCTTTCAGAACAGTGTAAACCAAGAGCTTAGATATATACTGGGATATATACTGTATATCAAAAGTAACTATTTTGCAGGATGAAAATGAGAATCTCGAAAACCTGTTGAGGAGAAATAAGCAGAACTCTCCTATTGGTCCATTATTTGGCACGCAAGGTTACAGACACATTGGCTGCTCCACAGAGCCCACAGGGCTTTTTGGCTGAAGCTTCCAGACCCTAATGCAGCATTCAATGTGTTGGTAAAACTGCGTTTTTATATTGCCAAGGGGTCAACCCTGGTGGTCTGTAGAGGGAAATACTCTACCAGCGTCTAGAAACTGTAAAAGTATTTCTAGATTTGGCCCCCACTGCTATCACTAAGAGGAAGGTGCAGTGATAATGGAGTACATTATAAATATGTATTCTCATTCCGACTGATTGCAACACACCATGATATACAAATCACCATCAGGGATTTGAAAGAGGGCCTGAGCCTACTTCAAAAGACTTGCCTTTATTCAGGTGTCTTCAAACCAAATGCATCTGTCAATGAATCTTTAAATGGGCCGCACCTGCCTAATCCCAATGGGGTAAGCCAACCAGAATCATTGGCTTCCTGATCACAATTTGTTAATGCCTGGTTTGTTATTTAATGTTATCACCCCTCAGTACTTAGTTTGGATAGCATCCATGTTTATTTATCATTCCTTCCTTTTTCATCATCATCATCACCATTTATTTATATAGCGCCACTGATTCCGCAGCGCTGTACAGAGAACTCATTCACATCAGTCCCTGACCCATTTTCTTTTATAGCAGCCAATTAACATACTAGTATGTTTTTGGAGTGTCAGAGGAAACCAGAGCACCCGGAGGAAACCCACGCAAACACGGGGAGAACATACAAACACCACACAGATAAGGCCATGGTCGGGAATTGAACTCTTGACCCCAGAGCTGTGAGGCAGAAGTGCTAATCACTTAGCCACCGTGCTTTTTATCACTTTACCGCCAACCGCCATGTTTCTTATGATGTTTGTCAGTGGCGTAGTGGTTAGCACGTCTGCCTCACAGCACTGGGGTCATGAGTTCGATTCCCGACCATGGCCTTATTTGTGTGGAGTTTGTATGTTCTCCCTGTGTTTGCGTGGGTTTCCTCCGGGTGCTCCGGTTTCCTCCCACACTCCAAAAATATACTGGTAGGTTAATTGGCTGCAATCAAAAATTGACCCTAGTCTGTCTGTGTGTGTGTTAGTGTGTGTCTATAGTAGGAAATTTAGACTGTAAGCTCCAATGGGGCAGGGACTGATGTGAATGAGTTCTCTGTACAGCGCTGCAGAATTAGTGGCGCTATATAAATAAATGATGATGATGATGATGATGATGACATCAAATTGATCACGTTTTTGTTATAGTAAAAGTGTTGCAGATTGGCTATATAATTATAATACTTTAAACTATAAATACTATAATACTTTATGGTAATGCCAACTAATGCTACATCTACTACAACCTGACTCTGCACTTTTTATCTAATGGCTCGGGACTTTGCAACTAGATATTTATTTATTTTTTTCTCTGCATTTCTTAAGTTCGTTTGCCTCCGTTTTTGTCCTTTATTCTTAAATCCCAATGTTGAGCAAATTGCTTTTCTTATTATCCTTTCACTGCATTATTTTTAGAACTATATCACCCTTCACCGTTCCTGAGACACACACATTTGTCCACATCTTTTTTCCTATCTTTCTCTCTCTCTTCTTCATTTATCTACTGATATAAGGTAACAATATCATGTCACTTTTAGGGGACTGATTAAAAAAGGAGTCAGCAGGAGGAGTGATTTTCATATCACACTAAAGGAGGAATTGGAAGATTGGTTACCAACGGTTGGCAATTAGCTGGAATATTGCTTTGCATTCAAGAAAGGTCTGTTTTAAACACATTTGCACTTTGAACTACATCAGTGGATTGTGGGCATCAAGAATTTATTGAAGTATAAGTGGCTAAGGAACTAAAAGATCTTATCATTACTTTTTCAACTTGATTTCACATTGTCTGAGCTATTATCAGACTGCATTTAATACCTATGCTGGTTTTCAACTGACATCTGTGGGGAGTGTGTAATATTGACTTCCCGGGGAGTGCACCCCCAGGATTGAATAAATAGTCATCCTAAAATAACTTACAAGCGCTTTAAGAGGTGGATTTTTGTTATTATGTTTTATTCATGCTATGTGATAAATTGAAGTGAGTGAGTATTTTATATGTTGTGGAAATGCAATGGCTATGTGTTATTGTTTACTTACATTAAATTAACGTTTTAATTACAAATTGGTTGGTGTTTTGAAATAGTCAGAGAACAGCACATTTTCTTTGTCCCCCTTTTTATCTCTCATACACATATAGTTCATTGATAACACAACAGAAATCCAGCTAATGTCAAACATATCACCTGTCTCTTATCTCACTCAAAGACCTTTAAATGTGCCCTATGGAATGCACGCTCTGTTTGTAACAAACCTAACTTTATACACAACCTCTTCCTCTCAAACAACCTTCTGACAACAACATATACCTGGCTACCTCTATCAGGCACCGCCTCTCCTACAGCTCTTTCACATGCTACACTCACACCTCCAGACAGGAAACAGATAAGAAGTTGGGGTTGTATTACTTGTTTCCCACCCTTGCACATTCACAGTTCTAGGAAATGTCCCATAACTCACATACTATTCAGATTTTCAACCCATTTTCTATGCATGTTTCTGCAATCTATACCGCTCTCCCCCAGAATGCAACAACAATTTCCTTATGATTTCCCTGCCTGGCTTGCTCATTTTTTATTTTATCTTCTTACGTCTCCAAAATCCCCACCATCATCATGAGTGATTTTAACATCCTCATTGGAAGCCAACATTCTACTGGTGCTTCCAAAACATTCTGCCTCACGCAGTGGACTATCTCATCTACACATCGGGATAGCCACTGCCTTGATCTTATTTTCTCTAGACTATATTCAGTTTCTGATTTCCTTAACACTTCTTTCCCCTTATCATCTTATCAGTTACAAGCTCTCCCCCACTACATTAACCCCTCTGTTGTCAAACTCTACCAAACCTACTCATGCCTGCAGAAGTCTTTTATTAATCGTCAACAATTTTCCACCTCTTTTCAACAGCTTCTCTCCCCAATTTCTATATTCTCCTCTCCTGGTATGGCAGCACCACATTTTTACCAAAGTCTAACCACAGCCCGTGATTAATTTTCTCCAGGTAATCTACATACTTTATGTTGACGTTGGTGTCAGCCGTGGCACACTAAAGAAACAAGACGTCCTCAGAAGCTTTCTCGCAAAGCAGAATGTCATTGGTATAAATCTCACATGTGAGAGATCTACAAGGCTCTGATCAGCAGTAAATATATCCTTGTTGCATAAAAACATAAATAATTTACAGGCTAATTGGATGTCACATTGAAAGTTTTTGACCTTAAAAAATTGACATAAAACCACAGCAGACAACACTAAAGAATGAGAATACAGCACTAGGAGCCAACTTAATCAATGACTTTTTATTAAAGTGAGGCACCAACTAAATTGGACTAATCAAAGATACTATTCTAAAACAAATAACGACAATTCCTTTCTAGACTACAAATTAAATAAACCGAGAGGCCAAATGGTCCCATCGGTATTGTGCAAACTGGAGAGGGGTATGAACCATCACCCTAAGTCTACTTGTGACAATTTTAAGAAATACTATTAAGATCTTTATGGCTTAGACACCAAGTCTGTTCTTTCTTTTACTAAACATATAAAAAAATCTACCTCTACTATTCAACTATAACATATATCCATGGAAGGCACATGGTAGGTAACTCAACAGAAGGTCAATGTCAATGGCCACATGCTTTCTTAAATCACATAAGGCACCTGGGCTGGACGGATATTTTAGTATATTATAAAATGATTTCATCACTACTTATACCCTAACTAAACTTTTTCTAGACAGAGAGCAATACCAAGATACAATTCTGGAAACTGTGCTTGCGGTAATTCCCATGGATTGCTCTATTATCACCCAATTTCTTTTGCTTATTAAGATTTTAAAATATATGCTTAATTATTAGCCTCTAGATTTAATCCTGACCTTACAACTTGTTCAACATTGACCAGGTAGCCTAGGGCCAGGATGCCAGGCTCTGGACAATACCAGGCACAATATTTAAATAATATACTATTTGAACAATGGTGGTCTTACAGCAATTGTCATGAGGACAACATGATGGCTCAGTGGTTAGCACTTCTGCCTTAAAGCACTGGGGCCATGAGTCTGTTTCCCGACCATCGTCTTATCGTTGTGTAGTTTGTATGTTCTCACCGTGTTTGTGTGGGTTTCCTCTGGGTGCTCTGGTTTCCTCCAACACTCCAAAAACATACTAGTAGATTAACTGGCTGCTGACAAAATTAACCATAGTCTGTGTGTTAGGGAATTTAGACTGTAAGCTCCAATGGGGCAGGGACTGATATGGACGACGAATATTCACTATAATGCGCTGTGGAGTTAGTGGCGCTATATAAATAAATTGTGATGATGATGAGTCTCAAACTCTTTTACAGGGTTAGCTGCCAATTTTTACTGGATGTTGAAAAGTGTAGGAATGACAGGCACCACTTGACATGGGTAATGACACAGTCAAGGTTTCACAGTTTGCAGCCAGGGGGAAATGGAAGCCCCAATTTGTCTTCTGTTAGAATCTCTAGAGATGTGAGATGAACTGAAAAACATACTCTTAATTTGGCTGCATCTTCTTTTTTAGACCATATAAAGAAATAAAGAAAAACAAAATAGTGTACACTATATTGTTCAACACCCACCATATGGGTCAGAATAGGAGGTAATTTATCAATGGCCATCCTGATGTTTAACGTTATTCCACAAAATAAATGCCACATATAATGGCACAAAGCTATGATTTTAGAGTAATTATTATGCTGCTACAATTACCTTTTCTAATGGATGCTAGATCATTAAAAAATGAATGAACTGGATTAAAAAAGTTGTATTAAATGCAAAAAATAAAACAAATAAAATGAAAAACCATTATGCAATGAATAGTAAATATACATGAATTCTGTTAGGACCGGTGCCCAATCGACTAGTCGGGTGTTTTGAACTGATTGGGCACTTATTAGACGGAAAAGCTTTAAAAAACTCTAGGGGTATATTTACTAAACTGTGGGTTTGAAAAAGTGGAGATGTTGCTTATAGCAACCAATCAGATTCTAGCTCTCATTTTGTAGAATGTAGTAAATAAATGATAACTAGAATCTGATTGGTTGCTATAGGCAACATCTCCACTTTTCCAAACCGCAGTTTAGTAAATATACCCTTAAGTGTTCCAAGTGCGTTCCACTGATTCAGCATGTGTCAAAAGAAGAAAATGGAATAATACTTAGGAACCAAACTGTCCAGAATCGACTCCACCATTTGATACATACAGGTAGATATGCAACTAAAATCAATGTCTTGATTTTATCTTATTGGTATTGACTTAAGCAGATTATTTTGTGCATAAATGGTAATTTATTCCCTAGCAATGTGCTGCGGAGTGCCTTTGGAACAGTCGCAAAGGCACCCTGCGGTGATGAACCATCCCCAAGGAGGTGCACATAAAAAATTGCAATGTTCGTCTATCATAGCATACAAAAGTTAATGCAGATAGACATCTGGTGCTGTCTGGGGATTTATCGCTAGGAATTGAATCAACCCCTATTTTGTTTTTATTTATTTATTAAAATAAGAGAGCATATTATGCAAAGAGCAGATTGGGACTATAAAGTTAATGAATTGATATACATATTTACTGTTGATTGCATAAATGTTTTTAATTATGCAATCAATACCAAATAAATATAAAGCTTCCATTTGATAAGGGAATTTAAGGGGTAGCCTATGTTTATTTTGTAATATACAGGCGTGGGAGCCTGAGATTACCAGAGGCAGCAATTCCTATTTTTTAAATCTATTTTGATTCATAGCTTTGCTGCAGAGTACTATAAAGCATCTGAGATATATGTACCCCCACTTTTAAGTCTTTCGTCCAAGAGTTTAGGTCATCGGTACTCATCGTGGTAGCGATCTCTCTCTGTACTCCTTTTTGCACTCTCGTTGGGGTCATTGGCCAATCAAACTATATAAAATATGAATATCTCAGGAATACAAATAGGTAATAATGTGGAGACAATGGCTCTTTTTGATGATGATGTAGCATTAACTTTTACCAAAACATTGCCATAACTATCAAATTTATTCAAGATTTTGGAACTTTATAGAACTAACTGTAAAATTAATAAGAAAAAGTCAAAGACTTTACCTATTAAGCTACATATCCTCAGGCTTACAAAACTAATTTTATCTTTAATTGGTTCATTAAAGCCCAAAAATAGCTTTGGATAAAAATGACTGATTTACACTGTGACCTATGTAGGACAATTTAACAGCCGCAAATTAAGCAAATACGGGGGTTTTGTTGACCACTGGTGATCCTTAGAACTTTCCTCTTTTGGTCAGGTAGCTTCCTTTAAAATAACTTTAATTCCTAAACTGATCTATATGTTCTATATTCCACAGATTAGAGTCCCCAGCACAATCCTAAGGTTTCCAGAAAGGGTTGGTATCCTATATATGATTCAACAAAAGGCCTAAAGTTAAATCGGCAATTTTTATTTGATCTCTCTGAGGGTTGGTAATCCCTAATACAGGGTTTCCCAAACCCAGTCCTCAGGGCTCCCCAACAGTGCAGGGTTTCCGGATCACATGTGACATAATTAGGACCACCTGTGGATCTGTTACAATGTGTCAGTCAGTAATGAATAAACCTGTGCTCCAGCAAGGAGATATGGAAAACCTGCACTGTTAGTGAGCCCTGAAGACTGGGTTTGGGAAAGCCTGCCCTAATGCATCTAATTACTATAGAACAGCTCAGATGAATCATATTCTGGTGTCGGGTTGCCCCCAGATACCCAAAGAAGCGTTAACATAAAGAAAGCCACATCTGGGTTAACTAGATTTACGGTATTGTGCTGACTTAGTGACACAGAGAGAATGGATAATATTGATATTAACCTGACTGTCTCCTAAACTTAGGCTTAATAACCATCCTTACTGATGCTCAAGTTCCAGGGTTCTGGTAACCCCCTGTCACTGTGTGTAGAGTTGAGGTGCACAATTTAGGCCATGAACCTCCTTCACAGCCCAGGCTAGCCCCTGGTGTGGATGCAGGTGACCAGAGAGTCCCTGCACATGCAGGTTATTTTTACGCAGTCTCTGTGAAGATGTAGGACACAGGTGATGTAACTTGTTGCTGCAGTGCTAACAGATGTCTCAATTATTTGGGCGCCAGACCATCTCTATATTGCAAAATAATATCTTTATTTACACTCCTGCTTCACTCAACCACATTCCTAAACTGTTGCAGTGATAAATATGTACAGTTCCTATATACATTTCCTGTCTCCTCCTGCACAGTTCTTAAGGGCTACATGGACATATTAATGGTACAGTCATATCCAAAATGGTGGCTCTCTAACTCACCCGGGGCCTGATTCATCAAGGTATGCAAACTCATACGCATCTGCTAAATGGGACTTGAGCTATGTAAAACACCACATACACAGCGCAAACAAAGCAGATACGGCACTTAAAGTCAACTCAATCTCAAACTCCAATGCAAATATAAGGGTTTGCATCACTCAAAGTATGAAACATGAGTTTGCGTACCTTGATGAATATGGCCCCCTCATCTCTCTCTCTCACAGCAGTGCTCACTCACCCTTCCTCTGTGGGGGTTATATCTCTCAGTTGGACGCTGACAGATGCTCCCTCTGTGCTGCTACTGTCTATCATCCTGTCACTTTCTGAGGTAATTTATCCCTGAAATCTGCCCCACGTCACTGGTATTCTGTCAGTGATGTTGTACTATGGCCCCTAGTGGCAGCAGGTGATGGACCAGCTCCCAGATTACAAGGAGGGTCCCAGGACCTCCTCCCCTCTGTCCTGGCTCTCCCTGGTTCTGATCAGGGTTGCCAACTCTGAAATAAAAAACAAGCAACCACTTAATGAAAAACAAGTCCAAAACAAGCCCAAACCAATCCTAAAAAGCCCCCAAAAAAGCCCAACTTACAGGGGACCATCCTTTTCTATAACACTAATTTCTACACTGAATCTCCATTTAGAAAACCTTTATAAACACAAGAGGAGACATTTATACACTGATATGGCAAATGAAAAGGCAAATGCTGTAATTTAGGACACTGGTCTGTGTGGTGCCCCAAAGCCCTATTGGACAGCACAGAGGAAGTGCATAAACGCTTTTGAAATGCAGGGCTACAAGGGGTTACTAGAGGCTGAGAGAGACACAGTGGGAATGACAGTTGACAGTTGAACTAAAAGGTCGTACCCAGGAGGATGTGCAGGAAGGAGGAGTGTGTGTCATAGCAACAAGTCCACTAACTTTTGTAATAACTGTGAATTCCCAGAAGGCAATGGAGAGAGGAAAGTTCTAGACTTCTGAGGGAGAGAGATGAGGTTTATGAGTGACAAGAAGACAGACCGAGAGATAAGAAATCTGAGTTAAATCTTTCCATGTAGCTGCTCACTACCTCAGGAACAGGCTGAGAGAGATAAGAGGTATTACTGCTGGAAGTCGATCATATGAAGGAACTCTAGTTGAAGGTACAGTAGGTCTGCAAATCACCTTTGTCACAGATTCCTCCACTTGCTTTCCTCCATGCTGACAGATTTAATGTACTACAAAATTCCTCTGCACAGGTCAGCCCAGGACTGAGTATAAAATATGGTAACGTTACCAGGGATAATATTGGTGCACCAAATGTTTTAGTTGAATGTTAATGTTAAGTGATTTACCTAAAAATGTATTTATTGTTATTGAAGATGTTATCGCTATTGTGCCTTATACTCACCAGTTGTACATTATATGTTAAATGCTATTGTGCTCTATGTTGATCAAATGAATATTTTGTCATTACCATTGAGTTGAAGGGGTCAGTGGCGCAGTGGCTTACCAAAATTATCTTTACCGCATTATTAATAAACCCAAGTTATTTGACCAATCCTTGTCCCTTTCATTGAAGTATTTATCTCCTGACCACCGGATATCCGAACAAAAAAGAACCTGACTCGTGTCTGGAGGACAAGGTAAGGTAAGGAAATCCTATCAGTACTCGACCACCACATATGTCTATACCACACAGCCCCATGATATAACAGTATAAGCAGTCTTCTGATATGAGCGGCTTACTGAATGGGAGGGGAGGGTGTTATATAGTGTTACCTGCTATAAGTGCAGGGATCCTGTGTCTGTCACACCACTTATCTCAGCAGGTTGCTGTAGATCCATCTTCCTGTGATTTATTCCATGTCCTCCTCTGACTCCGCCCACCCACAAAGCGCCACTTCATTGGAGGATGTCGCTGCACAACCCTCCCACAAAAAGAATAACCTGAATGCACCAATCACAAAATAGTAACAGAGGGAAAAAAAACAAAAAAAAAATGATTATGCAGCCTGTGGACTTGGAGAAAGTCTCCAAGCCCAAAAACAAGCTACCCGCGGCAGTGAAAAAAAAACCGCAACTTCACAAAAAAAGAAGCCCAATTCCGCTTGATATAAGAGGAATTAGCAACAATGGTTCTGATGCCCTCAGCTCATACCAGTCTGATGTTGCTAAGTAACATTCTCAGTGTGTCTCCTCTGGGTCCTAGTGCCAGGGCACACACTCAGTAACAGCCGCTGAAATCGGGACAGTTCATAGGAATGACTACTCCCCTCTCTGGCTATTAAATGAATGTGGCACTGTATGGAAAAGGTATTAATAACAGCTTACTTAAAGGAAACAAACAGAATGTTAAGGCTCTCATTGAATAGGACGTTCACCTTATATAGGTGTATATTTAACGTATAAACATTATCTAATATATATAAGCCTAGCGGCGTGTGTTAGTGTGTGTGTGTGTGTGTGGAAAAAACTATTTTCTCAGAAAGGGCTCATCCAATTGACCTGAAATTTGGTATACTGACATTATTTGACAAAAAAATTATAATAGTGAAGTCAATTAACTTCCATCATCCCCCCTTCCCCCCGTGGGAGGGGTAGTAAAGGCTAAATTTACCAGGTTAGGGCTCAAACTCTTGACCGTGTGGGTATTTATTTACCAGAGCCTGTGTTTGGTCATGGACAATTGTATGTCGCATTTTCACGAGTACGGAGAAGCAGTGATGTGAAAGTGCAGGTTATGAATACTGCCCTTCAAGGAAAACTGATTGAGCACAGCAATAAGGTGTTTAGCAGAAACGTTGTGTATCGAGAGGTTTTAGAACAGTAAGATGATGGAGATTAAGGATGTGGCGATGAAGATGAAGGATGAGGTGATGGAGAAGAACGATGAGGTGGTGACATGTGGACAAAACCACGTTAAAAAGGGTGCTTACGTCAGGAAGTAACGCTCTTCCCCTGAGGAGGCCTGGCCTAGCCCCAAATGCATGACAAGAACCTTTTTAACACCTTAAATAGCTTGATTTGACTAGAATGCATGAGTATCAAGCACGGGTTAACTTCTATATATATATATATTTATTTTTCGTTTTGATTCTGAGAGTTTTTTACACTGGCTTCTAGGCAGGAAAAAAGCTCCTTCTGTCCTGGATACGTCACTGACCAAATGTTTGAAATGTAAGGCAGGCCACTTACTCGTTACGTCACTTAACATGTCTAGCCTGGTGTCATGGTCTAATGGACTAAAAGTCTGCAAAAGGTTAGTAATATTTGGTCTAAAACATGTTCAAGGGTTGAAATAGAAAATGAGGCACATTTAATCAGAAGGTGCACAACCCCTTTAATGCTCATAAAAGTTCACATCTGCCCCAAAGATGTCTAACTTCAAGCAGATGTGATATTAGAAGAAACTATTCCGCTGTAACATATAATAAACCTCATTGATAACGGACACTGGATGAAAAATGCAATATACCTTGGTTTTGCACTGGTATCCATAGATGGGCCGCCCAGCATACGTCAAGATGCACGTCCACTCTCTACTCTCTCATGAGACACCTCCACAAACTAGAAGTATAGATTTTCTGCTTTTCTGTTGAAATACTTCTCGATTTCTCATAACACAAACCTATGATTACACTGCACTTTGCAGAGAATGACGTCAATCTTCTCATCAGCCTCTGCAAACTTCTGATCCTCAGCAAATGGAAACTTTATCGCCAAATACATGAACTTTAACAGAATCCTAGATGCACTTGGATAAATCAAGAAGCATTGCTGCAGAAAAGACATTATTGCGTTTTGGTTCAACCGTTTTGTGCTTTGGCAACGGAGGACCTCTATCGGATGGAATCTTGTGTTATAACACTCTGTTCCACCCACTCTTTGTGCTTGCTGGACAAATGGATGTGTGGTTCCATATATGAAGAAAATGTATTAATATTATCCTTCATTTATAAAGCACTAACATTTTACGCAATTCTGTATTTCAAGGGGGTCATTATATAAATTACATACAATGGCATGAAGCAACATTTAAAACTGGTCCTGTCCGAATAACAATCTAAGAGGTGTGGGGAACAATTAATACACAATATAGCAGAATACAGTTGTAGCTAGCGGTAGGGAAAGTATGTGTGGCCGCTGCAAGGCTGAAGAATTACGAGCAACCAATTTTAAAGTAGCCATTGGCTACTAGCATTTCGGTACAGCTACCTGTCATGTGGTACGATTGAAATGAGAAGAGACAGTGGAAGATGAAGACATGAAAGGTGAACTATTAATTGTTGAAATCTTAAAGCAGTCAGAACACATAACCAGAGCACTTGTCAACAGGTTTACAGAAGTTGTGTCAGCGACTGTTGTCACCAACGAGGTCACGGAGATCATCAAATGAAGAACAGAGACAATTGTCCACATGTTTAAATAAGTTGTGGCAGAGACTGTTGCCACCAAAGAGGCCGCATATATCATCAAAGCAAAGGAGGAACAGAGACAGCAACAGTAATGACAGTTAAACCCACTGGGTCCAGCTGCTGAAATTTTATGGTATTCCAGTAGAGCTTCGAAAACAAAACCATCCTTGAATTGCTGACACTCCTCTCAGCACTCTATAATTTTCCACTAACTTCATGATGAAGAGCAATGCGAATTGCGGGTCCATTGCAAAGTGGATCTGCTTCATGAATAACAAAAAACAAATCAGGAACTGTCTATGGAAATCAGTCTCAGTTGACAACTATGGTGAAGTATATTATTTTTTTCTCCCTAACATTAAACTTAATTTAGGGCAAAGTAAAAATGTTTAATTAAGATTTATTGAATACATAAAACTTAAATTAAGTATTTGGAAACTTGTTTTTGTAGATTGAATATTGGTTCATTAGCATATTTTAACTCACAATGAATATTGTTTTCTGATAAATTATTCACTTCTAGTTATATTAGTTTTGTGAAAATTCGCAGCCAATGCTGACTGTGCATTTATTAATATGAAAGTGTGAAGCTCAGTTAGATTTTAATTAACTGCTTCACAGGCCTTTAGTTTTTTTTTCCTCTCCTATATCTTGTCTTAGGGGAACCCGCTGCGTTTTGTTACTGGTGCCCAAGGCGTAAGTGTTATATCCCTGATGTGAAAAAACTCTTTGGCTCTCAAGTAGAAAATTGGTTTCCAAATTCAGTAGTTTCAAATATCTGATGTCTCAAAAAAGGTAGTCAACTTATGAAAATATATTTTCTCTATTGTATTTCATACAATGGCGATGTTATGCAAAATGCATTGCAATTAAATAAAACCATTTCTGACAATTGATGACTAAACCCAAGTATTGAACACATATGTTCAACTTCAAAATTGCATTTTAGTGAGCAACATTGTTTTGAGTTTCAATGCAATAGTTTTCCTTCTTCAAGACAACATATTTAAATAAAAACAGGCTTAAATCTATATGTAAAAGAAATGTTTTCATCCATTGAACTTTCTAAGTTGTTCATTGTATTCATATATAAACATCCTCAATGGATGGGGAAATTAGTTAGATCTATTTTGTTGTCACACAACAGATCTCTGCTTGGTTGCTATGTGAAGTGAAAATAAACATAATTATCTGGATAATAAATTGTTCCACTTTAAATGTTATACATTTTAATGTTTGGAATTGTTATTTTTCATGGAATCTTTAGTTAAAATTGTACTTATTTACAAAAATATAAATGCAATAAAAATGCATAATACAGCAAAGGCAATCACCAAAAACAAACATCACCAGGAGTGCACCCCCTTTGTTCATCCTCTGGCCATGGCCCATAATAAACATCTGTGAATGCGGCCATCCAAAGGCAAATGTGGATGAAAGAGCAGAAATGTGCTGCATGTTGTGGTCCCATCATCCTTGGTAGGGTGTTAGACAGGTAATTGGGTGCTTTTTAAAATATATATATATTTCTTTTACTTTTGCTAGGCAATGGGGTGCTCGTTTGAACCTTGGCAATACCATGTTGCAACACAAGAGGTGCAAATTAGTTTTTTGTTTTGCACATAAGGAAAATACTGGCTGTTTTTTCATGTAGGATGCAAATACTTGATAGATTTATTTTTACACTGGCAAAAGTTGATCTAGGACATGCCCTACCCCAACTATAAATCTGTCCTCACATTTTAAAATTAGCTCCTCCTCCAATGCAACATGGTTTTGCCAAGGTGTAGAGTTACTCCTTTTTTTTGCTTTACTTTCTGTAATGACTCGGGCCCTCTGTGTTCACTTTGGAGGACCCTTCAGCTGTCCAATGGATTTGCACAGCTGCCATTAAGAGACAACATTTTTATAGACTTATGTCTAAATTTATTGCAGTCATTTGGCAAGTGTTTAAAATGAATTACTCTTTCCTCATAAATAATCTGAACAACAAATTAAAATTTAATTGTAATGTATATGTTTAATCTCCATCTATGAATTGATTTATTTAATGCCTCCCACCTGCTTATGAATATATTTAAATGGTAGCTAACTACCTGATCTTGACACTGTACCCCACCACTCAAGCTCGCTGCATAGGTGTCATTCTTGACTTAGAACTGTCCTTTGTTCTTCACATCCAATCTGTATCCAAATTATGTTACTTATATCTAACAAAAATTCCATAATATCATCATCACATCACCATCACTACCATAATCACCATCATTATCATCACCATCATTATCATCACCATCATTACCATCATCACCATCATTATCATCACCATCACTATCATCATCACCATCACCGTCATCATCATCATCCCCATTATTGCCATCATCACCATCATTATCATCATCACCATCACCATCATTACCATCATCACCATCACTATCATCATAACCATCAGCATCATTACCATCATCACCATCATCATCACCATCATTATCATCTCCATTATCATAACCATCATCATGATCATCACCATCATTACTATCATCACCATCATTACAATCATCACCATCACCATCATAATCATCATCACCATCTTTACTGCCATCACCATCATCACCATCACCATCATTATCATCATCACCATCACCATCATTATCATCATCACCATCATTATCATCATCACTATCATTACCATCATCACCATTATTGCCATCATCACCATCATTATCATCATCGCCATCACCATCATTACCATCATCACCATCACTATCATCATAACCATCAGCATCATTACCATCATCACCATGATCATCACCATCATTATCATCTCCATCATTATTATCATCACTATCATTACCATCATCACCATCACCATCATTATCATAACCACCATCACCATCATCACCATCATCATCATTACTATCATCACCATCATTACAATCATCACCATCACCATCATAATCATTATCACCATCTTTACTGTCATCACCATCATCAACATCACCATCATTATCATCATCACCATCACCATCACCATCACCATCATTATCATCATCACCATCATTGCCATCATCACCACCATTGCGATCATCACCATCACCATCATTACCATTATCACCATCATTATCATCATCACCATCATCACCATCACCATCATTATCATCACCATCACCATCATTATCATCACCACCATCACCATCATTGCCATCATCACCACCATTGCGATCATCACCATCACCATCATTACCATTATCACCATCATTATCATCATCACCATCACCATCATCACCATCACCATCACCATCTTTACTATCATCACCATCATTACAATCATCACCATCACCATCATAATCATCATCACCATCTTTACTGTCATCACCATCACCATCTTTACTATCATCACCATCATTACAATCATCACCATCACCATCATAATCATCATCACCATCTTTACTGTCATCACCATCATCACCATCACCATCATTATCATCATCACCATCACCATCATTACAATCATCACCATCACCATCATAATCATCATCACCATCTTTACTGTCATCACCATCATCACCATCACCATCATTATCATCATCACCATCACCATCATTATCATCATCACCATCACCATCATTGCCATCATCACCATCATTATCATCATCGCCATCACCATCATTACCATCATCACCATCACTATCATCATAACCATCAGCATCATTACCATCATCACCATGATCATCACCATCATTATCATCTCCATCATTATTATCATCACTATCATTACCATCATCACCATCACCATCATTATCATAACCACCATCACCATCATCACCATCATCATCATTACTATCATCACCATCATTACAATCATCACCATCACCATCATAATCATTATCACCATCTTTACTGTCATCACCATCATCAACATCACCATCATTATCATCATCACCATCACCATCACCATCACCATCATTATCATCATCACCATCATTGCCATCATCACCACCATTGCGATCATCACCATCACCATCATTACCATTATCACCATCATTATCATCATCACCATCATCACCATCACCATCATTATCATCACCATCACCATCATTATCATCACCACCATCACCATCATTGCCATCATCACCACCATTGCGATCATCACCATCACCATCATTACCATTATCACCATCATTATCATCATCACCATCACCATCATCACCATCACCATCACCATCTTTACTATCATCACCATCATTACAATCATCACCATCACCATCATAATCATCATCACCATCTTTACTGTCATCACCATCACCATCTTTACTATCATCACCATCATTACAATCATCACCATCACCATCATAATCATCATCACCATCTTTACTGTCATCACCATCATCACCATCACCATCATTATCATCATCACCATCACCATCATTACAATCATCACCATCACCATCATAATCATCATCACCATCTTTACTGTCATCACCATCATCACCATCACCATCATTATCATCATCACCATCACCATCATTATCATCATCACCATCACCATCATTGCCATCATCACCATCATTATCATCATCACCATCACCATCATCACCATCACCATCACCATCTTTACTATCATCATTTATTTATAGGGAGCCACAGATTCCATAGTGTTGGACAATCATCATATACAGATATAGATAATATGAATACAATAAACATAATGACACATGAATACAATTTTGCATTATAGCACAAACTGGATAGTCATAAGCTAACAACTACAGCAGAGGTCGAGTTTCGAATTCCAGGCATGCGAGTAAATGAACAAACAAAAATACAGCATAAGACCTAACACCCGGGATGTACGAGGTGGACTAACATGAGACATAGGGTAGAGTGGACCATACCTATGTGAGCTTACACTTTAGATGGTGGGTGTAGACCAATGTATTGGAGATTAGCAGTCCTTCCTTTAGCCCAGGTTAGTTTGTCACCCTGAAAATGATTTGCTCATTTCCTAATGGTCACAATAATTCCTTGCACATCCAGTTGAAAATATGAATCATGTTCCTCAAGCACAATTTTGTAAAATCACTTAAGGCATTCTGCCCTTCTGCGCTGCCACGTGCTATGCCAATGACCCCCACAGTAAAAATAACAATATTATTTGACTCAGTTCAGCTATGATATAGGCCATAACTATCTTTTGTCTGTTCACCTTCACTCACTGTACAGACAACGTCCATAGATACTTGTGTCCCAGACATATTTATTACCCAACAAGGTAACTGGAACAGTGATCAGTGATTAGTTTTCTAGGAAAGGCATCTTGAACTGACACATGGGAAACTCATATTTAAAAACAATTTCTGATTTACAATTTCTTCTTCTTCGCCTGCAGGCAATGACGTCTACCTAATTTAATCTACAGCTTTACCACATTCAAAAAAAGTCGTAAACCCTGATATCTTTTACTAGCCTCTGATAGAACATTTTAGAAAACCCCGTGGTGAACACATATAAAAAAGATGAAAATATCTGCAAATAAATTGGAAATAATATTATTTTATTTTGTTTAAATGGTAATCAAATATTTCTCTACCCTGCATGATCATTTTCCAAAGCCCTGTGCAATCATTCCATGGTCCAGTTGAGCTTATAGTCTAATCTATCTACCACTGTCTGGAGCAAACCAGAGCACCCAGAGGAATTCCGCATGCATACTGGGCAAAAATACAAACCGCAGGCAGAGAGCACCTTGGGATGAAAATATTCCAGTGACATAAAGCCATAATGTTAACGACTGTGCAGTGCCTTTTCAAGAAATGGCTTAACCAGGTGAATGTACAGGGAATGCAGGATCCTTGGGAACACAGACATCAGTGGACTGTGTACTCCTCTGTTCAATAACCCTGTTGATTGCTACACCAGTCACCAGAACCAATACAGCCTCAAATAACTGTAATGATACATTGTAATGGTGGCACCACTAATGTTTTCATTTTTTATTATATTTATTTTTTCAATAAATTCAAAAAATATGTACAGGTGCCTTAGGTACTATAATAACTTTAATTAATTAGGAGTGGTGCTAAGGTATATTTTATATTTTATACAGCATGTTATTTATTATCAACAAACACAATCTATAAACATCTGAGAGTGCCATGGTATTTCTGGCAACATTATTCTAGACGCGGACGTGGAAATAGTCGCACACCTTTCTTTTTGTGACAATAGCTGAGCTGTTATACAATAACCATATTGGTATAGTCTATATTTGTATCCCATTAGACCCTTCCTATTCAGTGGCGCACGCAGGGGGGGTTTCTGAGTCTCCAGAACCCCCTCCCCCTGCGCTAAGTGGCCGCCATAGCGTCACTATCCTATACAGCAGCCGCGGCGCTGTCAAAGAAGCACCCCCGCGGATGCTCTTTGACAGCGCCGCGGCTGCTGTATAGGACTGCGCTGCCGATACGGAGCTGCTGTGCATGTGTGGGCGCACGCGCAGCATCTCTCTCTGGTGTGTTTTGGTTGTTTGGGGGGTTCAACCCCCCCCTGACAATCCTGCGTGCGCCCCTGCTATTTGGAACAGCAGCTATGCTCACAGTGCATTATTAGGAAGGAAAGATTTTAAAAGTTGGAGACATTTTTCTCTACAACAGAATTATAGAGCAACCCAGAAATTGAAGCCGGAAGCTGTACAGCCGCGATAATCAGTGCTAAATAGTTAATTTCCCTATACTTATTTAAGTCAATATTAGGAAGGAAATCTTCATTTTATATCAATTGAGTCATCTTAGGTGATAGCTCCTGAGGGCGGAGTCTTTTAAAGGACCAACAGTGGTTAGTATAAATGAAGAGAATGCCAGTATGTCTAACACTGGGTTCTAAATAATACAATGATATATACCCTATTAGGGGAGGAGAGAGACTACCTATATTTGTCAACTCATAACATTGTGAGCAGGGGCGCACGCGGGGGGGGTTTCTGGGTCTCCAGAAACCCCTCCCCTCCGCTAAAGAAGTGCCCCTACATAGTGGCACTGTACTATATAGCAGCCGTGGCGCTGTCAAAGAAGCGGCTCTCTCGCGGGTTTGGGTTTTTTTGGGGTGGGGGGGGGAACCCCCCTTAAAAATCCTGCGTGCACTCCTGGTAAGCCTCTAAAAAGTTTAATTAATTCAGATATGTTCACCTCACTGAATTACCTCTATACTACTTTCCCTTTGAGGGTTATAAGGAAATGAAAAGAATGTTGTCCTTATGAGATTTGAACTCCTTTATTTATAAGATATGAATCCCTCCTATTTAGAGGGTTAATGATCTCTGTAGTTGGAAGGGACTATAATATTGAAATATGAATTTACATATACATTTAGGGGTAAATGTATCAAAGTGCGAGTTTGCCAGCGTGTTTAAATCGCGGCAAATCGCGGGTGTTTACCCGCGATTTTTTTTAAAAAAAATGGAAATGTATCAAGCTGCGATTTTGACACTCATGTTCAAAATCGCTGGTCATCTCTGGCGATTTTGAGCGATGTAAACACTCTCGAGTTTAGCTAACTCTCCTGTGTTTGCCAAACTCTCCTGTGTTGTAACAGTGAGATGTAAACACATCACTGTTACACTGACCTGTCATACAGCTGCCAGAGCTCCGGCAGCTGTTAAAATGTTAAAGAACAGATAAAAGTTGAAAAAAAAAAAAGCTAGGTTCCCCCCGCTATTTATGCTTAACCCTAGTGCTGCCTGACTAGTGCTGGTCCCGTGAAAATCGGAGAAAAATTTTGCGTGGGGTTCCCCCGATTTTCACTTTACCAGCACTAGGCAAACCAGCCAGGGTTGGCGGCACTATAGCAGGGAGACGCGCAGCAGGGGTCCCCCTGCCATAATGACTAACCAACCCTAGACTGTTCAGCGCTGGGCTGGATTCCCTATGGAGTGGGGTCCGCTGAAAAAAACGAGCGCCCCCCCCCCCCCTAGAAAGAACCAGCCCAGTGCTGATAGCACTAGGGCTCTTCCTACTACCCCTGGGCTGTGGGTAGTAGGGTAATACAGCGTAAAGTAGTTAAAAAAACAAACTGACACCAATTTTGTTTGTGGAACTACAAGTCCCAGCCAGCCAGGTTGCCAAAAACAGTGTGGCCATGCTGGTGCTTGTATAACTACAAGCACCAGCATACCCACGGCAGCCAGGGCATGTTGGCACTTGGGGAACCACAAGTGCCAACATGCCCTGACATCCCTGGCTTGCTGGGCCCTGTAGTTCCACAAAGAAAAAAGTTTACAAAGCCACAACACCCTCTTATAAACCACATACATTTATTAAAAATAATAAAACCCACAATAAAGACACTAACCACCCTCTTTTAAACCACAAGTATTTATTAAAATAATAAAACCCAAATACTTACCGATGATGCCTTCTTTCTTGCTCCAATGTCATTTATTATTTGTAAATCCATCTTGCCGGCTTGCCCCAGTCCCAGCCATTGATACCTCCATAAGGGAATCTGTGCCACCAGGAACTCTTCGCCCAGAAGGGGCACATATTTGTACATCCCGAATCTTGAGTCTTGATTGAAGATAAAAATAAAAAAAAGCCAGGAGCCGCCGCAAACACCTCCTACCTAGTAGGAGGTCCGTTCCGCAATGCTCTTACGCTGTTTGCGTAAGAGCTAACTACTGTATTATGGTATTTTCCCACGCTAGTGGGGAAATCACATATTACAGTATCTAGCGCTTACGCAATTAACGTAGCGCATTGCGCATGCGCTACGCTACTTGCGTAACCTGTATTTACTGTATTACAGGTTACGCAAGTAGTTATACAGCACTAGGGTTAAGCATAAATAGCAGGGGGACCTCACGCTTTTTTTTTTTTCAACTTTTATCTGTTCTTTAACATTTTAACACTGCCAGGGCAGTGTAACAGTGATGTGTTTATACAACACGCTGCTATCAAGCAGCGTGTTGTATCTGGCGTGTTTTGAAGCAAACTCTCCTGAGTTTGCTAACTCGCAGCTTCATACATTTGAGAGCTGTATAGCTGCAGTGGCAAACAGTCGGGAGTTTGATCACTGGCGATTTTGCAAACAGCAATTTTGACAGAAGCACAACTCTGGCGATTTTGCATGAAATCTCAGCTTCATACATCGGCTAGTTTCAACTCTCCTGAGAAAATCGCTGGAGTTGCAAACTCACAGCTTGATACATTTACCCCTTAGAGTGTATACAAGACAAATGTCTCCTTCAATTGTATATGAATTGTTTGGGAATAACAGCAGCATTATCTAAGACAAACAAATGATTAAAACATGTATTGGATTTGGCAAATTAAGATGAAGAGTTGAAATAAAATACCCTCTCTGATAGTAGGATATATATCCTATGAATTCTACACATCTTTTGGCTGCATATCAAATTGTTGAATATGCCGGTTAAAATGAATATATATATTCAGTAATGTGTAACACTAAAACAGACCACATATATAGGCGCAACTAATCCTTGTCTGTTCGGCTTTTATATAAGGTTTTTTTGTTTTAACGGCATCAATTTTCTATTCACTCTGTAATCTTGGTTAAGTTTTTAGATATTTTGCCCCATAAATACCTGGATTGGACATAATTTTAAGAGTTATGAAATAAAAGTGTTTTTTAATGATTAGTGTATTTCTATCCATATACATAAAATAGGTTTGTTTGTATGTAGGCAAATATTTTCAACACCCCTAAAACCAACGCGAGGTGGTCCAGCTGGATTTTGGCCAGGTTTTATAAGGGTGAGGGTCACTGTCGTACTTCCCGTTGGTGTATGATGGGCAAAATATTGACCCGGGGAACGTGTTCTGAGCCTTCCACTGGATGAAATTGGATGAAAATTTCACAGACTTTTCACAATGGATCCCAGAAGACATACTAGGGGGTTGAGATCCCGGTTGGACCTTCCGTTGGTGTATGCTGGCCAGAATTTTGACCTGGGAAGCCTGTTCTGGGCCTTCCACTGGATGGATTTGGATAACATTTAATATAAGGATAAAAGCGCCTTGGCATGGCGGATGGCTTAAACATACATTTGCAAATGTGTGCAACAAAGACTTTTGCATTTTTATCTACAGTAGAAATGGCAGATCTGTTGCTGGCTATTGAAGTGTGCTGGGGGAAAAAATGTTGTGTGTAGTTTCCTTGCAGGATAACCCCACCCTTTCAAGCACTTGTTATGGCCTATAAATTGATTTGAGCAGCTTCCACTTTTGTATTTGTCTGAGAGGCATGTTGGTGTCAGTAGCTGAGAGGGGGTACTGGCACTGAATTGCTGTTTGGAGGCTTCTGGGGTACCTCTTTGGTAAGTTGGCTCTCAATTTAAAAACACATATGTATGGCCCAAATATATGGGACTCTCATTGTTTAGAGTAGGACCATCCTATTAGCAAAAGCGCCTTGGTGTGGCGGATGGCTTAAACATACATTTGCAAATGTGTGCAACAAAGACTTTTGCATTTTTATCTACAGTAGAAATGGCAGATCTGTTGCTGGCTATTGCAGTGTGCTGGGGTAAAAAATGTTGTGTGTAGTTTCCTTGCAGGATAACCCCACCCTTTCAAGCACCTGTTATGGCCTATAAATTGATTTGAGCAGCTTCCACTCTTGTATTTGTCTGAGAGGCATGTTGGTGTCAGTAGCTGAGAGGGGGTACTGGCACTGAATTGCTGTTTGGAGGCTTCTGGGGTACCTCTTTGGTAAGTTGGCTCTCAATTTAAAAACACATATGTATGGCCCAAATATATGGGACTCTCATTGTTTAGAGTAGGACCATCCTATTAGCAAAAGCGCCTTGGTGTGGCGGATGGCTTAAACATACATTTGCAAATGTGTGCAACAAAGACTTTTGCATTTTTATCTACAGTAGAAATGGCAGATCTGTTGCTGGCTATTGCAGTGTGCTGGGGGAAAAAATGTTGTGTGTAGTTTCCTTGCAGGATAACCCCACCCTTTCAAGCACCTGTTATGGCCTATAAATTGATTTGAGCAGCTTCCACTTTTATAAGGATAAAAACGACACTGGTCAGCCACCTAATGGGTGTGTTGGAAGAGCTTCTAAGCTGCTAATTATTTTTAAAATGTTGACAGTTACATCCAACTCATTGTTAACTTTATAACTTAAAGATTTAAACAGGGCAATGTTGGGTACTTCCGCTAGCTAATACATATTAGTGGACTGGAGTGCTTGAGTTTTTATTGTTTTCCATCTCTAGCTCTTATTCTTTGATCATTTAGAATCATAGCGCAAACAGAAATGGTTAATGTGCTAGAGGACAACTTTTGCGCATATTTCTTGAGGCTGGAAAAGTTTCTTACATTAGAAGCAAAGCAACGGTGGGATTGTAATACTTGCACAACATATCTAGAAAACAAAATGATCCCAAGGAGACTGAGAATTTTTAAGAAACCTACATTTATATCCCAGGATGAACAACTCCAAAATAATTGGGACAATATTCTGGATAACTGTTCATTCAGCCTGATGAAAGTGATTGCAGAGGACAGATAAACATGATTAAACAAGATAGAAGCAGAGATTGCTATAGTAAGACAAAAAAAGAAAAAAAAAATGGAACATATTGAAGAGTTTAAAATCTTGAGCAACTTTTGAAAAAATCAACTTGATACAATAGAGAAAGAAGTTATTAGCATTCAACAAAAGAAATCCCAAATTGATCTGCAAGCCCAAAACAAAGATTATAGAATCTGGAGGACACAAGAAAGAAGAAAAAAAAAAAGGGACTCCAAGAAAAAGAAAATTAGATATGGAATGAAAGAGCAAACTCACCAACGACTATACAAGTGCCAAATAATCATTGCGCAAAACAAAAATACAGACCTCCAATGAAGGCTAAGCATGTCCAACCAAGAATAAAGATAGAAAGCCTAAGCTTATAGCAGAAACCCCAGCAGCCACAGCAGAAAAAAAGTGTTTAAAATCCTTCAAGCAAAGCTTATATCTCTACAGAAAATGGGACAACTGTGTGAGATATACAGAAAAGGCTAAAAATAATTTTAACATAGAGATACTCAATGGGAGTTTTGGAAATACAACCAAAACATTGATTCAGAACATTACAGATCTTTCAAAATATCTCTACACACAGTGACACTATAGTAGAAGAGACAGAACAGTGCATAGTTTATTTTTAGATCTTCTTATGCATGCACCCCTCATTTCTAAAAACAGAAATACTAAGCGGCCTGGGGAAACTGAAAATACAAAAAAGGATCTCGAGAAAACGAGGGGTCAGAGGAGGAAGAAAGATGAAGCCCAAAGGCAAGACCAAGGTATTAAGGACTGAGGGGATTTTTAATTTCATTAAAATGGCTCTCACTAAATGAAATCACTAAATAAGGGTCTTTTGTGCCAGGTAACAAGTTCAAAGTTGGTTTCCAAAAATTGATAAGAAAGTTAACTCTTAAAAATACGTTATTGTTACGAACCGCGGCTCCCCGATGGGCCGCCGCGGCTCGCTTACGGTCTACTCGGACGCCCCCGGCCGTCTCCATGACGACCGGGGTGTCACTTCCGCCTCTGACGTCCCGGTTGCCTAGGCAACAACCGGGACGCTGTAATCCAGAGGCCGCAGCGCCCGGCCAGCGGGCTGACACCCGGGCACAGATCAGCAAGGAAAGGTAGGGTTGTCATATATATCTATAGACTCTTATGGGAGTCTTATATATTTACTGTATTGGTACTGGCTTGGTTTTTGTCAGCATTGTGTCAGTGCAGAGTCATACAGTGGGAGGGGTTTCTGTTATCATGATTCCTATTGGCCCTTCTTGCTATTTAAGGCAGTGAGGACTGAGCCTCATTGCCAGTTATAGCTTCCTGTTTAGCTAGGCTCTTGTTCCTGTTTCCCTGCTCCTGTGCTTATTCTATTGTTGGATTTCCCGTGTATGACCCCTGGCTTGTTTTTAGACTTCGTTGTATTGCCTGTGACCCCTGACTTCGGCTCGTTTTCTGATATCCCTGTCTGCTGCCGGCCCTTGACCTTTTGCCTGGATCTCACATCGCTGTGTTCTACTACGCTGCCTCAGGGTTCTCCCCAGTCAGTGCACACTACACGACCCTCCGTTCGTCTGCAGCCAAGTCTGTCCCCACCACTAGGGGCTCCAGTGAACACCAGACATCGGAGCAGATTCCGGGTTCTGTCGTGCTGACTGAAGGAGTTCCTAACATTATAACTGGCCCAAAAATAAAAACGATCCTATTTTCCACTGATGGAACCCAGTCCGGCTCAAGTCCTAGCAGGGCAGATCCAAGTTGTGTCGCAGATGGTTCAGGATCTTTCACACAGGCTTTCTGCTCAGGAAGAAGCCGCCAAGGCCTCCCAAGCAACTCCGGCACCTGAGCCAAACTTAAATCTTCCGGACCGGTTCTCTGGAGATAGAACCTTATTCCGAAATGTTAAGGAGGGCTGCAAGCTGTATTTTCGTCTCAGGCCCCGCTCCTCGGGCTCGGAGCAACAGAGGGTCGGCATTGTCATCTCCTTACTCCAAGGCGATCCCCAATCCTGGGCGTTCAGTCTGACTCCTGTTAATCCAGCTCTGCAGTCCGTAGACGCCTTCTTCAACGCACTTGGTCTCTTATATGATGACCCAGATAGGGTGGCCTCGGCCGAGTCCCACCTAAGAGCGCTGAAACAGGGACGGCGGACAGCGGAAGAGTACTGTGCCGAGTTCCGACGTTGGTCGGTCGACAGCCAGTGGAATGACCCCGCACTATGGAGTCAGTTCCGGCTTGGGCTCTCGGAGCAGATAAAGGACTCCTTAGTCCAGTATCCTTCATCATCTTCCTTGGAGGCCTTAATGCAATTGGTTATTAAAATTGACCGCAGGATCAAGGAAAGAAGGTCCGAGAAGGAGGCCGCCTCACCATCCTGGTCCTCTCCAGCCGTCTACCCAGTTCCTCAGGATTTACCAGAGCCCATGCAGTTAGGGGCTTATCGCCTGTCCCCTGAGGAGAAATCCAGGCGGCGGTCATTGGGGCTATGTCTCTATTGCGGCAATAAAGGCCATCTCCTGCGTAGCTGCCCAAACAAGGCGGGAAAAGACCAGGCCTAGGAGTAAAGGAGGAGGTACACCTAGGTCTCCAGATGGTCTCTTCCAAGAATTCTGTCTTGATCCCTGCTCGGATCATGTATGGTAATCGATCCGTTTCTATCCCTGCCTTTCTTGACAGTGGGGCAGCCGGAAACTTTTTGGATATAAACTTTGCCAAGACTCTGGGCATTCCGTCCGTAAACTTGGACTCGGAGATCACGGTCTGCGGACTGGATGGCAGACCGTTAACTGACGGAAGGGTCTCATATCAAACGCCTCCTCTGCAGCTTACGGTGGGAGCTCTACATTCTGAAGTCCTCTCGGTCTTTCTGATTCCTTGTTCCTCCGTACCATTGATCCTCGGGCATCCCTGGCTTCAACTTCACAACCCTCACATAGATTGGAGCACGGGAGAGATCATACAATGGAGTAAGGCTTGTTCCTCAACCTGTCTTGCTCTTCCTCTCCGGATTGTTCAGCCTTGCCCTGGATCTTTTCCATTGCCTTATCGTGAATTCCACGACGTGTTCTCGAAAAAAGAAGCAGACTCTCTACCCCCACACCGTAGCTACGATTGCTCCATTGATTTGGTTCCGGATGCCAAGCTTCCTAAGGGAAGATTATATGCCTTGTCTATTCCCGAGACTAAGTCTATGGATGATTATGTGGAGGAAAACCTACGTAAGGGATTCATTCAACCATCCAAATCACCCGTAGGAGCGGGTTTCTTCTTTGTGAAAAAAAAAGATGGGAGCCTCCGGCCGTGCATAGACTATAGGGGTCTAAATGGGATTACCGTGAAAAATACCTATCCGTTGCCACTCATCTCCGTGCTGTTTGATCAGCTTAAATTAGCCACGATATTCTCCAAGATCGATCTGCGGGGGGCATATAATCTGGTTCGAATCAAAAAGGGCGATGAGTGGAAGACGGCCTTCAACACTCACTCAGGCCATTATGAATATCGGGTCATGCCCTTCGGCCTATGTAACGCCCCCACAGTGTTTCAAGATTTTATTAATGATGTCCTACGAGAACTCCTGGGAAGATTCGTTGTAGTGTATCTTGACGACATTTTGATTTATTCCCAGTCGTTGGAGCAACACCGTACTCATGTCAGACAGGTACTTCGGAAACTCCGCCAGCACTGCCTCTTCGCTAAACTCGAGAAATGCGAGTTTGAAGTCACTCAGGTCACGTTCCTCGGATATGTCATCTCTCCTTGTGGCTTCTCCATGGATCCCAGTAAGGTACAGGCAGTTCTCGATTGGATCCGGCCAAGCAATCTTAAAGCCATTCAGAGGTTTTTAGGATTCGCTAATTACTATAGGCGATTCATCCGGTCATTCTCGGTATTAGTGGCTCCAATTACAGCCCTTACCCGAAAAGGGGCCGATACCGTTAATTGGTCCTCTACTGCCTTAACGTCTTTTCAGGAGTTAAAAGAGGCGTTCATCTCTGCACCTGTCCTCCGACACCCCAATCCAGAGTTACCCTTTATCATCGAAGTGGACGCTTCTGACGTCGGGGCAGGTGCCATCCTTTCTCAGAAAGACCTCAATGATCACTGCCTGCACCCCTGTGCATTTTTCTCCAGGAAATTTTCCTCCGCTGAGACCCACTACGATGTTGGAAATAGGGAGTTGCTGGCAATCAAGTGGGCATTTGAAGAGTGGCGCCACTGGCTGGAGGGAGCTAATCATGTTGTTACAGTATATACCGACCACAAAAATCTACAGTATATTCAATCTGCCAAGATTGTGAACTCCAGACAAGCCCGGTGGGTCTTCTTCTTCTCCCGTTTCAACTTTACCATTACCTTCTGGCCCGGATCCAAGAACATTAAGGCGGACGCCTTGTCTCGCAGTTTTTTCGCCTATCATCCTTCCCTCGCAGAAACCACTTTCATTATTCCGGCATCCAAAGTAGTCCTTGGCCTAACTCAGGATCTTGGCACAACTCTCCGTGGTCTCCAACAGTTGGCACCATCAGCTACTCCCAGGGGTAAATTATTTGTACCGGTGTCACTCACCGGACTGTGAGTGCTTCTTCCCGGACATTTAGGAACCGTGGCCGTCCTCCATCCTGAGGGACTGCGCATGCGCAGCCCTTTCTATACCTCCAGTGTATGTTCCTTTAACTTAATTGGCAGATCAGGCAACCTCCCTATATTAAGCACCTGTGGTCAACACCACGGGGCCTGATCTTGGAGTCTCATTCCCCATGAGTCTCTGAAGGTGTTCCTGTGTTTCCTCGTTGATTCAGCCCAGCTGATTCCTGTGGTTTCCAAACCACTTCTACCTCTGTGGTTTCCAAACCACTTCTACTACTGTGGTTCCCATACCACTTCTACCATCTACTGTATCATCGTGACTGTGAGCTGATTCCTATCCGCTGCCTCCGTGCACTACAGTCTTCTAACCACTTCAACTCCACCTTGTATCATTGGGACTGTTAGCTGATGCCTATCCGCTGCCTCCGTGCACTACAGTCTTTCATTCACATCCACTCACCTGTTCATGATTGTGACTGCCAGCTGATTCCTATCCGCTGCCTCCGTGCACTACAGGCTTCAACCTGCAACTCGTCTGTGTTTCATCATCGTGACTGCTAGCTGATTCCTATCCGCTGCCTCCGTGCACTACAGTCTTCAACCTGCAACTCCTCTGTGTTTCATCATCGTGACTGCTAGCTGATTCCTATCCGCTGCCTCCGTGCACTACAGTCTTCAACCTGCAACCCGTCTGTGTTTCATCGTGACTGTTTAGCTGATTCCTATCCGCCGCCTCTGTGCGCTTCAGTCTTCAGCCCTTGTCAACTCTCCCGTGTTTCCTTGAGTCTGCTGCCACTATTGCTACCCGCTACTCTCCGTGATCAACTGTTCCAGTTCAACTCTGCTTTGGTGTCCCATCGTTACTGCACCTGCTGGTTGCTATTGGCTACCTCCGTGTTCCCGCAGAGACCCGCTGCTGTTACTTCTCAGCGCTACGCATCCATCTACTGCTGATCCGCTCTCCACGCCTTCCTGGGTTCCCTGCTGGTCTACCTACCTGTGCGCTGCACCTGCTAGACCACCGCTTCACCCATCCAGGGACTTTGCATCCTGCTGGCCTCCTGCCGTTCAGGTATCTCTGCACTTCTGTCTGACTGCCTTCTCCTGAACCACGGTATGCATACTTCCCATTGACTGTGCTGTGTATTGCATACCTTGCTGGACTGTGTTGGTTCTCCTCTGGAGTGTACTATCCGCTGAGTCTATTGCCATCATTGACTGTGTTATCTCATGCTGGATTACTTCAAGAGACTTTCTATATTGGCAGTGTTGTTCAGTCATTTATACATTTATATTGTGCATATTACTGTGGATCAAAGTCAAGGTGCCCGTGTATATATTGTGTTGCAGTCTCTCCCCGTGCACCTCCTCACATATATATTCAGTGGTACAACTTGCTAGTGGCAGACCACTGACCCCTGTTTCCAGTTTCACCTGCTCCAGTATCCTCTCACATAGCAGTGGTACAACTTGCTAACGCAGACCACTGACTCCCCGGATACCTCCACTTGGATTCCATTCCTTCACTCAGACAGCGGTACAACTTGCTATCCGCAGACCGCTGACTCTCATCACCTCCTCGTTTCTGTTGGACATTCCTCCTCACTATAGCAGTGGTACAACTTGCTACCGCAGACCACTGACTACCTTCACGTGTCCTTTGTCCATACAGTTCCTCGTGTATTACTACCTCCATATTGCCAGTGCTGCTAGTCATAGACTTTCCTGAGCATCTCATCATCTGCTATTTCCTGTTCCGTGATCACCCTGCTACCAGAGTACCATATTACCACCTATACTGCTCTGGTAAGCCTATCACCTGGTGATCCCTGGGTAAAGACTCCTAGTGCCCGTGACAGTAAGATCAGGCCATGACAGACCCAGATACGGAACCTACAGCCAAAGAGATGCTGCGGCATCTGGTTACCCGTATTGAGCAACAGGAAGTTCGCCAACGGCATTTACTGCGGTGTTACCAGGCGTTAGCCTCCCAAAGACCGTCTGTGCAAGATGCCACAACTACTGTTGATGCTCCTGTGCCTTCCTCCGTTTCCCCAGTGCCATCCCAGGTGTTTACAGCTTCCACGCTTCACCTGCCTACTCCGTCAAAATACCATGGAGACCCCAAAACTTGTAGGGGTTTTCTTACTCAATGCTCAGTTCATTTTGAGCTCCAACCTCAAAATTTTTCTACCCATCGTTCCAGAGTGGCCTATCTTATCTCATTGTTTTCTGGACAAGCCCTGGCTTGGGCTTCCCCTCTGTGGGAAAGAAACGATCCATTGTTACAGGATAGTGCCGAGTTTATTTCCACGTTCCGAAGTGTATTCGATGAACCAGGTCGTGTTATTTCCGCTGCATCCAGCATTCTCCGTCTTCGCCAAGGATCTCGCACTGTGGCTCAGTACGTCATTCAATTTAGGATCTTAGCCTCTGAACTTCAGTGGAACACTGAAGCATTAATTGCCGCCTTCTGGCAGGGGCTTTCCGATAAAATTAAAAACGCACTGACTTCACAAGAACTACCCTCCTCTTTAGAAGATTTGATCTCTCTTTGCCATCGTGTAGACCTGAGGTTTCGTGAAAGAGAACCTGAGAAAACAACTTCGGTTAAAACACCTCTTCTCTCAAATCCTCAATTTCACCCAGCTTCATCTCCGGTGATACCCATGGAGATAGGTCGCTCCAAATTAACTTTAGAGGAGAGGGACCGAAGAATAAAGAATAGACTTTGTATCTATTGTGCCGATTCTACGCATATGCTCAATTCTTGTCCCAGGAAATGCCGGGCTCTAACCAATACTGGGGAGATAAGGTTAGGGTTCCTGGAGTCCTCTCCATCTTCTACGAAATTAAAAGCCTGCGCTTTTGATGTTACGATTTCCTTTGCTACCAAATCCTTTGAGTCACAGGCATTGATTGATTCTGGAGCAGCAGGAAATTTCATTTCTAAATCCCTAGTGAATCAATGGTTCCTACCAGTGATTACTTTGAAAACACCGATTACTGTGACTGCTATGGATGGATCACGTCTCATCAATGGTCTCATCACCCAGAGTACGTCTCCAGTAACGCTTCAGATTGGTGGGCTACACCATGAAGAGATTTCGTTTTTAATTCTTCCTGTTACGACAAGTCCGATTGTCTTAGGCCTTCCATGGCTTCAATGTCATTCTCCCCAGATTGACTGGCGCACTTCTCAAGTTACATCTTGGGGAGCTGAATGTCATCATCGTTGTCTCTCTCAAATGGTTTCATTCAAAAGACAGCATTCGTCTATTCCACCAGGTCCTCCTCCACAGGATCCTTCATCTACGGATCTGTGTGATAAGGTTCAGTCTGAACGCCTTCCTTCTCATCGGGCGTTCGTGACGTCATCGGACGTTGAAGATGGATCTCAGGAGCCATCTTCAAAAAGTCAAGTGCTGGTGGTTCACGGTCACCATCCGTCTTTTCCGGAATTTCCTGCCCTCCCTCCCACCCAAGTTCCTGCTGTGGAGACTGCTTGTCAGACCTTCAAAAATATCTGGTCTCAGGTCAAAACCTGTTTAAAGAAGACATCTAACAAATATAAGTCTTTCGCAGATAAGAAGAGGCGGGCTATTCCACCACTAAAAATTGGAGATCGTGTCTGGTTATCTACCAAAAATATTCGTTTGAAGGTTCCATCTATGAAATTCGCCCCTCGTTTTATTGGTCCATATAGGATCATTCAAGTTATCAATCCAGTATGTGTTAAACTTCTTCTTCCTAAGAATCTTCGGATTTCCAATGCCTTCCATGTGTCCTTGCTCAAACCTCTCATCATCAACCGTTTCTCGACTCCTTCCTCAGCACCGCAGCCAGTTCAAGTTCATCAGGAGGAGGATTTCGAGATTACTGAGGTATTGGATGCAAAAATTTCGCGAGGAGTCCTCCGTTTCCTCGTTCATTGGAAGGGCTTTGGTCCTGAAGAGCGTTCATGGATCAAAGCTGAAGATCTTAATGCTCCTGCCCTTCTGAAGAAGTTTTATTCCAAAAATCCGGACAAGCCCGGTTCCAGGCGTTCTGTGCCCACCTTTAAAAGGGGGGGTACTGTCACTCACCGGACTGTGAGTGCTTCTTCCCGGACATTTAGGAACCGTGGCCGTCCTCCATCCTGAGGGACTGCGCATGCGCAGCCCTTTCTATACCTCCAGTGTATGTTCCTTTAACTTAATTGGCAGATCAGGCAACCTCCCTATATTAAGCACCTGTGGTCAACACCACGGGGCCTGATCTTGGAGTCTCATTCCCCATGAGTCTCTGAAGGTGTTCCTGTGTTTCCTCGTTGATTCAGCCCAGCTGATTCCTGTGGTTTCCAAACCACTTCTACCTCTGTGGTTTCCAAACCACTTCTACTACTGTGGTTCCCATACCACTTCTACCATCTACTGTATCATCGTGACTGTGAGCTGATTCCTATCCGCTGCCTCCGTGCACTACAGTCTTCTAACCACTTCAACTCCACCTTGTATCATTGGGACTGTTAGCTGATGCCTATCCGCTGCCTCCGTGCACTACAGTCTTTCATTCACATCCACTCACCTGTTCATGATTGTGACTGCCAGCTGATTCCTATCCGCTGCCTCCGTGCACTACAGGCTTCAACCTGCAACTCGTCTGTGTTTCATCATCGTGACTGCTAGCTGATTCCTATCCGCTGCCTCCGTGCACTACAGTCTTCAACCTGCAACTCCTCTGTGTTTCATCATCGTGACTGCTAGCTGATTCCTATCCGCTGCCTCCGTGCACTACAGTCTTCAACCTGCAACCCGTCTGTGTTTCATCGTGACTGTTTAGCTGATTCCTATCCGCCGCCTCTGTGCGCTTCAGTCTTCAGCCCTTGTCAACTCTCCCGTGTTTCCTTGAGTCTGCTGCCACTATTGCTACCCGCTACTCTCCGTGATCAACTGTTCCAGTTCAACTCTGCTTTGGTGTCCCATCGTTACTGCACCTGCTGGTTGCTATTGGCTACCTCCGTGTTCCCGCAGAGACCCGCTGCTGTTACTTCTCAGCGCTACGCATCCATCTACTGCTGATCCGCTCTCCACGCCTTCCTGGGTTCCCTGCTGGTCTACCTACCTGTGCGCTGCACCTGCTAGACCACCGCTTCACCCATCCAGGGACTTTGCATCCTGCCGGCCTCCTGCCGTTCAGGTATCTCTGCACTTCTGTCTGACTGCCTTCTCCTGAACCACGGTATGCATACTTCCCATTGACTGTGCTGTGTATTGCATACCTTGCTGGACTGTGTTGGTTCTCCTCTGGAGTGTACTATCCGCTGAGTCTATTGCCATCATTGACTGTGTTATCTCATGCTGGATTACTTCAAGAGACTTTCTATATTGGCAGTGTTGTTCAGTCATTTATACATTTATATTGTGCATATTACTGTGGATCAAAGTCAAGGTGCCCGTGTATATATTGTGTTGCAGTCTCTCCCCGTGCACCTCCTCACATATATATTCAGTGGTACAACTTGCTAGTGGCAGACCACTGACCCCTGTTTCCAGTTTCACCTGCTCCAGTATCCTCTCACATAGCAGTGGTACAACTTGCTAACGCAGACCACTGACTCCCCGGATACCTCCACTTGGATTCCATTCCTTCACTCAGACAGCGGTACAACTTGCTATCCGCAGACCGCTGACTCTCATCACCTCCTCGTTTCTGTTGGACATTCCTCCTCACTATAGCAGTGGTACAACTTGCTACCGCAGACCACTGACTACCTTCACGTGTCCTTTGTCCATACAGTTCCTCGTGTATTACTACCTCCATATTGCCAGTGCTGCTAGTCATAGACTTTCCTGAGCATCTCATCATCTGCTATTTCCTGTTCCGTGATCACCCTGCTACCAGAGTACCATATTACCACCTATACTGCTCTGGTAAGCCTATCACCTGGTGATCCCTGGGTAAAGACTCCTAGTGCCCGTGACAACCGGATTATCTGAGGAGGACGGTCTTCACCGAATGTCATGATAATAAAACCTCAGGTCACCCTGGAGTATCCAAGACATTGGAACTTCTGTCTCGTTCCGTCTGGTGGCCTTCCTTGGCAGCAGATACCAAAGAGTTTGTGTTATCCTGTGAAACCTGTGCCAGGAACAAGTCTTCTCGCAAACGTCCTGCCGGGCCTCTTATGCCACTGTCCATTCCAGCGAGACCCTGGACCCACATATCGATGGATTTCATCGTGGAATTACCGCGCTCATCCAGCTTTAACACCATCTGGGTGATAGTGGACAGATTTAGTAAGATGGCACATTTCATCCCTCTTGTAGGATTGCCATGTGCTAAAACCTTGGCATCTCTATTCATTCAGCACGTTTTCAAGCTCCATGGACTTCCTGTTAACATTGTCTCTGACCGCGGCTCCCAATTTGTAGCCACATTCTGGAGAGCATTCTGTGCCCAATTAGGAATCAAACTATGTCTATCTTCAGGGTATCACCCACAGTCCAACGGACAAACGGAGAGGGTTAATCAATCCCTTGAGCAATTTCTCCGTTTATATGTAACTAAATGCCATAGTGATTGGGCTGCTCTGCTTCCATGGGCAGAATTCGCCTACAACAACTCGTGCCATTCGTCTTCTCTGGTATCACCATTCTTCTGTAACCTCGGATTCCATCCTCGGTCCAACTCGCTGGAGGTCTGGAATCAAGCTAAATCTAGTTCTTCGATTTCTTATCTGTGCCGGATATGGAGAAAGGTTCACCTTGCCCTCAAACAAGCTTCGTTTAAGTCTAAGCATTATGCTGATCAGCATCGTGGACCATGTCCTTTCAAGGTCGGGGACAAGGTGTGGCTGTCTACCCGCAACATTAAACTTAAGCAACCTTGTAGGAAGTTAGGTCCTAGGTTCATTGGACCCTTCGCCATTATTAAACAGATTAATCCTGTGGCTTTCAAGTTGAAACTTCCTCCTTCACTCAAAATTCCTAACACTTTCCATTGTTCCTTGTTGAAAGCAGTCACATGGTCACATAAATTCAGACCACGTCAATTGCACAGACCTCGTCCTGTCTCAGTCAGAGGACACCAAGAGTTTATTGTTGGTCCACTGGAAGGGCTACGGCCCGGAGGAGCGATCTTGGGTGCCGCAAAAGCAACTTCATGCTAACCAACTCATTAAGGACTTCTTCAAAAAGTATCCTGGGAAACCTGGAAGTCGGGGTGCATTGACCCCTCCTCAAGGGGGGGGTACTGTTACGAACCGCGGCTCCCCGATGGGCCGCCGCGGCTCGCTTCCGGTCTACTCGGACGCCCCGGCCGTCTCCATGACGACCGGGGTGTCACTTCCGCCTCTGACGTCCCGGTTGCCTAGGCAACAACCGGGACGCTGTAATCCAGAGGCCGCAGCGCCCGGCCAGCGGGCTGACACCCGGGCACAGATCAGCAAGGAAAGGTAGGGTTGTCATATATATCTATAGACTCTTATGGGAGTCTTATATATTTACTGTATTGGTACTGGCTTGGTTTTTGTCAGCATTGTGTCAGTGCAGAGTCATACAGTGGGAGGGGTTTCTGTTATCATGATTCCTATTGGCCCTTCTTGCTATTTAAGGCAGTGAGGACTGAGCCTCATTGCCAGTTATAGCTTCCTGTTTAGCTAGGCTCCTGTTCCTGTTTCCCTGCTCCTGTGCTTATTCTATTGTTGGATTTCCCGTGTATGACCCCTGGCTTGTTTTTGGACTTCGTTGTATTGCCTGTGACCCCTGACTTCGGCTCGTTTTCTGATATCCCTGTCTGCTGCCGGCCCTTGACCTTTTGCCTGGATCTCACATCGCTGTGTTCTACTACGCTGCCTCAGGGTTCTCCCCAGTCAGTGCACACTACACGACCCTCCGTTCGTCTGCAGCCAAGTCTGTCCCCACCACTAGGAGCTCCAGTGAACACCAGACAACGGAGCAGATTCCGGGTTCTGTCGTGCTGACTGAAGGAGTTCCTAACAGTTATGAGGAATAAAAGTGATCTACCAAAAACTGTGACACAGATAGAACAATATAAACATACTACTTTGATAGAAAAAGCAAGGTTATTTCCAACTTATCTGATGGGTCCATTCAATGAAACCTTTCAGAAACTGCTGGAAGAGGATTGAGAAACAAAGAGACTGGAACCTCACCCCCTTAGAAGGAAGACCATTAAAATCACTGAAGGAAAGCAAGGAGATAGTGATCATAGCTTAACCAATGCATTATCTCAGCTACAATCAGTGCTAGTGTCTGCAGCATGTCATAGTAACACCCCCCTGATCCTCCGGTCCAGTGTGCGGGGTAAGCAGTCCTGTTATCCCTGCTGCTTCTCTTAACCTATACAGTAGAAGATGCAGGTAGGTATGAGAGGGAGTCTCTACCTGTATCTGATAACATGATTCTGCAGATCATAGGTTGGGAACCTTACCAAGGCACAGTCCCAGTCTATTGTAACCCTATCTCGTTTACTGTGTCAAGCAATAGAAGTGGCAAGATGGTGGGGATGATGAAATAGGGGTAGGGGTTCATAAGGGGGATTGTAGTGGGGATGAATAACGGCTGGGGTCTGATGAAGGAAAATGATAAAAGGATAGTGAATAATAGGGCTGGAGTAGCAGTGAAGGGAGATATTAAAGATGGGTGATGAATAACAGGGCTGGGCGATGATGAAGAGTAATGTTTGGGGGCTTATCACTGCAACTAATTTCCCCCATCTGTTTCACGCAATGTCCTGGGGTCAGGCACAGTCTCCACACTGACACTTGGTGCAGGAGGCAGACGCCTGTACCTTCTTAGCAGCTGCGTCCCGTTGCCTAGCAGCGGGATGCTATCTCTGCTCACCTGTGGCAGTCAGCATGTCTGACCGCCAAAATCTCCCTAACCCAATCAGGTTTGCACCATATGCTATATAAAGTATGCTCTGACACATGTCTAGTGCCAGAGTATTGGTTCACTCCTGCTCCAGCGCTTTCCTGAACATCTGAGCCAGTGTTCTATGGTTCTGACCCGGCTTCCTGTTATTATTCTCCTGTGTTTTAATTTGGTACCTCGTTGCCCGTCTGACTTGACTATTTGGCTTGACCTGACTTCTCTCTGGATTCTCCCTGTGTACTGCACCGCTCTGTTGGTTCTGACCTGGATTGCCTGATTACTCCTGTCTACTACTGTCACTACACCGGTGACTGTCTTGGAGAACTTCGACCTGCGTAACCTCTGCAGCTAAGCTCAAACTCTCATGTGGGGTTCCCTGGTTAATACCGGGGGTACGTTAGACTCCGCACCTCCCTTTTCAGTTGCGCCAATACCGGTTAGCGGCCTTCTCTGCAATTCCGTGACACCTGGGAGGTTGGAGGGGTTGGTAGATGGAGAGAGAACTAGCTCTTCTATACCTCTAGGCACATCTCTTGCTCACTGGCCAAACCCCCATTGGCATCATTCTGATGCTCCGTCTGTTGCACCCATGATTTTGTACCAACAGAGACTAGATCATTAGTGGATTGAACTAAGACCTGACCCCCACTATACTAGCAGTCAGCACTGTACATGCTTAGTATATCTTCCGGGGGTTTGGACTGAGCTATATCGCACACTGTGGTAAAAGTAAGGTAAGAGAAATTGAGATGAAAAGTATTGTATTGATATCTTTGTAATGGTATTAAAATCCATTATTCCAGTGCATTACTTAATCCATGAACTTTGCTGATTTTACCAGTTATTCTAAAAGTATAGCTTACATATGTGGTTGTTATAAACCCAAGGGGAGGATGTTTCCTATTATGTTAGACCCATCCTGGTGTGACACTTCCTAGGCAAATAAGACAAATGATAATACGATCTGAAACATCTTCATATATTCAACTGTATATGTAATTAGGTATATTATAGTCATCCATTTATCTGTGGTCTACAGTAGTTCATTAAATGAATATATTCTACGGTGTACACAACATTGGTTGCCTTTCAGGTCATTGGCCTTGATCTACCCATGCACAATGAGATCATATTGAATGAATTAATTATAGATATCTTGTATTACACTGGGTTCTTCATTCACATAACTCTACATTGAGAAACAACACTGCTTATATTACTGATAAAATAACCGCTTAAGCAAAAGGGGTAGATTTACTAAAGTTTCTAAAAGGAAAAGTGGAGATGTTGCCCATAGCAACCAATCAGATCCTAGCTATTCTTTTTATAGAATGTTGCTATAGGCAACACCTCCACTTTTCCGTTTAGGAAGCTTTGTTAAATCGACCCCTAAGTATTTTTAAGCATTGCAGCAAGAGGGGGTAAATGTAGCATCAAGCAAAATATCGAAGCATTTGCACCCTATGGCTGTAACTCATTACAATGACATACAGCTTTAATTATATTTGTTTTATTTTTTTTCTACTCCTGTTTACAGTTCATATTTTGTCAATCCCACATGACCTATTTTAATTCTTTAAAAATGATGACCCAATGTCACTTTATTTTTATTGTTCAACATAGTTTATATATCGTAATCAGTGGTCAAAGTGAAAATTTAGAAGTGGCGGTATAAAAAATGTAATGGAAATGTAAGTGAATGGAATTTACAATGAAGGCAGTAGGAGAAGTGGTGCTATGATATACCGCGTATACCCCCCACTTCCACCACTATATATATATATATATATATATATAAGTGACTGGAAAGTGATAGTGGTACAATGAAGGCAGTAGGAAGGGGCGTTACGGTATACCACTGTATACACCCTACGTCAACCACTGGTCGCAATATTATGTACACCCCCATAAAGTGCTCTGAATTAGTCACTTCTCAGTAGAGATTACTGACTTGTTCAAATCAATTTCAGCTCAAAAATTGCCATGCTCCACATTTGCTCACAAAATTGAATGTTTTTTTTTTGGGTGAAATTTAGCTACATGTATTCCTTAGTTGTACCCCAACCACACCAAAGAGCACAATTGGTGACCGTCATCATCCCAGTTCTATTCATTGACTCCAAATACATCAAAATGTGATGTTACAAATATAGTGCGGAGGTGCATTATACGCAGTTGAAACAATGTGGAGATTGAAGACCACCAAAACTTGATTTGCTTGAAATTTTGCTGCTACTTTGCTCATGTGTGTGTCTTAGTTTTACACCAATATCCAGACACAGCAAAAAAGCAATTTCTAAAATAGATTAAAATTAAATAAATGAAAAGGGACAGTTGAATGTAAAAATGTCCGATTTCAAAATGTAACCTCTAGTGCTTGTACCATAAAGCTGAAGAATGTGTATTCGTATAAGATGATTTCTTTCTGTATTTAACACACATAAGATTTGCTCGCTGAATTGACAGTATCAATAAGCATATAAAGTATTTTATGCTGTTAATAAAGTTTTATTTTCAAATGTTTTACTTTTGCAATTTTACACTTCTTTTGGTCTTAATTTAACTGATATAAATCATTCATTACACCAGCACGGCATGATATGCAGTTTAGTGTTCATTAAATTTTATAGTCTGTAAATATAAAAAAAATAATAATATTTTAACTTACTGTCCTTCTATTTATGCACTTAAAAATGATCTACTCCACCTGGCTAAAAAGTATAAATTTTGCGGATATTTTGCATACACATATTGCAAGCGTTAATATGACTCTCGCTGCGTCACAATGTTAACGAAGCATGTGCATTAGGAAACTCTAATGTAAATTTCTAACTCAGAATTACATTTTTGCATGTAGTTTGGTGGACCTTCCCTAAGTGAATAATCAGGGAAAAACTAGCAGCACTGCTGTAGTAAAGGGATGGTTATCACTTATATAGAGGTTCAAATAGTATCCCTCTAGAAAAGCTGGGCTTGGCACACATCGGAATCCAGCTGTTACTTTTCAAACCCACTGTCTGGCGCGCTCCCTCTATTTGTCCCTCTGCTCCAGTCGCAGAACCCTCCGTCACAATCCTACTCTGTGCAACAGAAGGCGCATGGTCCTTTAAGAGCAGCTTTGAGCCTGTGATCATGTGACTGTTGACCAAAGGCCCGCCCTCTTCATCAGCTCAGCTATTTAAACCTGCTCTGCGCACAGGCCTGGGCCAGAGTATTAAGCTCAATACCTTATCTCCAGCGTTCCTGGGCATATTGTGGCTATTTCCAGTGTATTCTGACCCAGGCTGGTCCTGACTTCTCTTCTGCCTGTCATTTGGTTCTGTTCATTCCTGTTTGTTCGGACACTCTTTACATTTACTGATGTGGCACCCTGCAGCCTGTTGTGTACCAGTCCCGGCTACGTTGATCAGACACTTCTTGGTGTCGAGACCAGCACATCATACCTAGAGGCAGTGCAGAGGGCCGCCTCCTGTGAACCTACCAGCAATGAAGCCCAAACCTTCTCGTGGGTGTCCCTGGTGAAAACCAGGAGTTTGTTAGACCCTGCGCCTCTGTCACTGTCAGCGTTAATTTAGGTTATCGTAAGCCAATTCTCTATATCCACTAGAATCATGACGCCAGTCCTGTGCAGAATAATTGACCGTAATGCAAAGGTAAATTAAATAAAAATCTTATAAGAGACGAATACAACAGCTCCTTATAGAGCTCTGCTGCTAAGTTAAATAAATTACATAACATTAAGGGTAGTATTATGTTTTGTGCATGATGCATTTTTGCTCCTAAATAATCCATACATCAGAATCTACAATACAGTTTAGTAAACTGTTGAAGTATATTTTCTAACTGAGTGCATTATTATGTTATGCATGATGGAGCACCCTGCCATGAGGCAAAAGTGATAACTAAGTGGCTCGGGGATCAAAACATCGAAATTTTGATTAGGCAAGAATGGGCGGTCATCAGTCATTATGTGGCCCAGAAGTTGATTGACAGCATGCCAAGGCGAATTGCAGAGGTCTTTACAAAGAAGGGTCAACACTGCAAATATTGACTCTTTCCCTAAACTTAATGTTATTGTCAATAAAAGTCTTTGACACCTAGGAAATGCTTGTAATTTTATTTCAGTATACCTTAGCAACATCTGACAAAAAGGTCTAAAAACACTGAAGCAGCAAACTTTGTGAAAACCAATACTTGTGTCATTCTCAAAACTTTTGCCCATTACTCTACATACACTATTTTTCTACTTCATATGCAACATGTTTTACATATTGTATTATCGGTTATATAAAACATTTATAATGTTGGGGAAACACAAGCGGCTGCTCCTAGACCTCTGCCTCATCTATCTCCTTCTCCCATTGGTACATCTCCTTATACCCTGCTAGTATGCTCTCCTCCTGCCCTGCCTCCACTTCCTACGCCACCTCCTCCACATGCTCCGTATACTCCGCCCTGGCACTTTGTCATGCTAACTGCTCTGTATAATACATGAACATTTTAATTTCTGTTCATGTTATACATGATGGCTTAGTTTTCCCGAAAAATTCAAAATATCATTTTGTATGTGTATCGTGCAATAAAAAGTGTTCATACTGCATAAGTGTTTTTTAAAATTTTCTTTTAATACACCCCAAATGATTGGATTAGGTATGGGCATTTCTGTACATTATTACATAAGTTAAAAATATAGTTAAAAATAGAATCATAAAATGAAATGTATCTGGAACAATGTAAATAAATAATAATAAAGTCGATTATACAGTTGCATTTTTATTGTTTTGTAAAACTTTTCTGTATGTTTTGCATACCTCGTGCTGTTCTCCTCATTTTCCTGACAAGTATCTGCTACTTATGCATGTTTCTCTGTTAGTATTGGCGTTGGCATATGGAGTAGTAAATAAGAAATCTTTGGAGGATGTTCATCCTGGTAACCCTGTAGGCTCTCGTCTTTACTATATTATATGCATTTTTAGTCACGAGGGACATACTTGTCAAAATAGTTTACTCGAGTAAGGAGCTCTCCCTTGCTGTATTTGGCTGCCTTTAACTTTTCTTGCAACAGCTCCTTCTAGAGTATATGCAATCATCTATGAAATTGTTCGGCATCTATTACAATGGTGGCCTTCATTACATCATCAACCCTCTTCTTGGAACAGCACCCAAAGTAGACCACACAATATCACTGTTTATCTAAGTATAGCTAGCAAGAATGCTAAATATACCCATGCCATGATAATAATCATATTAATAATATTAACTGTGCTCATTACTCATCCCTAGTTATGTATTAACATTTATTCAAAAATCACATGTGATTTCTTTATTCAAAGTATTTGAATAAACATGTATCTGTAACTGTGTAATATAAATATTTATTCCTATATGTTTCATATACATATAATTTTTGAATATATATATATAATTTGCCTATTAATGTACATATATTTCCATACATAATCACATAATAATCCAATAATTTTGGGCAGGGCCTGATCAGCCAATAGGCTGACCAGGCTGCAGCCTGGGGCGCTGGAGCCGGGGGGGGGGGGGGGTGCAACATCACTGAGATGTTTTTTTTTCTTTTCCCTAAATGTGGCAGCTGGAGTCATCGGGACCGCCACTGGTCTAAAGGAGCGGTCCCGACTGTCACTATCACATGACAGGCAGTCTGGCAGCGATCGCTGCTAGCTGCCTGTCAGTGTGGCCGCGGGCACTTCTTACTCTGGTCACGTGAGATCAGGACTTCCACATCTCACGTGACCACCAGAGTAAGAAGCGCCCGCGGCCACACCGACAGGCAGCTAGCAGCAATCGCTGCCAGACTGCCTGTCATACACAGCGCTGAAGAGAGGACTCCACAGCAGGTAAGTCTGTTCTAATGTCTCGGGGGAGGGGCGGCAGATGGGCAGGTGAGAAGGCTAAAGGGGGCAGGTGAGGTGGCTAAAGGGGGCAGGTGAGGTGGCTGGAGGGGGGGGTGGGGGCGCTACGGCTGAAATAGCCTAGGGCAGCCGGAACCCTTAATCGGGCCCTGATTTTGGGTGTATGGGAAAAAATGTAAGAAAAAATATTTGCAGTGTCTATTACACAATGCAAATACAGGTTTAAAATGTTTATGTATTAAGTTGCACAGATATGTTTGACAGTACAGGCAGCTAAACAGCAGGAAGTGGAGGAACGCAAGGATGTGGTCCAGACGGAAGTGACAAACCAGTATCAGGAACAGGTGGAGACCTGGGAGCAGGAGGAAGGGCAGGGTAAGCTCCAAAGTGGCAAGTACATATTCTTTCTTACTTATTCTACATAACATAAATCTCATATGTGCAAGCACAGAATCAGCCACCACCCATTGCTACATTTGCTCCCAAGTGTATATTACCCAAACATTATTTATTGAACTGTGAACTGCATAAAAAAATCACCATTGTGCAAGATACTGAACTGTACATGCTTCTTACAAAATAATTACAGCTCTTGAGGAAAAACAGTGTTATCCATAAGACCTTCAGCGGATATTTGCCATGGAACATGTTTAATTTGCACCTTTATAATAGGAATAGTATTTACCAATGCTGCAAGGAAGAAACTAAAATCTAGAAACTTTTGAAACATTTCTGGAAAAAGTGTAGACTTGTCATGCCATGTTTTATCAACAAAAATAAAATAAATACAATATTACGGCATATGACACAGATTGTTAAACTAAATACTTGTCATCTTCTCATATACAAGCCCTGGTGAAGGCAACAACCAAGGTGGGTCAGAAGCCGATGAAGAGTCTAGGTGGTGCATGATTAGAGTATGCTTTCTGTGGAAGCAGAGTTTGGCCATGCTACTTATAGTTTAACATGAAGAAAACTTGTGACCACCTGTCTTTAAAAATTTCCTTTTTAAAGATGTTTGTTAGATTATTAAATGTTAACTTATTCAAAATCAGATTGTATCATTTTTAATATATTTCTTTTGTTTTTCAAACACATAAAGCTTCTCTGGCTCCATGCAGTTAAATGTCAATTAGATGTCAATTACAGTATGTATGAAAAATGCATCATACACATAATATAACAGTGTACTCAGGTATGGATGCATCATGAGCAAAGATGGGCCATAATCTTAAAATAGTACTTCACTTAGATAGATACCTAAGGCAATCCGATCACTACAATTGAATTTAGCTGTTAGGTCCAAGAAGTATGGAATATACATAAAACTTATAAGATAACAGCACATTATGTCAAAAACATATTGTAATATTTTTCTACACTCTATTGTAGATGATACACACACATGATAATTTTCTCTTTATGGAAAGTTAATATCTGGCTAAATTATAGAGATCCTATGAAATGCTAATAACAAGTTATCCTAGAGAGAACACATCACAGGCTATTTCTGTAATAAAAGTCACAAAAACACTCCGGGACCCTAGCACAGGAGGGTTAAGAGGGGAAAGAGTTCCAACAAAAGAATAGGGACATATTTTTTTTATTTACTGACCTGATTACTGTTATTAAGAGGCCGATTCATTTTAGCACGATGTGCCGCTGAACATCAAAATTCAGGCAGCAAAATACTCAATGCTGCAAAGCCACGGAGTGTCACACCGTCCATGCTGGAGGCCCTCCAAGGCACCTAACACCAAATTGAATCTGCCTCCAATAATGAAATTGTGATTGAACATCAAGTTAAGGTTAAACTAAAATACCATCTGATATCAGAGGGGTGCAGACAGGGAAGATCTGATGAGTGTAAACATATTTTGTCCTTTTTTAATGGTAGAAGAGTTTTGTGTTGAGTGATCTAGTCACAGTCCTTATTCTGAAACCAGACGGTAGCCAGGATTTCTCAAGAAGCTGAACAAGGTCTGAAGGATTGAATTGTATCCATTTCTGCCCCAGACGGCCTTTGCAGGTGTGCAATACTACATTGTGGGGTGTTTGGTGTCCTGGCAACTTTCCAGAAAATTATCATGTATATTATTATAGATGGGCAAATCAACATGGTTAATTTTGAAGTTTGGCAGAGATTTGCCTGTCTACAGCCCTATGAAAGAAGCTCTCAGGCTCTTGGGTACCAATTTTATCAGGCGGTAGGAGAAATGTCTGTGGATGCTCTTTGTGGCTCGTGACTTGAGCTCTGACCATCAGTGGCCTCGATTGCTGAACGTTTCTGTGCACACTATATTTGCTACATAGTTGCCTGAACTGTATGGCTGTATTGTCTGATCTGCCTTTATGTACACATTTTAAACCTTGACTTCAACACACAATTATTTTATGTATTTGTCAATAATGCTATTAGCTATCTAGGTGTTGAAAAAACAAACGGCTCCCTGTGATGGCTACCAGCATATTTGTTAAAAGGTTCTGACCACTTTAGAATTTGACGAGTGAGGCATCTAAAGCGAAATGGACTTAAACTCATAAGCATGTTCATGAGTCAGGAACTTACCTGCTAAGGGTTAAGTCGTGAATCTCTTCAGTCAATAGGGTACCTGGGGAAGATACATTTTTCTGGTCTATGGATTCCTCCCCCAAAAGTTGTTAGATCTCTGCTGCCGCACAAATACCCTCTTGCCGACCCTACATTTGGAAATCTTATGCTAACCATTTATTTTTCCCTGTTCCAGGTGAGGCACAGTTAAGTGTGAGCTTTTGCAGTCATCAACTAATTCACACAATGATATCGCTGATTGGCCGCATGTCTCTGCTCCCTTCGAAGCACCCTGGCTCTTGGTCACTTTGTGTGTGGGACCCCTTGACCTGCTTTGTGTGGGCACATCATTGTGAGCCCAGAGGGGGAGTAGTCATAATGACGCCAGATTTAGTACCAGGCAATCGTAAAGGACTAAGTCCTGGGACCAGTGGTTAGTGCCTGTGGCCTTACATTGTTTAGTTTTTCCTCTTGTTAGCTGACTTGCAATTTGCTCTTGCCGTTACTAAAGTATATAATAAAATATGATTGATCCAAACTCAGCACGTTATAAACAATTGCAGCTGAAAGATTCCCAAGACAACTGTACATAATTTGACAAACAGGAAAAATAAACAAAGGCAATAGGGATACTTTCAGGGCTACTGGTATCTCACTAACCAAGGAAGGTCATTTGGATTCAGTGGAATAAATTACATTTATAACTTAATTATACTGGGTCAAAAAAGTGATAAATAAAATGTACTTCCAGAAAAAATTTCATATATAAAGTTTGCCACGCTGATCACTGTAACCCACTTTCACACGAATAAAGGAAAACAATAAAAGTTCCAAACATCCCGTTCTTGCATATGGAAATAAACTAACAATATCCCTTCAACACTTTGTTGAAGGGATTTTAGCGATCTCACCTCTCATAACCATGGATCGTGTATATATCATAGAACATAAAATAAATGGAAATCTGGTGCAGTATGTACAAACAATTAAATTTAATGTGGAATGCACACATCAATAAAAGTCACAAAAAACAGGGGGTGCGGTTGCCTATACCGAAAAGCAGATAAAGATTCACATGGATAGATCGAAAACGTTCATAGCTGTATTCTATTATATATACACGATCCATTTTTATGAGAGGAAGTGAGATTGGTAAAATCCCTTCAACAAAGTGCCTTTGACGTGAATCCTGAGTAATCTGATTGACAACACAGTGCTCACTCACTCGACCTACACGTGAATTGAAGAGTGATCTTATCTGAGTCTTCCTTACAAGCACCTGTTACGTGAACCTTGATAGATTTACTATTGTAAGTTTATTTCCATATGCAAGAACGGGATGTTTGGAAACTTTTATCGTTTTCCTTTATTCGTGTGAAAGTGGGTTACAGTGATCAGCGTGGGAATCTTTAATATGAACTTTTTTTCTAGAAGTGTATTTTATTTATCACCTTTTTTACCCAGTATAATTAAGTTATAAATGTTATGTATTCCACTGATCCAAATGTCCTTCCTTGGTTAGTGAGATACCAGTAGCACTGAAAGTATCCCTATTACCTTTGTCACCATCTTTATATTTAATTCAATAAACTGTGACCTATTTAGCCAAACTTAGTAGTTATCCGTATGTTTATTTCACTATCAGTTTAGAGATAAGACTATACATGATGAGAGGTTTTGTGCGTGGAAGAAATGAATCCGCAGTATGAAGTTTAAGAAATACCTAGGCAATTAATTGCATTACCAGAAATAGAAAACACACTGTGCCACATCAGAAAGGTGGACAGTGCTTGCACATCAACAAGAAACGTTTACACAAACACTTCAGTCCTTCACATAGTCAGAAAAGGAAGGATGTCAGAGGAATAATACATCAGTGTGCTCCCAACAACCCCATGTCATTGGTAATGAACGTAAAAATGATATTCAGCAAACTGTCACCAAAGCTGCCTCCCAGGGAAAATGAAAATCTATTAATAATTATAAAGATCTATTTTGATGGGAATGATGCAGACATTATTTGACAAAGAGTTGGGAGAGACACCCAATTCTGCAAAGTATAGTGGAAGCACCTGATTTGATCTGTTGAAATAGTGACAAATGAAGCTTGACCCATGTCCAGAGTGTGCTATTTTGTCAAACATTTTATAGCAAAAGGTATCGGCGCTCAAGGAGACTTGAATAGGTGCAAACAAAAGTTTTGAATGTACTTGTTTTGAAAAAACACCCAGCACAATATTTTCTCAGCTGTATTCAAGAATAGTTGGTCCATGTCTCTATATATGGTCTCAAAATTGGTGTCCTCTAACCTTTTGTTTCAGTTTTCTACTTGTATGCAACGCCTGTTCATCTTTTACATTAATTGTACAGTGCTACAGAGTGTAAATGATTTATAAATACTGAATGAATAATGAGAGGAAGAAGAAGAAGAAGACGAAGAAGAAGAAGACGAAGAAGAAGAAGAAGAAGAAGAAGAAAAAGAAGAAGAAGAAGAAAAAGAAGAAGCGGAAGAAGAAGACAATATCATGTAAACATTTTTCTGCGCTTATTAATACTTATATGAAATATGTATAAATGAATCTCAAAGTTTTCAGTAATATAAGGTAAACAGAGGCATCCAGCGAAACACCGACGCGCGTTTCGCTGTGTGTGCTTAGTCGTGGTCATGACTAAGCCACGACTAAGCACACACAGCTGGATGCCTCTGTTTACCTTATATTACTGAAAACTTTGAGATTCATTTATTTGCTCCCAATAGATCCCAAGTTAGATGGAGCTTATGCCAGGTAGTTAGCAAGACACCTTACGACTGTAGGAACGGTATAATCCGTAGATACTCTTGCTAGGAGATTTTTTCTGAGTCTCTGGTATAATCTATTTCAATCAATCAAACACCAGACGTGGTGTTTGCAGTTAGTACAGAGCCATTTTTACCTTACCTGGGACATACAATATATTGGATCAATTTAACTCTCATTATTATTACAAGTAATGATATGCGCACCCAGCGAATTTTAATAGCACATATTATTTTAAGGTTTTTTAAACCTTTAGGTTTATTTTATATTTAGCTGATATGTCAGTAAAAAAATCTATGTTTTAAAGTGTTCCTTACTCCTAATAATCAATATAGTGAGCATCAGTGCACCTACTAAGTCCTTCTTTTTTTCTTGCCATCTACTATATCTCACAGGATAGGTGGCACCCCGATATTTACTAATTAGTAAATTCTACTTGTATCATATCAATTGATGGGATATACTCTTTATCACTTGTGCAACAGGCTTAGATCCATTTCCTTCTTCTTATACCTTTAGATATCTAGCAATACTTCTACTTGAGTTTGCTAAATTTTCACTTGAATTAATGTATGAATACTCAATACAGGCTGTAGCAATGAACAACTTAATGGGAAGACCTGGAGGTATATTTACCAAAGGTGGTAAGCCCTAAATCCTGGGAAAAGTAGAGTTTTCCAAGGATTTAGAGCTTCTTCTTATTTACCAAACCCACCGGCCGATGAAGAATATCGCCTGGTATTGCAGATGTTATCCATTCCCGGGGCCTCCTGCTGTGCTGTCCAATACAAATGTATATTAGTCCATTACGAACAAGCCAAGCAAAATTCCCATTAAATATGGATTTGTTTTCAATATGTTATTAATTTCATTGCGTGGGCAGCACGGTTGCTTAGTGATTAGCACTTATGCCTCAAAGCACTGGGGTCATTTGTTCAATTCCCGACCATGGCCTATAACTCCCTGTGTGGAGTTTATATGTTCTCCATTTGTTTGTGGGGGTTTCCTCCGGGTGCTCCGGTTTCCTCCCACAATCCAAAAACTGTATAATTGGCTGCTATCAAATTGACTCTAGTGTGTGTGTGTGTGTGTTTGTGTGTGTTTGTGTGTGTGTGTGTGTGTTAGGGAATATAGACTGTAAGCTCCAATGGGGCAGGGACTGATGTGAGTAATTTCTCTGTCCAGCGCTGCAGAATTAGTGGTGCTATATAAATAGCTGCTGATGATGATGATAATATATCACTTCTTCCTTAATTATCCACTCCTCTACTGATGACCACAGGGAGCAGTGCAGAGAGGAGGGAGAGAGCAGCACAACACGAAACCTCATTACCATGCGTCGGTGCCATGCGAATATAGAGAAAAGAAAACGCACTATACTTTAGTCCATGGTTGGAATAATACATATACACCTATATACGTATTATATAAGCATGCGTTTTGTATGTATTATGTAGGTATGCATGTTCATACTTTAAGCAGAAATGAGCAGAGCTACAAGCTAAGGAATCTAGCATCGCTGGTATGTCGGTTTGGTGGACAAACGTTTCAGTGTGGACAATGTGGTTTAAAATTGTTGAGAGCACAATCTATATAATATATCATCGAGAAGGACAGTTTAAAAAATGAGCTCTTAAAAAAAAAAAGCAACACAATGAGTTATTTTCAAAAAGATTAAATTGAAAGTAATTTGGCTTAATGGATGTAAAACGAACCGTAATTTAGAAAATAGGCTAATTTTCTGCTGGGCATGACGTTGTCAGTAAATGTACAGCCTGTGAAATTGAAAAGCAGACACAAAGGGTCAACGTTTTGCTCAAAATCCTCACATAATGTGTCACGCAGCTTTATTCACAATACCAACATCTCCTCCATCCTTGTCCTATTCAGCCCCGCAAGTGGCCGCAGGTAGCTTACAGGTAGATAAACACACTCGTAATTACACTTGGAACAGCGTATTGTCTCACTTTAGTTGAATGTCGATTATGTCACCACTTCTACCTCTCTGGTAGATTTAACACACAACACTAAAAGATATACAGTCTTTGACGTTTCTGGGAAAAGATTAAGAGCCACTGAAAGAAAATCAATTTCACACAGAAAAAAGAACCATTTTAAAAAAGGACATTTAAGTGGGAGATGAAAACTTTATATTACATATGTTTCAGTAGAAATAAAGATACTTCCAATTTGCCCTCTGTGCAGAAAAGATGTAAAACGCTTTTGACAGCATCTTAGCGGAAGATTTTTATGTCTGCATATATATCTGAGAAAGCCTTCACATTTCTTAATATTTTTCAAATATTTTACTTTTTGCAACTTTAAATGGTTATATAATAACCAGGAACTCTAAGGGGTAGATATATCAAATCTTCTAAAAAGCAAAGTGGAGGTATTGTCTATAGCAACCAATTAAATTCTATCTATCATTTTCTAGAATGTACCAGGTGAATATTAGGTAAATCTGATTGGTTGCCATTGGCAACCAATTTGTCTTTCTAGAATGCTGGATAAGTTGACCCATAAATCCTAATAACCAATCAAATATAGTATAGTTGATTTAGGATACTGGTCTTGCTCTCAACAATAATAAGAAAACCCCAAACTATCACTATGTACAATATATATATATATATAAATATATATATATATATATATATATATATATATATATATAAATATATATTTATATATATATATAAATATATATATATATATAAATATATATTTATATATATATATATATATATATATATATAAATATATATTTATATATATATATATATATATATATATATATATATAAATATATATTTATATATATATATATATATATAAATATATATATATAAATATATATATATATATATATATATATATATATATATATATATATATATATATATATATATATAAATATATATATATATATATATATATATATATATATATATATATATATATATATATATATATATATATATATATATAAATATATATATATATATATATATATATATATATATATATATATAAATATATATATATATATATATATATATATATATATATATATACACATACACAATGGTCAAAGTGGAAATTTAGAAGTTGCGGCATGGAAATTTAGAGGTGACGGTATGAAAAATGTAATGGGGATGTAAGTGAATATAATTTGATAGTTTTAAAATGAAAGAAGTAAGAGAGGTGGCGATATGACATACCACTGTTACCCCCCCACTTTGACCAATGTGTGTACGTATCAGTGGTAGTCATTTCCTGGGCTGTTTAAAAGCCGACACATCTAACAACGACGTGCTAATAGCGTAGACTTACCATCTTACAGACTGGCAGAATTTCCGTTTCAGAAATGTCTCCATGAAAAAATAACGTCACTTGTAATGGCCAGACTGAAAATGCTGTTTTTAAAGGGGCAGTGTCTGGATCCGCCGCCTGAATAATTTAATCCAGGCGGCGGGTCTCTCCATTACCTCTTTAAAATTGCCATTTTCAGTCTGGTCATTACAAGTGACGTTATTTTTTCATGGAGATATTTCTGAAAGCCGCTGTAACGATACTGGTGGTATTATCTGAAGCCCAATAGCTGAGTAGATATCCAGAGAGTAGCCAGATGTTTGCCGGGTCGGCACACAAGCAGGTAGTCAGACATTTGCCAGGTCTGTACACAAGAGGGTAGTCAGACGTTTGCCAGTTCGGTACACAAGAGGGTAGTCAGATGTTTGCTGGGTCGGCACACAAGCAGGTAGTCAGACATTTGCCAGGTCGGTACACAAGAGGGTAGTCAGATGTTTGCTGGGTCAGTACACAAGAGGGTAGTCAGACGTTTGCCAGGTCTGTACACAAGAGGGTAGTCAGACATTTGCTGGGTCAGTACACAAGAGGGTAGTCAGAAGTTTGCCGGGTCGATACACAAGAGGGTAGTCAGATGTTTGCCGGGTCGATACACAATGAGGTAGTCACAAATGCAAGGTAGAGTAGAAAGTAGCAGTAGCTGAGCAAGCAGAATACTCAAGCACATGTCTGAACCAGGAAGTGCCATTTATAGGCCCAAACAGGAAACAGGATCCAAGATGGTTTCTCTCCGATGCCAAACTGGCCATCTTGAATAAGGGCAAATCTAAGGGCAAGTTTGCATATACAGAGACCTCTAGTGGTCGGAGGTGCAAATGTCAAAGTAATTCCTTACAGCAGTGTTTTACATCTGCCGCTCATTAAGCCTGACGGAAATACTGCCAGTCTGTTAGGTGACAAGTCTACATTTTGTCATTGTCGCTGTTATAGTCTTTGCGATGTTCACTTCGGTGTTAGGTGTGTCGGCTTTTCAACAGCCGAGAAATCCAATCACACCCATATAGATATATCATCATCATCATTTATTTATATAGAGCCAGCAAATTCTGTAGCGCTTTACAACTGGGAACAAACATTAATAAAGCAATACTGGGTACTACATACAGACAGAGAGGTAAGAGAACACCGCTCGCTAGCTTATATATATATATATATATTGTGAGAAAGTACACCATTCACAGGCATCGGACACAGGTATGCTGATCCATTTAGCTGTTTATTAGCAGTTGTCAGGATGGTAAAACAGCTCCAATGCTGGTACAGCATCATGTCCAGTAATAGTACACAAAAATCCCCACCACCTACATCTGGCTAGATATTACTTCCCTGTCTACTCGCCGGCCACTTACTGGCATCGGAAGTGCCACCCACACATACAGTGTCTTTATCCTCCACCCCAACACTACAACAAATCACAGCAAAGCAATCACACCCATGTGGAACACCTGTTTGTGTGTCTGCTAAGAGAGGAACTTAGGGAAAACTTAACCCTGTCTGCAGCCTGCTGCTGCAGACTAATTGTGTTCCTACCTGTTTGCCGCAATATATATATATTGCTTTCTGAATGCTAGATACATTACTTAGATACATTTGCTCTAAAATGGATCTAACAAATTAAGCAAGAACTCTGTGGATCTATTTCATGGATTAGGTTAAAAACAAACACAAGATTTGATTTACATGTTAATAGAGGAAGAAAAGAAAAGTGATGATGATGTTTGCATGTGACAATAGGTTTGGACGTCCATAACCCCGAGAGTGTACTCATATTTGTTTGGCACAGTGACAACAGTCAGCGCTAACACAGGTATTGGAACACTTTTCCCCAACGCAGAAATGTAATGTTGGATCATTTTGATGAATAAATGGATGAAAAATTAAATCCCTTTGTGTGGTATTTGATATATTGGGTTCTCTTTATTGTTATGACTGAGATGAAGAACTGAACACATTTATTGTCACTTTTATGCATAAATTCAGAAAGTTCTGAAGGGTTCACAAACATTATAACGCCACTGTATATGAATCCTGCATAGTATATTCTGCAAACTACTATATGAACTAAGCAAAGAGACCCTGGTGGTTTTAAGTAGTACTGCAATCTTTTGAATTCTTTTATAAGTCTTTAGATAATAATAGGGATATTTTCGATATTACATATGGTAGTTGAAAGGAAACGTGTGGCGTTACCCAAAGCAGCATAACCATCGTTGAAACATTAAAGAACTTGATTGGCCGCTATGGGAATGACAAGACCATACAACTCTTAATTTCTAGCCTTTGTAAATGTCCCAACTTGACATAGGAAGAGTTGAGGAAGATTTATTCCCCCATAAAAACAACATTGACTAGAGATGACTTAACTGTCATTGATCCTTATACCTACCCAGAAAAGCAGAAAACCTCATTCTTGCAACTAAAAGCTTAAGGGCTTCACTAGGTTCAATTAAGGGTTAAAACCTATAACATCTTGATAATTTACTGTAGATGCATTGAATTCAAATAGTGTCACTTACATATGTAGCACAATGCCCCTCAACACTGGGTAATGGAGGGGGGATATTCGATTAAGACAGCAGATAGTGGTTAAGCGCGAATGAACACTTCCCGTTACGGCAACATTGTGGATTTCCCTTTGCATCCCATAGGGTTGCGAAGAGAAATTCGCAATCTTGCAGTACCGTTTTGGCACTTTATGTGCTCAGCCGTGTGTAACCACAATCTGCCATCTTTATTGAACACTCCCCCAGAGATTTCATCATAAAAGGAAAAATAAAATCACCAAAATTAAAAATTTCAGATGCAAACTATGTAGGTATTTATATTGTTCAGTGATTTGATAGCTATCCATGTGACCTCTGTTAAAAAGTAAATTATTACTATTCGCCTCTAATGCATCACAGGCAAACTCAAGCTCCTCTCACAGCTTTAGGATAGGATCCTAATGGGCTCTCAAACAGCTGAGACTGCAGTCATTTCAGCTGCTGTGACATTACTGCTCCTCTGTATGAATAAATCATTCAACACAATGCGCATGAGCAAGTCAAGTCTGCTAAGCTGTCAGTCACTCTGGGCCTGATTCATTAAGAAAAGTTAAGCAAAAGTAAATAAGGCAAAACTATGTTGCATTGGAGGGGGAAGTAAATTTAAAATGTGATGGCAGATTTATATTTGGGGTAGGGCATGTCCTAGATCAACTTTAAATTTCAGTGTACAAATAAGCTATCAAGTATTTGTGTGCTACACAAACAAACAGACAGTATTTTCCTTATGTACAAAAAAATAAACTAATTTGCACCCCTTGCATTGCAACATGGTTTTGTCCCGATAGCTTGAGTTAGAAAACTTACTCAATTTTTTGCTTAACTTTCCTGAATAATGAATCAGGCCCTCTGTGTCTCTGCTCTGTCAGAGAAGCACCTCCTCCTGTATGGTGGACATATACAGTTAAGTTTAAACTCTCCAGTTTATTTATGTATATACCTCATCTCAGTATTATTTAATATATTAATGTCAGATATTGACATTTATTGCTCTTTGATTATAGTACAGGGCTGGTAGCTAAATAAGCGTTGTAGAACCAGTGAGAAAAAACTCTTTTAAGCAGTGATATTTTCTGATAATCTTTAAATGTTTATTTGTTTAAGCTTCTTAAACTGGTATTCACATGTCAGAAATGGATTTTCAAGCAATATATGATATTAAACCGGACATTGATTTTATGTAGTAGATATTTTAGATATAACTAGATATGTCTATATATTTTATTTAAAAAACTAATAAACTGCTATTATTATTTTTAGTTATCATTTGACATGTATAATTTGCTTTTATTTGATATAGAATGAGAAATACAGTAAGAGAAAGTTGACGTGACTGATGACTGACAGTGAGATAAATTTGCCTAATAACATAAACTGAACATTCTATAATAAAATGGTAGAGATAATATTATTACTGGTGACAATACAATGATGCATAGGACTGTTCATGGACTGGAAGTCACGAAACGCCACCTACTGAGAAATAAGCCATGGGCCCTTCCAGATATCTTCTTAAATTAAATCACACTTCATCCTTCACTGTTGGACAAACAAACACATACACATGAAAATCAAAGTCTATATTTATTTATTTATTAAAGCTTTTTTAAGTTTTAATTTTTATTTTACTATTATATGTATAATTTATTATTTATTATATACTTATCATTTATATTTATTATATTTATTTTTATTAAAAAAAAATGTATTTTATTTTTATTTTTATTTTCGTTACTATTATTTTTTAATGGTACTTTCCATATCTAGCATGGTCCGAATACACAAAATCAGGGGCGGACTGGCCATCTGGCACTTCTGGAAAATGCCAGAAGGGCCGATGGCCAGATGGGCCGGTTGCTAGCTGGCCGGCCCCATCGCTCAGCGCACAGACTGTCATGCCGGAATTTGGCATGACAGTCTGTGCGCTGAGCGATGGGGTCGGTCCTACACTTACTTCCAGGTGTGGCCGCGCGTCCCCTCCTCCTCCCCTCAGTTGAACGGCTCTGCCGATGAGTGTCACATGGGCCGTGCACCATGTGATAGGTGCCGTCCCATGTGATAGAAGAGACTACAGAGCGCGCCGCGGAGCGCACAAGGTAAGGGGGGAGGTAGTTTGTTTGACAGGGGATCTCTGGTGGTAGGTTTTGTGTGTGTGACAGGGTATGTATAGTATGTTTTGTGTGTGTGACACGGTATCTATAGTATGTTTTGTGTGTGACACGGTATCTATAGTATGTTTTGTGTGTGTGACATAGTATGTATAGTATGTTTTGTGTGTGTGACAGGGTATGTATAGTATGTTTTGTGTGTGTGACAGGGTATCTATAGTATGTTTTGTGTGTGTGACATGGTATCTATAGTATGTTTTGTGTGTGTAACATGGTATGTATAGTATGTTTTGTGTGTGTGACAGGGTATCTATAGTATGTTTTGTGTGTGTGACATGGTATCTATAGTATGTTTCGTGTGTGTGACAGGGTATCTATAGTATGGTTTGTGTGTGTGACATGGTATGTATAGTATGTTTTGTGTGTGTGACAGGGTATGTATAGTATGTTTTGTGTGTGTGACAGGGTATCTATGGTATGTTTTGTGTGTGTGACATGGTATCTATAGTATGTTTTGTGTGTGTGACAGGGTATCTATAGTATGTTTTGTGTGTGTGACATGGTATCTACAGACTTACCAACTCTCCCGAAATATCCGGGAGACTCCCGCATTTTGCGAGAGTCTCCCGGGCGAGTGTGGCAATCCCCCGCATCTGGATAATTCTGCCCACTTCCTAGTGAAGTGGGCAGAATTAAGTCCCAAACGCCGCGATTCCCGGTGAATCGCGGCGTTTGGCCCCGCCCCACGCTGTCAAATGACGCATTTTGCGTCATCACGTCATGGGGGCAGGTCCAAAATGATGTCACTTGGAGCCCCGCCCCCCCGTCACGCCCACCTCCTCTGCAGGCTCCCGGATTTCACCAACAGAAAGTTGGTAAGTATGGGTATCTATAGTATGTTTTGTGTGTGTGACATGGTATGTATAGTATGTTTTGTGTCTGTGACATGGTATCTATAGTATGTTTTGTGTGTGTGACATGGTATGTGTAGTATGTTTTGTGTGTGTGACAGGGTATCTATAGTATGTTTTGTGTGAGTGACAGGGTATCTATAGTATGTTTTGTGTGTGTGACATGGTATCTATAGTATGTTTCGTGTGTGTGACAGGGTATCTATAGTATGTTTTGTGTCTGTAACATGGTATCTATAGTATGGTTTGTGTGTGTGACATGGTATGTATAGTATGTTTTGTGTGTGTGACAGGGTATGTATAGTATGTTTTGTGTGTGTGACAGGGTATCTATAGTATGTTTTGTGTATGTGACATTGTATGTATAGTATGTTTTGTGTGTGTGACAGGGCATGTATAGTATGTTTTGTGTGTGTGACACGGTATCTATAGTATGTTTTGTGTGTGTGACACGGTATCTATAGTATGTTTTATGTGTGTGACATGGTATCTATAGTATGCTTTGTGTGTGTGACATGGTATGTATTTTAGGTTTTTGTGTGTGTCAGGGTATGTATAGTATGTTTTGTGTGTGTGACAGGGTATCTATAGTATGTTTTGTCTGTGTGACATGGTATGTATAGTATGTTTTGTGTGTGTGACAGGATATGTATAGTATGTCTTGTGTGTGTGACACGGTATCTATAGTATGTTTTGTCTGTGTGACACGGTATCTATAGTATGTTTTGGGTGTGCGACAGGGTATGGCTATAGTGTGTGTATGTGTGTGACAGGGTATGACTACTGTATGTGTGTGGGGGCCTGCGTATGACCATAATGTGTGTGTATGTGTGGGGGCCGGTGTATGACTATAATGTGTGTGTGGGGGGGCCGGTGTATGACTATAATGTGTGAGGGGGGAGGGTCTTAATACAATGTGGGAGGTATGCTATTAATCTAATGGTGAATTGCAGGTAGGGGCTAATTATTGGGTGTTATTTTATTTGTGGGGTGATGGTGGGGCAATTTAATAGTGGGGCCTAACAATTTAAGATGGGGTGATTGGATTTTTAATTTAATGCCTGGGTGGTTTAGGAGCCATTAATTGAATGTGGGGCTGTTTGGGGAAAATGAGGTCTATTTATTAAATGTGATTATGAGTTAATGCCTGGGGTGGTTGTGGGAAATGGATATATTTTTTAAACGAAAATGCTATTTAATTTCTTGCTGGAGTTGTTTGGAGAGAGGGAAATAGTTTTATTTATTAAATGGGAATACTATTTAATGTCAGGGCTAGTTGGAGGGAAATAGATATATTTATCAAATGTGAATACAAGTATTTTAATGTTGTGGCTGCAGTTAGGCCTTTAAAAGTGTGTGCTATATGGATTTAACACAGGGGCTAAATTTCATGTACTAATTTTTTTTCTCCAAATAGGGCATCCAACATTCCAGGATCCAGACAAGCAGCAACTGATATAAAGACACCAGCAGCCACAAGTGGTGACCATGACAGGACAGGTAGGAGATACCAGGACAGTCTGCCACCTGCTCTGAATTTGGTGGGTGACTATCCCGCTTAGTCAGGATTTGGTCTGACTACAAGAACAGTTGGGAGATATGTCCTGCTTCACACTGTACTGCTTGTTAAGGCAGAACTGCGTGCACCTAACAGTAGTGCACACAGTATTGCCTGTGTATTTGTCAAAAATGTGTCTAATAGCCAAATTACATCATAGGAGCCCTCCTGACTTAAGTGCCCGGGCCCCCACAAGCCTTAATCCAGTTCTGGTCAGCAGGAGGAATCTGTGCTCCCAGTCCAGGTCAGGACACAGACTGCAGAGCAAGCCGAGGAGCTCTAAGTTTCATGAGATTTATTAATCTCGTGAGACTAAGAGCTTCCCTGCTCACTCTACAGGAATGTCAGCAGCATTAGAAGCATAGATAAGTACAGTGGGCTAGGGGTGTCTGGGGGGGTGGCATAATGTGGATGGGGAGGGCCTGATAAATGTAATGTTTTATTATAATGTATGTATCAAAGCACCATTTTGACCACGCTCCCAACATAATGTAGCTACGCCGCAAATTCTGACAAACTCCAAGCATTGATTAGGCAAGAATGAACGGCCATCAGTCAGTATATGGCACATAAGTTGATTGACAGCATGCCAGGGCGAATTGCAGAGGTCTTCAAAAAGAAGGGTCAACACTGCAAATATTGACTCTTTGTATAAACTTAATGTAATTGTCAATAAAAGCCTTTGAAGTGCTTTTATTTCAGTATACCCTAGCAACATCTGAAAAAAAGGTCTAAAAACACTGAAGCAGCAAACTTTGTGAAAACCAATACTTGTGTCATCCTCAAAACTTTTGGCCATGACTGTACAGATTTCTCATAATTTGAAAAATGATTCCAAAAATACATTACAAATAACGGGTCATTCCTCATGATGGCTTCCTGTACATCGAGTTTTCAGTAAGGGTTACAGTGCTCCTCACAGTGACTGCAGAAGGCACTTAGTAACCATGTCTGTGAGCATGGTATTCAATCCTCATTGTGCATGGTGATCATGTCTGCATGTATGCATTCCCCTTCCTCATTAGATTAGAAGTGCTCTTCACAGTTACTGAGGGAGGTGCAGCTAGTTACTTATTCTGTGAGTTGAAAATTATTACTGATTAGTAGAAATTATGAAACTTTTTTGATGTTGGACTCAAAGCACAGATTTGTGGTCAAAAGGTGCAAAATTTCAGGAACAGCAGGCTGCTCCTTGTTTCATAGTGACACTACATCATTTTCTTATTCTTTTTATAAATTTCCATCTGCGTTTTTTAAATTAGTGTACTGTCACTCTAAGGGGTCCCAATCACGTTCATTACTTAGATCCACACAGATTGTCAGGATGGGGCTGATAACATCTGGTGGGGGCATGTTTTTTGCGTACCTCCTCCCCATAAATTAAGGAGCCCTTTGATGACCACCCTGGGCTGGTTTTGTATATAGTAAAGACAACCGTGTCTCCCTGTTATAATGGAAATAAGCCCAGATTTTCCAGCATCGGGGCTGGTTGGAGAATGATGGGTGTCGGGGGGCAAAGCTACCCATTATTTTTTTGTTTTTCATTTATTTTTATTTTTTACTTTAAGCAGTTCTTGTCCTGTTAAATCCAAGAATAACTTTGGGACTAGTACACCAGGAGAAGTGCCTGTATTGTATACTTTCCTCCAGGAGGTGGTCTGTAGACAATTTGTCACTGTTTATCGCGGTGATGAAAAAAAGTCAGTTGATGGCACAAGTTAACAAACGTATATCATCTATGGTTCTTCAGTGTTAAGGGTTTACTTATAATTGCCCACTTTCCTGGAATATCCGGGAGACTCCCAAATTCCTGGTAGATCTTCTGGACTCCCGGGGGAGGAGGCCATCCTCCAGCATCCTGCCCACTTCCTAGAGAAGGTTTCGGGTCTCCATGACGCTCCTCTTTGTACTCGCACTTCTCCTTCCCTCTGGCATCTCCTGGAAGGGGAGAATAATGTCAGCAAGTATGTGTTTGCTTACTACTTTACTAGGCCATAGCTTACAGATATACGCATGCGTGACTTGGCTTGCCAGCTTGGTCATACACAAGGATGTCGGAAGCCCAGATTTGATTAGATTTTAATGTTGAAAAAAAGTTTGAATATATATTCAATTAATTTAAAAATGTTTAACATTTTTTTTGAAAGACCTGTATTTATTTATTAAAACAAATATTTATTCAACGTATACATCATTTAAAAAAAAACGTTATTCAGTGAATGATATTCTGAGTTGGCGATAGGTATTCTGGCGGTAAAACCCTGCCGCAAAACTTGTTAGATAGGCTTCCACATGTAAAGCCAGGCGAAAGCAGTGTTATCGCCAGCGTTAACCCTTTGATGTATAGTGGGAAACAAGGAAAGCTTGATCAACAGAACACTGAAGCTGACAGCAAAACAGTTTTTTGTCTTATGATAAATCAGACCCTATGTTTCTACAGTTCATCCAGATAGTTGCGCTTTGGCTTTAGTGGAAATCACACAACACACATCTTAGACAGAGATCAGTGATTCTTCTCCCTTTTAATGATGGCTTTACCATTTTAAACATCCTGCAAATTATATGAGGCCAGGTTCTTCTACACAGAGGACAAGTTGATTAAGTGAGCACACTAGGTGATTTTTACCTTTATCAGCGCAAACATAAAACATTAAAGTTTACGGCAGTAATATAAAGCTATTTGGCATATAATAGCCCATTAGATAATTTTTCCATCACAAATGTCATAATAGCACTGTGTAAACCGTAGAGCGAGAGTTAAATTTCGCCATGCACGCTGTGATAAATGGTCATATATTTCTCTATTGTTATGTGTTTCTGACAGCACTTTATAATTTATTGGTTGTGGACTAAACGAACCATTTTCATTTTCTATAACTATGATAAATCGCCTCTTTCAAAGTAATACAGTAATAACTGACACTCTGAGAAGCTTACTAGCGTGTTGCAGAGAATTTACCGAAATCAATGCTTCTCTTATATAACCAGGTACATACATAGCTATGTAACCCTATGTGGGAGCCACAACATAGAAATGAGGTAAGTAGCTTATGACGCACATGTGTGCCAACTCATGTGGTTAGAGTGACTTAGCGGATCACAATGGACACCTCTCTCAGGAAAACAGTTGCATTTCCTTTCTATAAACAATGTGCTCAAAATAAGGTGCGACTGATGCAGAGCTGTCAGGGTTTATAGGGGTAGACTTATCAAACCTTCTATAAAGTAAAAGTGAGGGTGTTGCCCATAGCAACCAATCAAATTCTAGCTATCATTTTCTAGACTGTACTAGATCATTGAAAGCTAGAATCTGATTGGTTGCTGTGGGCAACACCTCCACTTTTACTTTTTAGAAGGTTTGATAAGTCTACCCATAGTCTCTTACTAGTGAAATTGGGAGAACAGTCCCTGCAACCATTGAATGCGACACAGCAGCTGGGTGTGGGAATGACATGTACACTGAGTATTACACACTGGACGGGGACAAGGCTTATGGGACCATTATGAGGCTATGTGGTGGTATATGGATCTATATGGTTACTCTATGAGGCCGTATATAATATATAGGTGACATAATAAACTGACTAGATAAAAGCATTGTTATGATATATGGTGGAATTATAAGACTAAGTACTGGATAAAAAGAGATTATATGGTGACATTATGATGCTGTATGATGGTACTATAGGGCTCATACTTGCCCACTCTCCTGGAGACCCCCGAATTTTGGGGAATCCTCTCGGACTTCCAGAAGAGCAGGCGCCTTCCCGAATCCTGCCCACTTCAATAGTGAAGTGGACGGAGGTGGAGCTTGATGACATGATTTGCGTCTTAATGACCCCACCCATTGCTGCGGGAGGCCATGTATCAGATTTATTAGTTTGCTTAGAGTGTGCTCAGAGTTAATAGTTTGAGGCTTGTCCTTAGAACTTTTAAGGTGTATCCCAAGGACGAGTCCCACTCATCCTTAGCATTGACAGAGTTAAAATAAGCAGGATGAATCTTAATTAAATTATTTATTTTTATTTTATTATAGTTCTGAGAAGTAATAACTATGCCCAATGCATTATATCTTCATGAAAATTAGGATATAAACAGGCCCTTGCTAAAATCTTTAAGATTCAAGTTTAGCTGAATCATATAAATGCAAATCAATTTGCAATTTAAAGGCCATATTCAAGTCCGAACACAACATGCACCTTGCGTTTTAAAAAAGAGCACGGAACTTGTGTGTAGTTCCGACCGTATTCAAAACCAAGTATATATCAAAATACGTTTCCATTTTAATCTGGGTGAAAGCGCCGTACATAGACACACATAACAGACTATAGTATACAGACAAGCATATGTACAATAAAAGGTTACGTCAGAACACATAAAACTTTTTTACACATAAAATAAAATAACAAGTGTTATCAGTATAATTAATTATATAAATTTTAAACTAGAAACATAATAATTGTTTATTATTGTTTTACAGTACTTACATAATTAAAAATAATTTACATTGCATTTATACATTCTCTTTAACTTTAAAGGCAAAGACTATGTTGTGTCAGTTATCACCAGTCAAGGGCTGGCAAATTTTAGCCCAGGCGGCAAGACTCAACTCTGCAGCCTAATAGGAACATTTTAAAAGAATAAAATGCAGGTGGTCCAGTGACCCAACCCAATGCAGCCCACTGTGGGACCAGCCCGGGGGGACAGATGCCCCCCTGCCCAGCCTGCCTCTGGTCATAACAGTCGGCATTTACACCTGTCCTGCAGTGGAGACAAGTGATATGGCTGAAACCAAGCGTACTTACGAGAAACCCAGGACTTGAGTCTGTCGGCATCTGAACACCCTTACTGGACATGGGCTATGTTAGTCCTCCCCTTTAGCCCCCCCCCCCGTTCCATCTCTCAAGCCATAGACAGTTGTAAGTGTCATTTGCGTTCAGACATGACTGCCTGCTAATGTGTTCATTGGTGTAAGGTTAGTTTCTGGTAATGCACAGAGCTATTTTACGCAAGATACGCTATGCGAACAGCTTTACGTCCAAACATGAATCATGTCGTCAATGTGAATCCTGAACCAAATCCTGGCTTCAGTTACAGCTACAGGTATACTATCGCTAAGGAATTAAGTGTGCAATCTGCACCTGAGAATCTCAAAGAGAATGAGAGTGCTGGGGTGGGCGGGTAAGTTTATGGAATTTATTAAGCAATAAAAATGTGTAACAGACACATAATAGAAAAAAATTGACAGCTTTAAAAAAAACTATTTGTGTGGGCTCCTCTGTGAGCTGCCCGGATGGATATTAGCTGGCTGGAAGGGATGTTTGTGTTCCACAGAGAATTCCCAAATGTCTGGACGCGTTTCACGCTGTAATGTGCTTCCTCATTAGTTGTGAGAGGTAACAAAATGCTGGGTTTTTTTTGCTAATCCTAGTTAACAAATAGAATTCTTTAACAATTTGCTAGACATAGAATTAATTCATGTATGTTTTGTAATCGGCACTGATGAATAAAATCCATTAATAAATGATAACCTATTTTATTACAATAAATAAAAGTACATGTAACATCTCCTGGCATGGATAAGTGATGTGGGATGAATGGAACCTTCTCTGGGGCATGTATAAATGACATAAACTTCCTCCCAAAGCTCTTGTTCTCTTTTGAGGTTATCTGTTTATCAGTAGGTGGAAGCCAGTGAGCAATGGGTGCTGCTGGGAGGCTTTAACTCTATATATAGCTAGTCTGTATTGGAAACAATATGCAACTACTTTGTGATAGACCTTTATTTAATTTAGTTTTTATTGATTTGAGCCATTCAAGATCATTGCACATAAAAAAAAATAAAAAACATTGTAATCCACGGTATGCTGGTCACTTCAAGAAACACTGCTCCATCTGTATAAGGGTAGAGGGAACAAAAGCATACCCCCTGACATATATAAGTGCAAAGTCACAACACAATAAGCCAGGCAGTAACCCCACCCCAAATTGTCCAAACCACCACCCTGATCAATCCAGCCACGTCTATATATGTATACCCATGAATAGCTTTGCATTATCGTCTATATTTATATTATGCCAAGATTACTTTCTGATAAACCTTTCCCTCTCCCAGTTCTGAAAAGTGGGACCAATACATCGGAATTAGGATGACTGGGAAATATGTAGAAAACAGGTAGTTATCAAACATAGGCAACTGTACAATACTGTCATTGTCAGGAGCTGGACTGTAGTCTAGTTGTTACTTACAAAACCAGGCATCTGATGCACTTATTATGCTGCTCTTCTGACTCCTGACACTGGCTTTGTTCTCCCTACTTCCCTGACCACCACCCTCTGTCTATAGCACACGGCTCGGTCAGTGAGTTAAAGTGGAAGTCATGTGATCACTGACATCACTGGTGTTCCCAAGTCAAGGTTCTCAGTCTATATAAACCTGCTCTGTGGACAAATCGGTGCCAGAGTATTAGGCTCCTAACTGTACTCCAGCATTCCTGTACTTTTTGTGGTTACTACTTGTGATTCTGACCAAGATCGTTCCCAGCATCATTTTGGTACTGCCACTGTTCCTTAGGCTGACCCAGCCTTTCCTGACGTTTCTTCTGATCCCTGCTTGGTACTCCACATTCCATACGTACACCAGTCCCAGCTACATTTACAGATCCTTTTCTTTTACCTGGAACCATCACACCTGGGGGCAGGGCACAGTGCCATGACCTGTGCACCTACCAGCAACAAAACCCAAACATCCTTGCAGGTGTCCTTGGTGAAAACCAGGGTTTCATTAGACTCCAGTGCTAACCCGGGTTGGTAGTAGATAATCCACTAAAATCCCCTAAAACATGTCAGTTATGTGATTTGTAAGATGGGAAAGGGTCCATAAGGAGAATCATATAGGTTGACAAGATTTTAATGGGAATTTAATTAACTCAAATCTCTATATCTTCAGTTTAGATTTACGTATTTTTTTTAGAGATTTTATGTTGACAGTTCCAAAGAAGAAAACAAATATACATTTATAAAAGTACAACATTTAGATAAACTATATAACAGAAGTATAGTACAAATGTAAAAAAATGTAATAAGGTGAGATCGTGTGGGGGCAAGACATAATACTGCATATACGTTCTCTTAACCAATCAATGGCAGTACTATATGGGGGCAAGGGGGTGCATGTAGCTTGGAGGTCAGTGGTCACCCCCTGTCTAAGGCACCGACTATCTCCGAGGACCCTGCTCTTTTGTTATAATGCAGGAGATCCTGCATTTGAAAGAAAGAAATTATAACGATTCCGTATTGACTTTTGGTCTTCAGATACTTAGCCTTTTTATAATAAATAAGAGACTCCAATTACAGAGTGGAACATTACTCTGGTAAATGAAAATGAATCACATGAGTGACTATTGCCTCTGTGAAAAGAGCAAAGTACTGTGATGTTCTACACAGGGTCATTAGACTTATTACATAATTCACAAAGACTCCAGGGGTCTATCTCATGTGCATCTAGGTATGTGGCATTTACTGTGGTTAATGATGTCTTCTATTTTTACTTGATGATATAATGGATTGCAGTATCATGTACGCTGTAAGTATCTCTTCATCTACAAAACATGCAAGGAAATTGAAGAAGATTTAATCTAAACTGAAGAGGTTGGGAAAGACTTGTTCATGCTGTAAGGTGGTAAATGCTCCCTGGGTCTGAAACAGAATAGGGCTAACTTAAGACAGGAAGATGGGGCTGGCCAACTCTTGATCTATTAAGCAGGACCTGCGTTTGGGCGCGTTTACTTACAGTTGTCAAGAATTCTGACTTGTTTTTTATACTAAGATGTTATATATATATCTCATGTAAAAGCAAAAGCCTATTTTTTCTTTCTTCTTTGGAAATTGAGAATGACAATTTTAAGACGTGATTTCATAATAATGGGCCTGATTCATCAAGGTACGCAAACTCATGTTTCATACTTTGAGTGACGCTAACCCTTATATTTGCGCTGGAGTTTGAGATTGAGTTGACTTTGAGTGCCGTATATGCTCTGTTTGCTCTGCGTATGTGGTGATTTAAGTAGCTCAAGTCTGGTTTAGCAGATGCGTATGAGTTTGCGTACCTTGATGAATCAGGCCCAATATTTTTGTTGCAGGGATTTTCTTAGCATATGGGTGAACTTTACTAATCACCTGGACAGCTTAGTATGTCATTGTGGATCAATTACAAAACATGATGTGGCATCTTAGAGGTATAAATAGACAATATGGAGTATTTAATGCCCTATTTTTTACTGTACAAAAAAAAATATAAATTGTACATTTCATTATAGTGGAGAGTGAATTAGAATTGCATATAGGTTTGAATACTTGCACCCACATAAATATGTCCACCCATAAATAGCTTTGCATTATCATTTAGGCACAATTAAACTGTAATGTTGCCTACAAGTAAATATTTTAGACATAAACACATGCCCAACTCAGGGGGGCTTGGTAAACATCTGTAAGCCCTAACTGTACTTAATTTGAATGTGAATGCAATTGACTTATTTTCCAAAGCACAAGGAGCCATAAGCAGGGTCAGATTAAGGTTTAATTTTATTTTCAGGCGCTTCGATAAGTCTGTTGCTCTGGGGGCCCAGTCGATAAGATTGCCTGTAGCAAAATCAAGTCCTGTCAGAGGCATTATAATTATTATTGGTTTTTATTTATAGGGCGCCACTAGGTATCCGTAGTGCCGTACAGGGACAGACAGAATCACAGTACAAGGAGAGACAGCACGGTACAGTTACCAAAAAGCACAATAACTCGGAAGCTCAAAGTACAGCTAAAAGACAGGTGCGAGACCCCAGCAGGGTAGAGAGAGGGGTAGAAGGGCAGAAGGACCTCATGGAGGAGGCAACAAGCTGGAGAGCAGAGTAAAGTGGTGGAGAACAGGAGGAGAGGAGGCCCTGCTCGAAGGAGTGTACAATCTAAGGGGAGGGTAGGACGGACAGAGATGCAAGGGTAGGAGGAGGAAAGGGGGAGAACGGAGGCTGAGATGGGGAAGGGGGAAGGGGGGAGAGAACGACGAGGAGAGAGGTAAGTTGGAGACTGGAAGGAGGGCAGTTAAGTGGGAGACTGGAAGGCTTTAAGGAAAAAGTGTGTTTTTAAGGCCCGTTTGAAGCTGGACAAGTTGGGGGATATTCTGATGGAGCGGGGGAGCTGGTTCCAGTGGAGGGGGGCAGCGCGGGAGAAGTCTTGGATGCGAGCGTAAGAGGAGGTAACCAGGGGGGAAGAGAGGTGACGGTCATTGGCTGAACGCAGAGGGAGGGATGGAGTGTGAATGGAGATGAGTTTGGAGATGTAGGGAGCAGTGGAGTTGGAGAGGGCCTTGAATGTAAGTATGAGGAGCTTGAACGCGATTTTGTAGGGGATGGGGAGCCAGTGAAGGGTCTGGTAGAGGGGAGAGACAGAAGAGGAGCAGCGAGAAAGGAAAATGATCTGAGCGGCTGCATTGAGTACGGAGCGAAGGGGAGCCAGATGAGAGCGGGGGAGGCTAGTAAGGAGGAGGTTGCAGTAGTCCAAACGAGAGATAATAAGAGAGTGGATAAGAGCTTTAGTGGCACCTTGAGAGAGGAAAGGCCGAATGTATGCGATGTTGTGCAGCTGGAAGCGGCAGGATTTAGCGAGAGAGAGAATGTGAGGGGCAAAGGAGACAGAGGAGTCAAGGATGACAGAGGCAGCAAAGTTGAGGAACAGGGGATATAGAGGCATCCATCATGATCTGCCCGGTGGTCATAATGGGTAATGACTGGAGAGTGATCGATGATCTGACTGCAGCAGCACTGAAATGCTGAGTGATCCACTCTGCTCTCCACAACCTAAACAGATTGTTATCCTTTAACAGGGGATTGGGGTGCAGCTACAGAACCAGAATGTGAGCAGCATTTGCACAGCTCTAGTAAAACATTGCATGATGCACCACGTGGGAAAAGAGTGCGGCAGTATGGAAGATTGAGTGGACCTCGAAATGTGTGGTGGCCTAGGACGACTGCCCCGGATGTCCTGTCCATAATCCGGACTAAGGGATAGCTACATGTATGTCAAATACTGGTGTAAATTGTGTTCAAGCACAGTGGTGTAAATGTTATGTGACACATGCAATTATGGTGCACAAATGCACTTGTATCCACTCTAAATCAGGTCTAATGCGTCTATCATCAACCACATCATCACACTAATGGAAAATATGGTGAATCATTCTACAGGTAGAAAAGAAAGAACACCAATCACGATTTGTCATTTCCAAATAGTTAACATCAAAGTCAGTAGTTGCTACAGTATTATTATAATAATAATTATTATTATTGTTATTATTATTATTATTATTATTATTATTATTATTATTATTATTATTATTAATAGTAGTAGTAGTAGTAGTAGTAGTAGTAGAAGTAGTAGTACTAGTGGCCCTGGAAAAAAAATCTGCAAATATCCTCATGTAGGTGGGACCAAAGCAACTGTAGGTGGGGTCAACACACAGTAGACAGCTTAGCACATTATTAGTCCTAGACACATTGGTGGTAAGTGAGGTCAATGCCTGAGATGGCGATAACAGAACAGGTATTGTGGTGACACAAGTACTGTCGCAATACTTGTCAAATAGGCTGCCCCACTCAAAGGTAATATTTCAGCAGCATTAAAGGGCAGACGCACACAATAAGGAACCAGATGCACACAGAAAACAAAGGGGAAGCAGAGATACACATGGGGAGATAGAGTTTGAGAGACAGGTATACAATAAAAATCGATCAAAGAGATGTAAACACATAGGGTGAGACAGATGGGGGAGTGATATAGACATTCACACAGAGGTGGGCATAGAGTTTAACATGGAAGGAAAAATGGAGTCAGTAGTGGTCAGGGGAGGAAAGAAGAAGTAAAGGCAGTTGGACAGCAGTTATTCAGAAGGGGTATCTAGGCACTTCTTCCTCTACTGGCCAGGACTTACACTGTTCAGCACTGTTCCAAAGTAATTTATAGAAAGCCACTAATACTGACTTGGTTTGGATCATTCAGTGCACGGTAATAGACCCAACCAATGGAGGAAGCTGGGTACAAGTCAATGCTGCCCCCTCTCCCATTATTTTGCTGCTTGTTATAGAACCCCTTGGAGCTAAAGATAAGTGTTAATAGAGAAATATCAGGTATATGGGAGGATGCCACTGAGCTCAAAACAGCCCTCTATGGTGATGATATACAATGAACAGTGACAGACCCATCCCATTCTTTCTCATCTTCCTGTCAAAAACTTACCTGCTTCACACTCCTGTGCTGCTAATTTCTTCTGCCTCTGTGTACAGTTCAGCACTTCCTGGTTTGGGCGGTCACATGATCATGGCTGGGAGGCGACATATTTATCTCCACAGTATATACAGCTGACTCTGTCACTGCAACACTGTCAGAGCAACAGGTATTCATATCCAGACTTACTTCCTATTGTGCGGTATTGCTGATGATATTGGTTCCCTTGTGATTCCTTCTTGGATAGTGCTTCTGCCTGATAACCCCTAGTGTAACAGTCCTTGTTTATTTTGACTTCTTTCTCTCGTATCCTGATTTTGTACTGCACTATTGCCTGTGTACCAGATCCTGGCCTGTTATTGGACTTCCCTTCTGCAAACTGATTTGTAGTTCGCTACCGCCAGTGTACCAGTTCTCGGCTAGCTGACTTGCTTTCAGATTTCCCTTTCTCACTGCTATGTTACACCTAGTGGCTGATCAGAGGGCAGAAACCTGCGTGTTCCTGGCCGCAAAAGTCCTTCCTGCCTTGCTGGCGTTTTTTGATGAACACCGGGAGACCCGTTAGACTCTGCGCCTCTGCTTGGCCACTGCTTAACCAGGCTAATACGTGTATCCATCACCCCAGGGCCCTCTTCCTGAGACAATCATTACACTTCCTTACTGAAATTGACTTCTATGGTCAACTTTCAGGCTATAAAATCACCTTCCAGAAAATTGAGGTTTTTGATTCTTACTTATCTGAAACATTAAAGATTTCACATTTTAATTTAATTGGCATTTACAGAAAACCAAATGTCTTGGATTATACATTACCAAAGGCTATCATCAGCTTTTCCATGAAAAATAACCTCCGCCTATTTTGTCAATTTTAATCAGACTTTGACTCCTGGTCCCACCACCTTATCTTTTTAGATAAAGTGGTGGGACTGTATCAATGCTGTCAAAATTAAAGTTTCCCCCAGATTGTTGTACCTTTTCTCCTAATCTGCATCACACCCTATGGTTTCAAATCCCTACAAAGTTACATTTCAAATTTAATTTGGTCAGGAAAATGTCCAAGTGTGAGGCTCACACAGATGAAGGTTTGGGCATGCGTTGTGGCACAGCTTGCTCAATGCATGTTATGGAATAGCTCTATATTGTTACGAGCCGTGGCGGTGCCACTAGCCGCCGCAACTCATCCTGTCAGTTTGGTGCATCCCGGCCGTCTCCATGACAACAGAGATGCTTTTATGTTTGTCGCCACGTTCCAGCATTGGGAATAGACGGACGCGTGCACCAGTAATAACCCCCAACTGCCTGTGGGTTATTACTGGGATGGGCCTCAGGGCTTTTTTGTGATTGGCTGATCCATCTAATTAGGGCAGGCAGGGCTTAGCCTCCCTGCCGGTTATAGCGTCCTGTTCATGTTAGCTTGCCTGCTCCTGTCAGTTTTCTTAAGCCTTTGGATTGATTCACTGTGTATTACCCTCTGCTGGGTCCTGGACCTGATTGTTTGCTTGTTGCCCTGACCTCTGCATTGTTACCTGGACTACCTTTCATTGCCAGCCCTGACCACTTGCCTGTACCTGACCACGTTCCTGCTTCGGACCCTAGACCACGGCCTGTCCCTGATCTTGCTTCACTTGTCACCACCCGCTATCTCATGTTGCGCTACATTCATAAGCTTGTACTACGCTGAGTATAAGACCTGGAAGCATTTGAGTAACTGTGAGCGCAATAAGCTCTACAGTAAACGCGTCTGCTATAGGTGAAGACCTCTACATCCCGCCAGATATTAGTACGATTGAGGAAGCCCAACTTCTACAGCAAATTGAAAAGGCTACACAACTAGGTCAAATTTTAATTATGGGGGATTTTAATTATCCGGACATTGATTGGAGTACTGAGACCTGCGGTACAGCTAGGGGAAATAGGTTTCTGAGCACGCTAAAAGACCATTACATGTCCCAATTAGTTGAGGAACCAACTAGGAAGCGGACTATACTGGACCTAGTAATAACAAACAATGTAGACGTAATATCAAATATTCAAGTAAAGGAGCACTTGGGAAACAGTGATCATAATATGGTCTCATTTGAAATTAGTTTCCAGAAACAACAGTATAAGGGATCAACTAGGACTTTAAACTTTAAAAAGGCAAATTTTAATATGCTAAAGGAGTCTATAAAGAGCATAGACTGGGACAAAGCCTTTGAAGGAAAAAATACGGAAGAAATGTGGGCTGTCTTTAAAATGTTGTTGGAAACATACACGTATAAGTTCATTCCTATGGGAAATAAATGTAAAAGAATTAAGTCTAAACCAATGTGGCTAAATAAAAAGGTAAGGGAAGAAATGCAAAGGAAGAAGCGTGCATTTAAATTGTTTAAGTCTGAAGGGTCAGAGGAGTCCTTCCATAGGTACAAGGAATGTAATAAAACATGCAAAAAGGAAATTAGATTGGCTAAATTAGAAAATGAAAGGCACGTTGCAAAAGAAAGTAAGACAAACCCCAAAAAGTTTTTTAAGTATATAAATGGCAAAAGGATTAAAAAAGATAATATAGGACCACTAAGAAGTGAGATGGGTGAATTGATAAATGATACTAAGGAAAAAGCAGAGATATTAAACACGTTCTTTTCTTCAGTATTTACCAGAGAGGAACAAATGGCAGGAGTAATACATAAAAATGGAAATGAAACCATGCCATTAATTAATACTTGGTTGTCAGAGGAAGAAGTCCAAAGGCGACTGAAGAATATTAAGATAAATAAAGCTCCAGGTCCAGATGGCATACACCCAAGGGTCCTTATGGAATTAAACTCGGAAATAGCTAGACCGCTATTCTTAATTTTCAGAGATTCAATCTCATCAGGCTCAGTACCAAGGGATTGGCGAATAGCAGATGTGGTGCCGTTGTTTAAAAAGGGGACGAGATCACAACCAGAGAATTATAGACCTGTAAGCCTGACATCAATAGTGGGGAAACTACTGGAAGGTATTTTAAGGGACAGTATTCAGGATTACTTGGTACGCAATAAAATTATTAGTGGGAATCAACATGGATTTGTGAGGGATAGGTCATGTCAAACTAATCTAATTAATTTCTACGAGGAAGTTAGTGGGAACTTAGACATGGGCAGGACAGTAGATGTGGTCTACTTAGATTTTGCAAAGGCCTTTGATACAGTGCCACACAAGAGGTTGGTTTACAAAATAAGGGAACTGGGTCTAGAAATCAAAATTTGTACTTGGATCGAAAACTGGTTAGAGAATAGGGAACAGAGAGTTGTGATAAATGGAACATTTTCTAATTGGTCAAAGGTCTTAAGTGGAGTTCCTCAAGGTTCCGTGCTGGGACCACTCCTTTTTAATATATTTATTAATGACCTTGGTGATGGTTTAGAGAGTAAAGTTTCTATTTTTGCAGATGACACTAAACTCTGTAAGGTAATAAAATCAGAGCAAGATGTAGCTTCTCTACAGAGGGACTTAAATAAACTGGAGGATTGGGCGGCTAAATGGAATATGAGGTTTAACACAGATAAATGTAAGGTTATGCATTCAGGGATCAAAAACAAGAACGCAATCTATAAATTAAATGGAATTAATTTGGGAGAATCTATAATGGAAAAAGATTTGGGAGTGCTCGTAGACAGTAGACTTAGCAATAGTGCTCAATGTCAAGCAGCAGCTGCAAGGGCAAACAAAGTATTGGCATGCATAAAAAGGGGCATAGATGCAAGGGAAGACAGTGTAATTTTGCCACTGTATAAATCATTGGTAAGACCTCATCTTGAATATGCAGTACAGTTCTGGGCACCACTCTATAAAAAAGATATTTTGGAACTAGAAAGGGTTCAGAGAAGGGCGACAAAATTGATAAAGGGTATGGAGTCATTAAGTTATGAGGAAAGGTTAGCCAGTTTAGGCATGTTTACTTTAGAAAAGAGGCGCCTAAGGGGAGATATGATTACTATGTACAAATACATTAAGGGTCAATACAGAGAGCTTTCATGGGAACTTTTTACCCCAAGGACCATACACAGGACTCGTGGTCATCCCTTAAGGTTAGAGGAGAGGAAATTTCACAACCAGCAAAGGAAGGGGTTCTTTACAGTAAGGGCAGTCAAGATTCAATAGATATGTTTAAGAAAGGGTTAGACAAATTTTTAGCGGAAAGGTGTATCCAGGGATACAACCGTTAATTTAAAATAAAGGATAGTAGTGGATATAGGGTAAAAATTGGATTGCACTATTGAGTCTGGGGGGATTTTCAAAATTGAAACAGATGGGCGGTTGCCTACTTTGGATTAATTTCAAATATAAGTGCAGGATCGCAGGAGATCCAAAATAGGTTGAACTTGATGGACTGGTGTCTTTTTTCAACCTCATCAACTATGTTACTATGTTACTGTTCTACAAGTTCTTGATAGTAGCCGTTAGCCATAACTTATATACTATAGAACATGGAATAGCGGCTGAGAGTCGGGAATATTGTCACCTGACTTCCTTCTCTGGCTCCCTCGTTCGCAACACCAAAAAAACTGTAATGCACAATGCTTGATAGTCTCTCGTCCTCTGATGATTTGGGACTAACACACAGTGCCCATGTCTAGAAGCAACTTGTCATAAGTTTGATGTATGAAAAGTGATTCAGTCAAGGATCACTAGGTTACTTTGGATTAGTGGAAAACTCTTGTGATTGGAAAGACAAAGTATGAACCATGTAAAGGCTGTTTCTACACCCCAAATGGATAGTTTTCCATCACTGGTCTCAAAGTATTTATCACTGGTGTCCTGTATATAATTCTTTCAAATAAAGTGTTATATAAATTTATAGCATTCCATTGTGAAGAAAATAATTACTGGTATTATTTAAATGGGGAAATCTATACAACCGATGCCCTTCATCATCATCACCATTTATTTATATAGCGCCACTGATTCCGCAGCGCTGTACAGAGAACTCACTCACATCAGTCCCTGCCCCATTGGAGGACTTACATTCTAAATTCCCTAACACACACACAGATAGACTACGGTCAATTTTTTTTTTTTTTTTTTTATAGCAACCAATTAACCTACCAGTATGTTATGTTTTTGGAGTGTGGGAGGAAACCGGAGCACCTGGAGGAAACCCACGCAAACACAGGGAGAACATATAAACTCCACACAGATAAGGCCATGGTCGGGAATTGAACTCATAACCCCAGCGCTGTGAGGCAGAAGTGCTAACCACTTTGCCACCGTGCTGCCCTTGTTTAACAACCACATTAATCTTACTGCACACTTTGCAGATTGGCAGGCAAGAACATGTCTGATTGCAGTGGACCTAGTAATATAAATGTCGGCCAACTGCATGATCAATAGTGGAATTACACAATATTTAAAAGTGATTAAGTAAGATGAATCTGTTCCTCTGTAAACCTTTTATATACATCATAAGAAAAGTACTATATCCAGTGCAGGCATTAGAGGTTTGCTATATAGTTACTAGCATTATGGGATTCAATTCCCTTTGAAACATTTAGTGCAGCAGTCTCTAAATATTTACATTTAATTAACCTCTCATCACACCAGCTACAGTCATGGTGTTTATTCTTGTGACATTGTAGCATCTGGATGCCAAAATTATTCTCCATGGTTCATATACCCAGGGACAGGAGCCGTCCTGAGTGTGAGCAGGTGCATCCTTTAAATCACGTGACACCTGGAAGAATGCACAGCACTTTGGAGATGTCAGCTGGGTTGGTAATAGATCTTTAAAGCAGAAATGCAGGTATCTCCAAATGTGCAATCATTCTAATTCAATGAACGAATGACCTTCAGGAAAATAAGAGAGAGGTACATTTTTATTATTGAAAATGAATAATGCATGTAAACACGACCAGTTGGGCATGTAGTTGAATATTTATTTACAAGTTCTAATGACATTCTAGTTTTACTAGAATGGTATTATTTTTATTATTATTATTATTATTATTATTATTATTATTATTATTATTATTAATAATAATAATAATAATTTGCAAAGAGCCCTACTGCTTCGTAGTGTCGGAGAGAGTGGTGAAAATAGAACATATATAAAACAGAGACATACAGTGTAAACAAGCTAAGAGCAGATGAGAAAATTGAAGGGTTGAAAGCTTACCATCAATGGGGATATATGAGATCCTTGAGTGAGTTTGGAAGTCTTGTATAATATGCACTTGCATTAACTAGTATTATTCTTTGCAGACAGAGCAGATACCCGATCTAACCTACAAACTGTTTATCTGATGAAGGGACCATTATTATTACAATTAAAGTTATCCTATATTAAAGAGCTGGATTAACATTCACAATATCTATAAGCAAAACATTTTAGAAGCTTATCAGAACTGTAGAGCGTCATTCTGACCACCTTGTGTCAGTTGTCCTTTGAAGAAAATTACAGAGAAGTTTTCTTATATCTTAGCTTACATCAGCAGCCCAGCAAATGTAAAGAGAATTTTCGAAAATCTCATTTCTTGTAAATAACGTTTGTGGCTCTTTTATATACAGCAACTTGGATTTAAAGTTTAGGTGTGCCTTAAATGATTAATGGAATAGCAATTTATACGGTTTAATTGCTTCTGACAACCAACGAAAGGCGTACAGTGACAATTATAGAGTGACAAACCTCATGTTACAAGATCATCCAGATTTTCATTCTTTACAAGTGAACTGATATTGATTTAGCACACATCATGGCTCCCTCGTATCTGTGTAGGCAATAGCTACAGTATTAGTAGTTTTCAACAATTGCATGGAAACAAAATGATTAATGAACAGCGTGAATGAGTCAATTGTACACTAATTGTTCATTTGTTCTCTTAATCGTCACAATGAAAACCATACCTAAGATACGAGTTACTCTTCTTAGATTATTTTGTGACATTATGAAAATATGCATAATGCCATGCACTGTCCTCTTAGATCTGTACACTGCGATGCAGGCTCCGTGGCGGGGAGCGGATTAAATGCAGTCACTTGTAGAAACAAGATTATATTACAAGCTGTCATTTACAGTTTGATGTAAATGATCTAAAACAGCTAAACCTCAACTGCTTCTGCTGGGTTCAGCTTTTCATCTGTCAGAATTTGTGCTGAATAAGGGAGAAAAAACCTGAATTCGGACAGTGAGAGCAACATGAAACCAGCCAGTAATGGAGAGACATTAATTTATCGCCAATCGAAGGTGCTGTGACAATTGGGTAATTGTATTTCACAACACACGTTTATGAAAGCGCAGCTTTGCACAGCTGGAATATAATAACAGTTTTATTTTTTACAGATTATCCGCTCTGCAGTCGTAAATATTTCACATAAGTCAAGTAAAGTGGCCCTATAGCAATTATTTGATTTTTAATCTTTACATTCCTGTTGTTATGTTCTGCCATCAATAGAGATGTAAATACATACAAAACCTACCTGAGATATCTGCAGGTCCCCGCATACATTTAAAAAGTTTGTTTTTCCAGAACTTTAGTAGAAAGCGCAAGGTTTCTGCTCTATTATTTGGTGACAGACAGATGGATAAAGATGTCTAATGTGTAAACGGCGATTTTTCTGCATACAATACGCAAATTCACTCTGCACATGCCAAGAACCGGACCTTATGCCACAGAGCGCAGCCACATTCTATTCATCTATGAGCACAAAGGGCGCTTACTACAGCCTATGATTTCAAGGTGGGGACAGGGTGGGGAAGGGGCATTTGCCCATAGTCAATGTACAGTAAGGGCGTGTCAATCATCAGCCAATCAGGAGTGTCCGATTCAAACTCTGGGCATGTCTAAGGTACGTAGTAAGTGTACAGTAAGGGCGTGTCAATCATGAGCCAATCAGGAGTATTTGATTCAAACTCTGGGCATGTCTAAGGTACATAGTCGATGTAGAGTAAGGGCGTGTCAATCATGAGCCAATCAGGAGTGTCTGATTCAAACTCTGGACATGTCAAAGGTGCGTAGTCAATGTACAGTAGGGGCGTGCCAAACGGGAGCTCATTAGATGTGTCCGATTTAAACTCTGAGCATCTCTAAGGTTCTTGTTTTTATGCCGTTCCATTTGCACCAGAAACAGGTCTAGTCTAAGTGCTGATTACTAGTGATGATGGCTGTGAAAGCATGCTATTACATGTGTTTGCAATCAGGGGCAACTGTAAAAATGCATTTTATGTACAGTAGTCATTCATAATATACTAAAGCATAGTCTAAATTTTTTTTTATGTTTTTATGTTTTTAATTATTAATGACTATATTTTTAACAGATGACATTAGTTGAATAGTTTTGTGTTTTCTTTGTGTTCTTTTGTGATTTTATATTTCACATAGGTATTGGGTGTATCCTCCGGTGTCTTGTCAAGTAGAGCAGAGCCACATCCGTATTCATCATCACACGTCTATTCACATCTGCTCCTTGTTGAATTTGGGCGTATACCTAATTTACGTGGGTTTTAAAAGAAACGCACATTGCGCTCAGTATGTGTGCCTTCATGAATCAGGCTCATGGTAAAATAGGCGTTAATCATATATGGAGACTTATCAGATCACCAATAATAATTATAATTCTTTGTGCAAGCAGTGGTCCAGAGGCATGGAGGGAGGAGATTACATTTATGAGCAATGAGACAAAATCATCAGAGATATATTTGTACAACTGTAGAGGGAACTCAGGTCAAAATTCTTGACAGAAGAAGATAATTGCTTTTCTTTTTAATTTCCCCTAAGTTAGAATCTGGTTTGATTTCTATGTTCTACAACATATTTTTGTACAGCTACTGAGCACCAGTTGTTATAAATGTCCCTAATATAGGTGAATAATATACATTGTTTGTTTCTGTGTTGGCAGGTTCTTTATATTTTCTATTGTGTTGTTTATAGGTTTAAGCTTTTCGCTATTTTTGAAAAGTTCTTAGAGGCTATTTGCCAGTGGCGGAATTGCCTCTACCATCATCATCATCATCACCATTTATTTATATAGCGCCACTGATTCCGCAGCGCTGTACAGAGAACTCATTCACATCAGTCCCTGCCCCATTGGAGCTTACAGTCTAAATTCCCTAACACACACACACACACACACAGACTAAGGTCAATTTTGATAGCAGCCAATTAAGCTACCAGTATGTTTTTGGAGTGTGGGAGGAAACCGGAGCACCCAGAGGAAACCCGCGCAAACACGAGGAGAACATACAAACTCCTCACAGATAAGGTTATGGTCGGGAATTGAACTCATGAGGCAGAAGTGCTAACCACTACGCCACCGTGCTGCCCCAGCCCTCTCTCTGCTGTTCTGAGCATATGTGGGGCAAAAGTATGCTTATCCCTCCACAAAATGTTGCTGTAGGTCGTGGCATTGTCATGTTTCATTCCTGGTTATTATTGTTTCAATTGTTTTTAATTTGTCATGTATGATTTGCTATTGAATTTTCATTAAAATATTATATCTAAATTTACATATTATTCTCTTATTTTTGTTGGATTTTTCTTATTCATTTTAACACTATCTTGTCAATTATTATTTGCACAATATGACCTCTTATTTCTTTTTTTGCAGTTGTTCATAGACATTCAGAGATTCTGCCTATAAAAAAGCACAGACAGCATAATATTAGTATTGATCCAACCCAAGTTGATGTTCTATTTGGGTTGGAATCACCTTTGGATTCTTTGGGGGAAATCTATTATTGGTCAATTTTATTTAGATGTAAGAAGAAATACATAAAAAACATTAATAAAATGGTTAATTAGTTCTCCAAACTCTCCAATCTATTAAAAAATCATCTATTTTCATATTCAGGTGATTTGGGGATGTTTTGACGGTGCTGGACAAAAAAGTAGTTTTTCCCATTCATTGAAATAGGCAATGTATTTTAATGAGCTCAGAAATCCCTAGCCAATCACAAGCAAAGCTTTCATGCTGGGCGCTTGTGGTTGGCTAAGCAAATACTGACCAGTAGCGGCAAAGCAATAAAGTACAGTGTGCCCTGTGTGACAAGGCACGTTGGGACTTAAAATTCCACAAGCGCCAGCATGTCCAAATGGTCAATGGCTGCTGTGGCCTCTTTTGAATATTATTTCCACAATTGTATTTACTCTTTTTTAATCCATTCATTTCAATTGGCAATGCATTTTTAAAGGCTTTCTCTGGCCGTGGAAATGCATTGCCCATTGAAATAAATGGGAAGTCTCACTCATCTCACTGGTATTTAGTCAATCTCTATTATCTCAAACCAGAGATTATTTTTGGTGATTTCCATGGCAACTTTGCAAATCACCCTATATGTGCTGATTCGGATGAAAAATGTGGTGGGTCTGTTGATTAAGAATTCATCTCGTCCAATTTTTAACTTTCAGGTGTCTTTGTGGAGTGGAAATGGCTAAGCACCCTTCAGCAAAGCAACGAACTGTCCTAAAAAGGTGAACTCTATACCCCTTTATTTCATTGTAATAATGTTGCTTTGCACAATTATATATAATTTTTGCATAAGTCAGTAATTAGAAAGAAAGGCCCTAGATCTGCTTAAGCCTTTTGACAGACGCGTATAAACATCACCATCTTGGTCTGCACACCCATGCACTTTGGGGCAAAAGAGAGAGCACAGAGGATTTTGCAGGGCACTTTGGTAGGTTCGCATCCACTAAATGACTGCCGAAATGTTCAAATCCACGTATTTCAACAGGGCTCTGCTGACAAAATAAACAAGACAAAAATATATACATTTGAAGTTTAATATCTAATGGAACCTATAATCTACTTGTTGCAGAATATTTCAACATATGGGCATAACTGACTATGCTTTTCGGTAACAATACCATCGGCAGCATTGAGACAAAACATTAGAACAGGGTTTCCCAAACCCAGTCCTCATGGCCCTTTAACAGTGCATGTTTTCCATATCCGCTTTCTGGAATACAGGTCTATTCATCACTGACTGACACGTTGTAATAGATCCATAGATTGCACTAGTTATCTCACTTGCCACCTGGAAAACCTGCACTGTTAGGGGGCCCTGAGGACTAGGTTTTGGAAACATAGCACTAGAACGTGACCAAGAAAGTGGTTTAATTACGAACTTTGATAATTCTGGCCATGATGGCCAAGAGGAATTTCAGCACGACAGTATAGAAATTTCTTGTGGCCCCTTCCATAGCTGCTGAAAATGTAACACTCCTATTGGTAGGTGTTGGTAGAGTGTAGTGTGGAATGTACCTGGTCTCCAGATGCTCTTTGAAACACAACACAGCAGTGGGACAGAGAACTCTTGCGTCCCCAATACAAGTAGGACAATGTATAAAAATTAAGTAACGTCAAATTTATTATTTGGGAACAATAAATAGTTCACTGTGTATGCCCTTCGTTCTACACAATACCTTAAATTACATAACCAACTTATATAAAATAAAGACACGGAGACTTGAGTAGCGTGGCACTAAAAATATTTTATTATGTCCTAATTAAACCTGGTGGCGGAGAAAGGGTACTGAAGATCAGCTCCAGCGATACCCAACCAAGCGTGGACATGGCAATATAGCCTTAAGTCCATCCACTTCTCTCATTACCCCACTGCTTGGCCGGTCCTAACCTGGTGTCAGAATAAACTGCACTCACCTCACTACTCACTCCCACTCCCTCACTGAGCGAGGCCCCTCCCCACGGAAGGGACAAGAGTAACCGATTGCCTTGTAAGGGGACAGATACCTGCGACCAATCACGATAGAGCCGTATATATATCAGCCGCTGATCACAGTGCCTTCCTCCCACACCAAAAATAATCCTACCTAAACCAGCTTTATGCCAAACACCATTAACCTCTAATGCTTGCTTAAAATTTGGCGTGGGTGGGCGGGATTTTGCCAGCCGAGTGACTCAGACCAGGAAATGCATCACCTATACAAAGCCACAAGGCCCTCCCCTCAACATCATTGGCCATGACTAAACCCCACGTTAACTCTTTCAGATAAGTGCCAACACGAATGCAAAACTGTCACTATTTAATTTCGTTCGTCTAAAAAGGGACTCTCTTGTACTATATAACTAAAATGTTTTTTGGGGGGCAAATAATGATTAGCGACAAATACTATATAATTACAATTTTCTAGTTATAAGCAATGCTTCTCACAAATAATTTACTCTTAATATAACACAATATTCACTGTCTTTCAGTGTTTAGAAAACAGTGATGGAAATTGCACAGCGAATTTAAACACATTTTTACATTTCTACATACAGCTTAACAAATAAAACAATTAATCTTTTCCTTTCTATATCAACAGTCAGTAGTCTTTGTGGAAATGAATGTAGCTAGGCAATATGAATGCCAACCACAAGATGGAGAATGTCTCTGAGGTGACAGCCACAAGACGGACAATTTCTCTAAGGTGACAACCACAAGATGGAGGATGTCTCTGAGGTGACAACCACAAGATGGAAGATGTTTCTGAGGGGACAGTTAGTTACAGTTATGGTGGAGGTTCTGTGTGACTGTGAGGTAGGAGTCTGTCACTGGACACACATCACACTTTTCTGATGATTTAAAGGAAACTACCAGCCAAATGTTCAGTACATTTATACTGATAAATTGGGAGGAATAAATAATACTAATATTCTGATAAATATGTGAAACTATTTGTTATTTTCCGTTCAGAGAAATTCTCACTTGCAAACAGGTAAATATATCTCTCTGTCTCATCCTCTTCTGTTAAACTCTTTCTATCTCTTTATCAATTTTTCTTTATAATGTTATCTTTCTCACACTTTTTAATGTCTGTCTCAGATTTCTTTCTCACTGTGTCTCACCCCCTCTGCTCACTGCTGCTCCTCTGTCACTCTATCAGTTCTCCTGCTCACTGCTGCTCCTCTGTCCTTCTATCAGTTCTCCTGCTCACTGCTGTTCCTCTGTACTTCTATCAGTTCTCCTGCTCACTGCTGCTCCTCTGTCCCCATTTCAGTTCTCCTGGTCACTGCTGCTGTCACTCCAGTTCATTAGCTGTCTTTTATCTGTTTTCCTCTATTTTTCACAAGGCTCCTCAGCCCTTTCTCTGTTACTCTGATTCCTTAAATCACTGTCTCCACAGTCTGATCATTTTTCCTGTCACACAAAAAACAGAACCTTCCAGCAGCCCTCACAGACTGGGCTTTTCTTGGTCTAAAAGTCTGTCCAGTAATCTGCTGTGAGAGAGTCCTGTTTCACTGGATCCTAGTGTCCAACAGTTTCTTAGTATCACAAGTGGGGTGTAACCACACCAGGTTAGGACCCCCAGAGAGGCCCGGGCCCCAGTTTTTTGTACCTGCCCTCCCACTCTTCTCCCCCCTCTCTGTAACCATGATTGTGGCCATTGGCCAAATTTATTCTGCCAATATTCCAGCACTTGACAATCAGATGGAAGTACTATTGGGAAATGCACATAATCTTCTAGTATTTTCTGTGCATAAGTTGCAGGACTGAGTATTCACATTTTTTTTAAACCTCTGCATCACTCCTTTTAATATATATGTGTTTTGGATTGTTTACAGACTTTTTATTTCCTTGGGAGCGAGTTTTGGAGACAGTCTTCTGAATTTCATTATTCCGTTCATTACCGCTGTCATGACTGTGATGAACACATTAATTGTTTCGGTGGCACAGTTCATTTTCTTTCTGTATGAGTGACTGACATCTTTGTGTGTTTCTTGGCAACGTACAAGCACTGACTTTTAGTTGCAGCAAAAAAATGCCAATTTTCCATTTGTAAATAAGGTGGTTAGTATCACAAATAGTTGTCTGTCTATTCTTGTAGCTAGATAGGTAATTGCACTAATGACAAGTCCATTTAGTTTCACATTAGTCAGTGCATTTTAACCAACACACTGGTTGAGATCACAACAAATTGCTTGGCATTTCTACACCCAGGTAACTAATGACAATAATGACTAATACTGTTTGGTAGAGGTCAGTGTGTTATAATGGGGGTATTAAATGTGTAATAAATCAGGCCATGCTGCAGAACTATTTATAAAGCAAATCCACAAATATCATAATCACAATAGTGTAAAGAAGATTGTGTTACTGATAAACACATAGTCACAGTCAGAGACAGGCTGATTGGCAAATTTTAGCCAGGGTGTGAAACAGACAGCACTGGCCCATGATTAGTGACCTATCCATAAAGGGTGGTGGATATGTGAACACAGGGGCTAATTTATCAAAGTACGTAAAACCTGTTCCTGGAGAAAGACATGCATATATATATATATATATATATATATATATATATATATATATATATATATATACCGTATATATATATGTATTAGATTATATGCCATATTAGCCATCTGATTAGAAGCATAATAAAAAAAAAAAATCTGCAATAAGGTTTGTTACGAAAATATTGCTTTCCAAATGATACCCAGATAGGCAAGGGTTAACATACCACTTGACTGGACCAGTCTCTATAGATATGTATAGGCCTAGCCGTCTCACACATGTGTAGTGCATAACTCCCAACTGTCCAGATTTTGTTCGACATCCCAATTCGCAGGTCACCAAGAGGGTGGTGCGTAACAGAAAAGTGGATGGGACTTTAAAAATAATTTCTTGTTTATGGGTGGAGTTTGGGCAGAACAGGGGTGGGGCTTGTTTTGTCCCACTGTGTCGGTGGGCCCCTTATATCAGTATTCACTGTCCTCTCCTCTTTGTGTGTAACCTATATAACACCATACAATTTGACTGCAAATTCAGAAGACCAAGCCTGCCAGCCCTAGTAATTGTATTTCAGCAATGACAATTAGCAATGGAGCTCTCCTCTTTGTGTGTTAACTATATAACACAGTACAATATGACTGCAGATTTACACCAAGCCTGCCAGCCCTAGTATTTGTATTTCAGCAATGACAATTAGCAATAGAGCTCTCCTGAATGTCACTGTAGACTTTGAAGAACACTGCTTCCCCCTCCTCTTTTTATTCTACCTTTGACATTGCCCAACTGTTCTACAGACTACCAAGAACTGTGCTACCCCATCTGTGTCGCTCTGTGAAATGATGCTGGATCGCCATGAAGGCCGGTACTTATAGAATCCAAATCTCGCGAGATCCGAGATCCGACAACATAACAATGACGTTTTGCCTCGTTTTAAATTCCGAGGGCGAGCAAAAGTACCGAGCTGACTCGGCTCTGATCTGCTAAGTTCGGGTGTGTTCGGTTCTAGGGGAACTGAGCCTGAGCATCTCTAGCGTTAACTATTCAGCAAATTTTATGGTGAAATTGGGATAAATCAAGAGTAAATTTACCGACTGTGGATTTCTCTCATTCCAACGAATTTCTGCAATTGCAGTTTTAAAACCTAGGCAATGGTTGTTGTATTGTATCAAGCAGTGGTTTGCAAAAGCACTCAGCAAACTGTCAGAAAAGTCAAGTACTTTAGATGCGGTACTGTTTGGCAAGGATGCTAAAATCACATGCAGTTTTAACATGATGTCTGTAAAACAGAAAAACACATGGCTTATACTATAGCGATAATTGGTTAGTTATTTGTTGTACTAAGTGTCTTCACTGTACAAAATATAGAGGAGGATAGAGTTAGAAGAAGGAGGGAGGAACACCAGCAACAGCGTATGTAGTATAGTGAATATTTCACAGTGTAATAGTATTTAGAGAAAGTCTGCCCCTGGAATCTCTCTCTGATCAGGTGAGTCCACTGAGACTGAACTGCAAAACCTTCCTCAGTCTCTATGAGCAGGTCATGGATGAATTGAAACCTGTAACAGCATGTTCCAATTGCATTTCTGTCCTGCACAAATTATTATGTGCCTTACACTTCATGGCCACAGGATCATTTCAATCTGTGTGTTCCAATGTGATAGGCAACATTTTCCAGGCACTTTACTAAAGTGTTAAGAGCACTAAAAGACTGTCACCTACATATATCTGATTCCCGAGCCAGGAGGCATGAACTAAAATAGCTTTCAATAATCTCTCTTGGCTGCCTAATGTCTTTGGAGCTATAGATTGCTAAAATAGCCTTCTTTAGTCTCTCTAAACTACCTCACATCTTGGGAGCAGGTTGTCTGTGATGTAACTTTGTGTATCATCAGTGAAGTAGCAGGCTATGCTGGTTCATGCCACGACTCCAAAATCCTGCACCAGTCATCATGATATAGCAAGTTTAAACAAGTGGAGACTATATTGGGTATGCAATAACGAATGTTATTTTTTACTTTTAACTTTAGCTATAAAGCTCAAAAGAGAACTATTCCAAAACTGGGGAGGGGTAGGGACAGCGGACACCTCCTGTCACTGCAACAGACCTTTCCTTAGACCATTTTTTCAAATGCCTCTTTATATCAGAACAGTGCTTCTTGCAGTATGTCACTGATGTTTGTGTCTCAGTTTTGATTCAGGTTTGATTAAAATATTGTGTCCAGACTTTATACTGGACACCTGGCCATTATTACCCCCATCCTCTTGTATACCCTCCTGCACTTCTGCCACCTCCTCTACCACTTTCTTTCCTACTTCTTTGTCTTCCTCTTCCATGATCACAGGCTTCCCCGACACAAAACACAGCAAAAAAATGAAAATACAACACGTAAATAACCACTGTAACACCACTCACAGAAACTGTAGACCATACTTGGTATTGACCTTTTAAAACCACCACACATAGGATGTGATTTGATACAAACCGCATGTTAATCGATGCCGCCATTTGTGTGGTTCTAAAACCACATCCAATATATGGCAGAATCAAAGCCTCATGCACAACCATTGCTTATAGACTCCCCTTTTAGATATTTCAAAATAAAGGTGTTCTATTTTAAAAATACTCTTTTTCAAGTAAGATTTTGCTGAGCACTTGATATGACATACGAGCCACCGGCATCCGAAATGGGCCACTCATTCTTTAGTATCAAGGGTGTAATACAGGGAGAGATAAACAAGTGTGAATTGTGATAAAGGTTAAAGTGGAGGAGACCGTGATTTACAGTATCAAAGTAAAATAAGGGGAGCATCATTTATTACACGTGCTTCTGCATGCTGGATGGATTTACATTATGTGAAGCAAAAGGAGTGTTTTTTGTAAAATCTCCAGGAAAGAGTTATTATTATATCAGGAAAAGATAACAAGCAACATTATTGTTGGAAATTTTTGTGCGCTTCGTCACTCAGAGGATCTGTGCTATTGGTTTAAAGCAATAGTGCTTTCAGCACTGGGCTGGTTATTCCTAGAGGGGGATCTACATTTTTTTTTTGCATACCCCACTTTCCAGGGAATCCAGCCCACTACTGAACAGCCTGGGGTTGATATGTCATTATGGCAGGAGGATCCCTGCCGCATGTCCCCCTGCTACAGTGCCAACCACCCTGGCTGGTTTGCCTAGTGCTGGTTGCATGAAAATTAGGGGGGGGGGAAGCATGCAAGTTATTTCCCAATTTTCACGAAACCAGCAGTAGGCTGGCAGCACTCGGGTTAATAGTGCTTGTTCAGGGGGACCCCATGCATTTTTTTTCCCAACATTTATCTATTTTTTTTAACTTTTGACAGCCGCCAGGACCTGCGGCTCTATAGACAGGCAGTGTAACAGCTGACTCATCTCGCAGCTAGGAAGCAGCAGGTTGTCTATGGAAAGTTTAACTTAAACACAGGAGAGTTATCTAACACAGTAAAGTTGGCTAAACATGGGCGTTTCAAATCCCTGCAAATTGTGAGAGATGACCAGCGATTTTGAAGAACAGAGTTAAAAACGCAGCTTGTGACCTCGGGACTAATATTGCGGGTTATCACGCACTATTTTTAATCTCTAAAAAAATCGGAGCTTTATACAGTTACCCCCTAGTCTATCTTTAATGAGGGCCTGACCAAAGGCTAAGAAGGTAATCAAATGTGCAAAGGCACAAACTGAAGAGAAAATGGCCCAGTCAGTAGGTATAAGTGTTAAGACATTTTTACAAATATAAGTGAAAGGAGTAAAACATAAGGAAGAATAATAAGACTAAAGAGAGTGAGAGTCTTGTTGAGGGAGACAAGGTAATAGCAGATCATCCTAATAATTATTTTTGCTAAACGTTCACTACAGTAAGAGCGGGGGGAAGGGCCACAGTTAAGCTGCAAGTATATTGATAAAAAAGATAACAATACATGAACATTTACAGAGTAAATAAATCCAGTAATTTACAGGATCCCAAACAGCATGGATTAACTGGGGGGAAAGACACCTCATCCTGACTACTGATTGGCTATTCAGATTCGTTTCAACAATGCCAGGGAGCACTGTGGGAAGAGAAGACTTACCAGTAACTCTACATCAATGTTCAGATAATCCTGGCTCCATCACCAACCACCTCTTCACAGAGAGATATGAGATAGATAGATAGATAGATAGATAGAGAGATAGATAGAGAGATAGATAGATAGATAGATAGATAGATAGATGGATAGATGGATAGAGGGATAGATGGATAGATGGATAGATGGATAGAGGGATAGAGGGATAGATAGATAGATAGATAGATAGATAGATAGATAGATAGATAGATAGATAGATAGATAGATAGATATGAGATAGATAGGTAGATAGATAGATAGATAGATAGATAGAGAGAAAGAAATAGATTGATAGATAGATAGATAGATAGATAGATAGATAGAGAGATAGAGAGATAGATAGAGAGAAAGAAATAGATAGATAGATAGATAGATAGATAGATAGATAGATAGATAGATAGATAGACAGACAGACAGACAGGTAGATAGATAGATAGATAGATAGATAGATAGATAGATAGATAGATAGGAATAGATAGATAGATAGACAGACAGACAGGTAGATAGATAGATAGATAGATAGATAGATAGATAGATAGGGAGATAGGCAGACAGACAGACAGACAGACAGATAGACAGACAGACAGATAGACAGTCAGACAGACAGACAGATAGATAGATAGATAGATAGATAGATAGATAGATAGATAGATAGATGTAAGATAGAGAGATAGATAGATACATAGACAGATATATAGATAGATAGATATGAATAGATAGATAGATAGACAAACAGATAGATAGATAGATAGATAGATAGAGAGATAGGCAGACAGACAGACAGACAGACAGATAGATAAATAGATAGATAGATAGATATGAATAAATAAATAGATAGATAGATAGATAGATAGATATGAATAGATAGATAGACAGACAGACAGACAGATAGATAGATAGATAGATAGATAGATAGATATGAATAAATAAATAGATAGATAGATAGATAGATATGAATAAATAAATAGATAGATAGATAGATAGATAGATAGATAGATAGATAGAGAGATAGATCTGGACTACTTCAGATCAACAAAATAATATACAGATTGAGGGCTTAGGTACATTGTGATGTATGTAAACATTGCCATGCTCTGTCCTCTCAGATCTGTACACAGCGATGCCGGCTCCGTGGCGGGGAGCGGATTAAATGCAGTCACTTGTAGAACAAGATTATATTACAAGCTGTCATTTACAGTTTGATGTAAATGATCTAAAACAGCTAAAACTCAACTGCTTCTGCTGGGTTCAGCTTTTCATCGGTCAGAATTTGTGCTGAATAAGGGAGAAAAATCTGAATTTTGGACAGTGAGAGCAACATGAAACCAGCCAGTAATAAGATACATTCACATCTCGACTTCTGATCTTCTCTCAATATGAGACTTGTCCTGGTGTCACGGATCGCAGTGAGAGGTTACATGAGTGCTTTTTACTTCCTTTTTATTGTTGGTGTGATTATTTCTCTTACATCACTTTACCTTGTTTGTTCTTCCCATAGGAGACCCGACTTAGCACAAGACAACCAGATGTGTGTCACAGTCGCTCCCTTTCATATGGCACTTCCAGTAATTTTTTCATGAGACACTTGGATTTTTCCAGAATATGTTTCCAATACAATTGTTTTCAGCTACAATCTTGCTGAGCGCTTGATATGACATTGAAACATTAATGTTCTTCAGCAAGTGCAAGTTGATTATGTGGAAAGAATGCGCATTGTTCAATTATCGGAGGGTATTTTATTTTGCAGTATTGTAACATAAAGAAATATTTTTGAGAACCTCTTACTGTTCTCATAATGCTTTGATATTGGAATTTACAATATAGTAGCTACTTACATTATCCACCCGCACAAAGGGAGGTAGCAGAAAAAAGGTGAAGAAGGTGGCGGCCATATAGAATAGACAATCACATAATTACTATTTTATTTTACTTTGTGTTGTGAATAAAGCCGAGTGATTTACTAATAAAATACCAGATGAAGATGTAATACATACATGATAGCTAGATATCAGATAGACGAAAAACAAAAAAATAAAGAACCCTCATTTTCTAAAAGCTCAGCCTACTCAATATCTGGCCGGTGGGTGGCATGGGGGAGGGGCATATAAATGATCTGGGCCTTGCCCCTAGAGAGTACCGGCCTAGTGCTGTGTAGCAATGGAACTCTACTGGTACCACTGGCCGGTATGGATCAGGGTAATATTATCCACATATAGTGCAAGTATTTGTGGCACTACAAGTGCCAGCATTTACAAACAGCCGAAGAGTGTACAAGGAAATGAGTGTCATGCAGAGCCGAAGTAAATGAGACATACCTCTCATATTCCCCACCATTGAGACAAAGTTGTCCCAATTGGGATAAAGTAGGGGTTCTTAACCTGTGAGGTCTGCCTCTCCTGGGGAGGTGCAAAGCGGTTAGTGGGGAGGTGTGACTGTCCCCTATAACATTTTGATAATTGCTTTTTTTTTTAGAATTTAGTTTAGAGTTGAGTCGCGATTATCCGGAAAAATGTAGGAGGCATCGGATAACCAAAACTCCATATAATAGCAGTGTGCTGTTTTTGTGTTCAGTTGTTTTCAGTAAAATGAAGACTAACTGCCCGTTTAGATTTGTACCAGACCCCCGTGTCGTGCCGGAAATGAATCACACAACACTTGCTTAGAACAATCGCATAAACAGCAGAAGAGCAGTCACACAGCAACTACGCACTCAGCGACCGTTATTGGTAGATTGCAGTGCAAAGTCTGAAGGACTGCAACAAATGTTTCATTTTAATTAATGCTAGCCTATATAACAGTTTGTGTTTCCTCTTCAATGTTGGAAGTTGCTCCATTATTAACTATGCTGCTATAAGACTATTTATTGTAATTCTGTGCCCTAAGAGAAAATGTCAACAAAAAATAGGAAGTACAGTGACAAACAGGTTAAATATGGGTTCACATACTTCCTTGGCCATGATGGAATTGGTGTTTTGTATTGGTGTTTTTTATGCGCAAAAATTGTTTTTTTTGTGATAATTTGACTCTGCAACATTTCACTAAAGTACACCCAGGGAACTCTAGAGAGCCTCTGAAACCACTTAAACAGAAGAGAGCTTGATTCACATCATCAGCTACATTACCCAAGTTAGGTTTTGTATCTACACATAGACCACTGCTTGAAGCCTCGCACAGAGTGGCACATCTTACTGCTAAGAACAAAAAGCCAAACACTAGTGGTGAGATTTTAGTAAAGCCTAGTGCACTTCAAATGGTTGGAACTGTTCTTGGAGAGCAACAGAGGAAGCAGATTGCTCAAATACTTCTGTCAAATGACATCATCAGTTGTAGAATTTTATGTTTGTCATCTGATGTTTTGGCTCAACTTGTGAATAACTCAAGAAAGTAACTCTACCTTTGGCACTTCATTTGGAGGAAAGTACAGATTAGGCTCAATTCAGTAAACTCCTGGCTTTTGTGAGATATGCCACCAACATCTGCATCAGGAAGGACTTTTTGTCCTATGAGCTTCTGTTGGTTACCAGAAAAGCTTTTGATGTTTACCAGCTAATTAATGAGTTCTTTAAAAAAATATATAATAAAATTGTGTTTCATAACTGCTGATGGTGCCCCTCCAATGTTTGGAAAGACATCTGTTTTTAGTGCTTTGGTGTAGCGGGAGGCTCCACATTTGAAGGTAATCCATTGTTTTCTACATCATCATTCCTTAGCATCAAAAAACACTCACTCCAAACCTTAAATCAGCCGTGGACACCACTGTTCAAGCAGTGAACTTCATATGGTCTCAAGTTCTGAACCACAGACTCTTCAAGATATTCATATGTCATTGGCCTATATTGCAGATATATTTTCACAATTGAATGACCTCAGTATTTCACTTCAAAGGTCAGAAGTAACTGTAAGGGTTGCAAATGAGAAGATCTCTACTTTCCGAAAGCAGCTAGCTGTCTGGAAGAGACGTGTGGAAGAGGACAATTGTGCAAATTTTTCTAGTCTGGAAAATGATCTTTCGGGAGAGAGCATCCCACGTTGGATGCAAAGGCAGTGGTAAGGCATTTGAAAAATATAATATAACTAGTGACATCAATGGGAAATTTTATGCCTTATTTGTGCACTTTATACCAGTGATGTAAATAGTTCCTAGTGAACTATGGGCTGCATTTTCATGAATATTGACTCAGCCGACAAATGTCTTTCTTCACATCACCTGATGAGTTTACTAAAAGCAAACTACCTAGGGAAATATATTGTTTATTGTTAGCTACACAGTAAATGCCACCCTCATGATTGAAATGAAACCTGTTAGTTTATCTTTATGTGATGTATAGGTTACAGTAACTCACAATTGTGTACTGTAGTTAATTATTTTTTCATTGGCCACTCTCCCCGCTTAGAGAGCTGAGAGGTCGACTAAACTAACCTACCCACTGGAATCTGGTGCTGTTGGCTCTGATTGTAAGTTGTCATAGTGTGGTAGAGTGATTAGCATTGCTGACTCATGGGTTCAATTCCTACTACGACCCAATCTGTGTGGCGTTTGTACGTTCTCTTTGTGTCTGTATGGGTTTCCTCCAAATGCTTTGGTTTCCTCCCACACCATCCAAAAAAAAATCTCGTAAGCTAATTGGCTTTTGACAAAAATGGACCATAGTGTTTGGTAGAGATTTTATATGGGTAGGGCTGTTGCGAATGATTTCATACAATAGCAACCAAACGTGCCCAAGATATCTGCCTCACCCTCTGTAACAATGCAAAGTGATCTGAATCCCTTTAAGAGAAAGTAATATGGTTTACATTATAATGTGATATCATAGCATGGTATATTATAAGTGGCCAGGTAATACATGGGAACTCCGGGAAGCCAGAACTCAGAAATATCATCAAAGGCAGTTGGCTTGATTTAGAATTGGGCAACAGTTTATTTGCCCGACGCAAAAATGCGACTTGCATATAATTTTCCGCACTGCTCATGTGCATATCTTGTTTCAATATTTTGAGTTCCACTTATCGAGCACCTGCGGATCTTTGCTTTTGGAGAGCTTGGTCAGAGTCTTTCATGTGTAAAGGATGAGGAGACGCAAAAAATGCTCCTCAGAGATGCATCCGATTTTGACTTAGACTTATCATCAGCAGCAGATTTTTATATAGCGCCACTGATTCCGCAGCACTGTACAGAGAACTCACTCACATCAGTCCCTGCCCCATTGGAGCTTACAGTCTAAATTCCTTAACACACACAGACACAGAGACTAAGATAAATTTTATAGCAGCCAATTAACCTGCTAGTACTTACCTGTAAGATGTTCCTGTTAGCAGACATATCTTCCCATAGCCTTGGTGCTATTTTGTGAATTGATGGTGATGATGGACGAATTTTGTGCTCCAGACACATCTATAGGCTTGAATTAAAGGTGTGCTCACCTCAGGATACATGCGACTCAATAGACTATCACAGAAGCATAAGTGTAGGGACGCATTTTTTTGTTCTAGGCAAAAGCCATCAATTTATGTTCAACTCTAAATCAGACCATATACGCTTAACTGCAATGATATCGGCCCATGTTAGATTGTGGTCATAAGGTAAGCATGGCTCATATATGATATTAAAATAAATTACCTCTAAAGGGGTTGGGTAGGATAGGAAAATAACTGAAGGTGACAAAACTCTTTAATCTGTCAGTAATATATGTATATCATTCGGGAATTGGACAGTTATTTCCTATGCTTTTGATATTTTAAGTTGTCTTTTGCAATGTTTTATATATTTTTACATTTCATTTACATGTTGATAAAGCATCACCTGCAGTACTTGAAACCTCAGCTCAATTCCATTTATGTTTATCAGCGTAGCTCAGCATTCTCCTTTGACAAGAGGTCATTGTCAGAGCTCATTAATTAATATCTATCTGTGTAACGGATGTAGTTCTGTGTATAAGTGAGAACAACATATGGACTATTAATGCAATCCTCTAAATACCACAGATCTTACAATCTCACAGCACCGTAAATTCTGTCCCTGCCACTGTGGCTAAACACTGACATCTCATGGTATTCTGCTAATATTTTAACCCAGTAACCCTATCCACAAGCATCTAGGATTCTGCATAATGCTGGCACTTGACAATCTGATCGCGTTTTTAGTAATAGGATATATTTTCCGTGTATATTATTTCCACTCTCTTTTTATCTGTAAATGTGCAAAAAAAAACCAGTATAGGTCAAGTTTACACAAGTGGAGTTAGATTTAAAATGGAATTAATGACATCAATTTTCACTGCGTTCCACATTCACAACCATCTAACTTAATTGTTCAAGAACACTGAGTTAACCCTACAGTTAAAATCATAAAGGTAATCTTAAAACTGGTATTGCCTGAAGTTATCTCCAGATTTAGTACCAAAGTATGGTGTGAAATAGCCTTTAAAACATTAAGTCTAATTAATACTATTATCTTTATTAGTATCTAAAAATTCACAAAGGTGGTATGTAACATTTTTGATATTGGCTATTAACCCATCATTCCTAAGACAATAGGTAAAAACAATATTGGCACCAATTTTTTTCTGTTATTTTCGTCAGGTATGTAAGTATAACTTATTCTGTAAAAATTAATGTGTTTTCCATAATGATTCTAATAATAATAATAATAATAATAATAATAATAATAATTATTATTATTATTATAATTTCCATGTTATACTAGTTGGACCTACTGTCTCTCACCACCCCTCCCTCTAGAATGTAAGCTCTCATGGGCAGGGTCCTCTCTGCCTATTGTCTATATGTCTGTCTACTGTTCGTCTTCCTTGTGTGTCCTCTCATTTTACTAAATTTTGTGTAGGTCCCCATAACATTAATCACACTCATCTGTGCTACTTATGTGTATTACCTCATCTATTTGTGACTTGTTTAATGTATCAGGCTGTTACGGCTAGCGGCCACTGACATAAACCTTTAGAACAGGTGGTAAGAGGTCTTCGCCTATAGCTGCCACCTTTCCAGTAGAGCTAGTCGTGCTCACAGGTATTCGGATGCCCCGAGGTCTTAACTCTTGCATAGTAGAGGTTTACGTGCAGACACTGTATTGCGGAGGTAGGAGGAGTAACTGTAATACAGAAAGTAATATACAGGCTCAGTCCAAGGGTCGTGGGTCTGTAGCAAACAGGATAATCAGGGACTGGCCAAAGGTCAGGGCAGGTTGCAAACAAGGAGAATCCAAAAGACAGGCAGAGGTCTGGGGCAACCAGAAAACAAGCAGGGTCCAGAACAAGCCAAAGGTCAAAACAAAGATTAGTCAGAATTCGGGCAGAGTATCCACAGAAAACCTGGAGCAGATCAGCAAGAGTGGTGCACAGAAGCTAAAAAGGGCAGGGAAGCTAAGCCCTCCCTGCCTTAAATAGTGAAGGTGACCAATCAGGAGTTTGAGGCATCAGCCCTTATAATTAGCCACAGCAAGCTGTATAGTTAATTGCTGGTTCCTGCGCACGTGCCCAGCTGTCAAACAGTCGGGTTACGGCTTAACATGCAGACAGACGAGCCGCAGCGACGGCTGAAAACATCAGCCCTACGGAATCTGTAACACCTTATAAATAAATAGATAATAATAATATTGTTTTACTAATTAAAATAGCACACTTTAATCTACTATGGTACAATAAAATATCATTGATATACACATATATTTGGAATAGCGCTCTCTAGTAGACAAGTGATAGAAAATGGTATTATGTAAAAATACTTGAAAAGAAAACAGGATTGTTCTCTTCTAAAAATATCAGCATGAACCTTTATCACACCGGACCCCTGGTCACACCATGGTATAGATTTCAAATTACCCATGGCCAAAAGGAAATTGTATGGTCTGGTGACCTGCGGCACGTTCGTTCCGATGAGATGAAATAGTTTTACGTATCCACAATATGAGGTCCTTCAGCTGTTTCTTTCAACATTGAAGGTATTTCTTTTTGTTTAAGCTATATACAGAATTGCTATTCTTATTAACGTTGTTGCTAAAATGACCTTTTTGATGTGTGGGAGGATGATTGGTGGGGAAAGAATGTATGAGGACGGGGATTAACGTCACAGATGGAAATTGTGTAATGAAAAAGGGCAAGAGGAGAAATGTGTCACTCACCGGACTGTGAGTGCTTCTTCCCGGACTATTAGGAACCGTGGACGTCCTCTATCCTGAGGGACTGCGCATGCGCAGCCCTTTCCAAACCTTCAGTGTATGTTCCTTTAACTTAATTGGCAGATCAGGCAACCTCCCTATATTAAGCACCTGTGGTCAACACCACGTTGCCTGATCTTGGAGTCTCATTCCCCATGAGTCTCTGAAGGTGTTCCTGTGTTTCCTCGTTTATTCAGCCCAGCTGATTCCTGTGGTTTCCAAACCACTTCTACCTCTGTGGTTTCCAAACCACTTCTGCTACTGTGGTTCCCATACCACTTCTACCATCTACTGAATCATCGTGACTGTGAGCTGATTCCTATCCGCTGCCTCCGTGCACTACAGTCTTCTAATCACTTCAACTCTACCATGTATCATTGGGACTGTTAGCTGATGCCTATCCGCTGCCTCCGTGCATTACAGGCTTCAACCACATCCACTCACCTGTTCATGATTGTGACTGCCAGCTGATTCCTATCCGCTGCCTCCGTGCACTACAGGCTTCAACCTGCAACTCGTCTGTGTTTCATCATCGTGACTGCTAGCTGATTCCTATCCGCTGCCTCCGTGCACTACAGTCTTCAACCTGCAACCCGTCTGTGTTTCATCGTGACTGTTTGGCTGATTCCTATCCGCTGCCTCTGTGCGCTTCAGTCTTCAGTCCTTGTCAACGCTCCCGTGTTTTCTTGAGTCTGCCTCCACTATTGCTACCCGCTATTCTCCGTGATCAACAGTGCCTGTTCAACTCTGCTCTCCCGTGTCCCATCGTTACTGCACCTGCTGGTTGCTATTGGCTACCTCCGTGTTCCCGCAGAGACCCGCTGCTGCTACTCCTCAGCACTACTCATCCATCTACTGCTGATCCGCTCTCCACGCTTTCCTGTGTTCCCTGCTGGTCTACCTTCCCGTGCGCTGCACCTACTAGACCACCGCTTCACCCATCCAGGGACTTCGCATCCTGCCGGCCTCCTGCCGTTCAGGTATCTCTGCACTCCTGTCTGACTGCCTCCTGAACCACGGTATGCATACTTCTCATTGACTGTGCTGTGTATTGCATACCTTGCTGGACTGTGTTGGTTCTCCTCTGGAGTGTGCTATCCGCTGAGTCTATTGCCATCATTGACTGTGTTATCTTATGCTGGACTACTTCAAGAGACTTTCTATATTGGCAGTATTGTTCAGTCATTTATACATTTATATTGTGCATATTACTGTGGATCAAAGTCAAGGTGCCCGTGTATATATTGTGTTGCAGTCTCTCCCCGTGCACCTCCTCACATATATATTCAGTAGTACAACTTGCTAGTGGCAGACCACTGACTCCTGTTTACAGTTTCACCTGTTCCAGTATCCTCTCACATAGCAGTGGTACAACTTGCTAACGCAGACCACTGACTCCCCGGATATCTCCACTTGGATTCCATTCCTTCACTCAGACAGCGGTACAACTTGCTATCCGCAGACCGCTGACTCTCATCACCTCCTCGTTTCTGTTGGACATTCCTCCTCACTATAGCAGTGGTACAACTTGCTACCGCAGACCACTGACTACCTTCACGTGTCCTTTGTCCATACAGTTCCTCGTGTATTACTACCTCCATATTGCCAGTGCTGCTAGTCATAGACTTTCCTGAGCATCTCATCATCTGCTATTTCCTGTTCCGTGATCACCCTGCTACCAGAGTACCATATTACCACCTATACTGCTCTGGTAAGCCTATCACCTGGTGATCCCTGGGTAAAGACTCCTAGTGCCCGTGACAGTAAGATCAGGCCATGACAGACCCAGATACGGAACCTACTGCTAAAGAGATGCTGCAGCATCTGGTCAGTCGTGTGGAGCAACAGGATGCTCGCCAACAGCTGTTACTTCAATGTTACCAATCGTTAACCTCCCAAGGAACATCTGGACAGACTGTTACAGCTAGTATTGAAGCTCCTGTGCTTTCCTCCGTTTCCCCAGTGCCATCCCAGGTGTCTACAGCTCCTACGCTTCACCTGCCTACTCCGTCAAAATATGACGGGGACCCCAAAACTTGTAGAGGTTTCCTTAACCAATGTTCAGTCCATTTTGAACTCAACCTCAAAATTTTTCTACCCATCGTTCCAGAGTGGCCTATCTTATCTCATTGTTTTCTGGACAAGCCCTGGCTTGGGCCTCCCCTCTGTGGGAAAGAAACGATCCAATTCTACAAGATAGTGCCAAATTCATTTCCACGTTCCGAAGTGTGTTCGATGAACCAGGTCGTGTGACCTCCGCTGCTTCCAGCATTCTTCGTTTGCGACAAGGCTCCCATACAGTAGGACAGTATGTCATTCAATTTAGGATCTTAGCCTCTGAACTTCAGTGGAACACTGAAGCATTAGTTGCCGCCTTCTGGCAGGGGCTCTCCGATAAAATTAAAGATGCACTGACTACCCAAGAGCTTCCTTCGTCACTAGAAGATTTGATCTCTCTTTGCCATCGTGTAGACATGAGATTTCGTGAAAGAGAATCTGAGAAAACAACTTCTGCTAAAGCACCTCTTCGTTTAAACCCTCAATTTCGTCCAGTTTCACCTTCTGTGATTCCCATGGAGATAGGACGTTCCAAATTATCTTTAGAAGAGAGGAAACGAAGAGTAAAGAATAGACTCTGTATCTATTGTGCTGATTCCACACATATGCTCAGCTCTTGCCCTAAGAGATCGGGAAATGCCAGGCCCTAACTAGTTCTGGAGAGGTGAAGTTAGGGTCCCTGGAGTCCTCTCCATCGTTTATGAAATCTAAAGTCTGCGCTTTTGAGGTTACGATCTCCTTTGCTACCAAATCCTTTGAGTCCCAGGCATTGATTGATTCCGGAGCAGCAGGAAATTTCATTTCTAAATCACTAGTGAATCAATGGTCCCTACCAGTGATCACTTTAAAAACACCCATTACTGTGACGGCTATAGATGGATCACGTCTCATCAACGGTCTCATCACCCAGAGTACGTCTCCAGTAACCCTTCAGATTGGTGCACTACACCATGAAGAAATTTCGTTTTTAATTCTTCCAGTTACGACAAGTCCGATTGTCTTAGGCCTTCCATGGCTTCAGTGTCACTCTCCCCAGATTGACTGGCGCACCCCTCAAGTTACGTCTTGGGGGCCTGAATGTCACCATCGTTGTCTCTCTCAAGTTATTCCTCTTAAAGTACAGCAATCTTCCATCTCATCTTCCTCCCCGGGACTCCCTCCTCAGTATGCTTCATTTGCCGATGTGTTTGATAAAGCTCAGTCTGAACGTCTTCCTCCTCATCGTTCTTGGGATTGTCCGATCGACCTTCTACCTGGCAAGACTCCTCCCAGGGGTCGGGTCTATCCTCTCTCGTTACCTGAAACTCAAGCCACATCTGAGTACATACAGGAGAATCTCCAGCGTGGGTTCATTCGACCTTCCACCTCTCCCGCTGGAGCTGGGTTCTTCTTCGTCAAAAAGAAGGATGGATCATTACGCCCTTGTATAGATTTTCGTGGACTCAACGCCATTACTATCAAGAATCGGTATCCCATTCCGCTGATCACTGAGCTATTTGATCGCATCAAGGGAGCTCGGATATTTACTAAGTTGGATCTTCGTGGTGCCTACAATTTAATTAGAATCCGTTCCGGTGACGAATGGAAGACCGCGTTTAACACCAGAGATGGGCATTACGAATATTTAGTAATGCCCTTCGGGCTGTGTAATGCCCCCGCGGTTTTCCAGGGTTTCATCAATGAGATCTTTCGGGACTTATTATATGTATGTGTCGTTGTCTACCTGGACGACATATTGATCTTCTCACAGGACCTGCCTTCTCATCACCAACATGTGGCAGAGGTCCTCTCCAGACTACGGAAAAACTCATTGTTCTGTAAATTGGAAAAATGTTCATTCGAGTTACCCCAGATTCCATTCTTGGGGTATATAGTTTCCGGAGTTGGCCTGAAGATGGATCCAGACAAAGTAAATGCTGTACTACATTGGCCTCAGCCAACTACTCTTCGTGCCATCCAGCGTTTTTTAGGTTTTGCCAATTACTATAGACGCTTCATTCAAGACTTCTCATCCATTGCTTCTCCCATTGTGGCCTTAACTCGGAAAGGGGCTAATACTAAGCAATGGTCATCTGAGGCTCTCCAAGCCTTTCAAATCCTCAAAGAGTCCTTCTCGTCTGCTCCCATTCTGCGACAACCTGATGTGACACTCCCCTTCTTCCTAGAAGTAGATGCCTCTAATGTGGGCTTAGGAGCTATTCTCTCCCAACGCTCGGAGCAACAAAAATTACATCCTTGTGCCTTCTACTCTCGGGGTCTTCTGCCCGCAGAGAAAAACTATACTATCGGGGACAAGGAGTTGCTGGCCATCAAAGCTGCATTAGAGGAATGGAGATACTTGTTGGAAGGAGCTCGCCATCCGGTGACGATCTTCACGGATCATAAGAACTTGTCATATTTGCAATCTGCTCAATGCTTGAACCCTCGTCAAGCAAGATGGTCTCTTTTCTTTTCCCGTTTTGAATTAATTATAACCTTCAAACCAGCTGCTAAGAACAAGAAAGCTGACGCTCTATCTCGAGCTTTTGTGACGTCCTCTGATGTAGAAGAGGTTCCCAACCATGCTATTCTAGACCCCAAATGTATTTCTCTGGCTGCTTCATCCACCAAAATGCTACCATTTGGGAAGACCCTCGTGCCTCCTACTCTGAGGAGGAAAATCCTTTCGTGGTTCCATGCCTCTCGTTTTTCTGGACACGCCGGTGAACATAAGACCTTTGAGATTCTCTCTCGTAGTTACTGGTGGCCTTCAATGAGGAGAGACGTCAAAGAGTTTATTGCTTCCTGTGATTTATGTTCTCAGTTCAAATCCTCCCGCAGAACTCCAGCAGGGTTGCTGCGACCACTACCCATTCCGTCCAAGCCTTGGACCCATATTAGTATGGATTTCGTTACTGATTTGCCACCAAGTAAGAATCACAATACTATTTGGGTAGTGGTAGACAGATTTTCGAAGATGGCTCATTTCGTCCCTCTGTCCGGTTTACCTTCCTCGTCTACTCTGGCTGAACATTTCATTAAAGAAATCTTCCGCATCCATGGATGTCCGTCTGAGATTGTGTCAGATAGAGGAGTACAATTCGTTTCCAGATTCTGGCGGGCCCTTTGTAAAACCTTGGGCATACGATTAGCACTCTCATCGTCTTACCATCCGCAATCTAACGGACAAACGGAACGAGTCAATCAAGATCTTGAGACTTTTATTAGGATGTTCTCTTCAGCCAACCAAGACAACTGGGTAGAATTGCTCCCTTGGGCTGAATTCGCCCATAACAACATGTACCATGAGTCATCATCCAAAACTCCATTCTTTGTGGTCTACGGTCACCATCCGTCTTTTCCGGAATTTCCTGCCCTCCCGCCCACCCAAGTTCCTGCTGTGGAGACTGCTTGTCAGACCTTCAAAAATATCTGGTCTCAGGTCAAAACCTGTTTAAAGAAGACATCTAACAAATATAAGTCTTTCGCAGATAAGAAGAGGCGGGCTATTCCACCACTAAAAATTGGAGATCGTGTCTGGTTATCTACCAAAAATATTCGTTTGAAGGTTCCATCTATGAAATTCGCCCCTCGTTTTATTGGTCCATATAGGATCATTCAAGTTATCAATCCAGTATGTGTTAAACTTCTTCTTCCTAAGAATCTTCGGATTTCCAATGCCTTCCATGTGTCCTTACTCAAACCTCTTATTATCAATCGTTTCTCGACTCCTCCCTCAGCACCGCAGCCAGTTCAAGTTCATCAGGAGGAGGATTTCGAGATTACTGAGGTATTGGATGCAAAAATTTCGCGAGGAGTCCTCCGTTTCCTCGTTCATTGGAAGGGCTTTGGTCCTGAAGAGCGTTCATGGATCAAAGCTGAAGATCTTAATGCTCCTGCCCTTCTGAAGAAGTTTTATTCCAAAAATCCGGACAAGCCCGGTTCCAGGCGTTCTGTGCCCACCTTTAAAAGGGGGGGTACTGTCACTCACCGGACTGTGAGTGCTTCTTCCCGGACTATTAGGAACCGTGGACGTCCTCTATCCTGAGGGACTGCGCATGCGCAGCCCTTTCCAAACCTTCAGTGTATGTTCCTTTAACTTAATTGGCAGATCAGGCAACCTCCCTATATTAAGCACCTGTGGTCAACACCACGTTGCCTGATCTTGGAGTCTCATTCCCCATGAGTCTCTGAAGGTGTTCCTGTGTTTCCTCGTTTATTCAGCCCAGCTGATTCCTGTGGTTTCCAAACCACTTCTACCTCTGTGGTTTCCAAACCACTTCTGCTACTGTGGTTCCCATACCACTTCTACCATCTACTGAATCATCGTGACTGTGAGCTGATTCCTATCCGCTGCCTCCGTGCACTACAGTCTTCTAATCACTTCAACTCTACCATGTATCATTGGGACTGTTAGCTGATGCCTATCCGCTGCCTCCGTGCATTACAGGCTTCAACCACATCCACTCACCTGTTCATGATTGTGACTGCCAGCTGATTCCTATCCGCTGCCTCCGTGCACTACAGGCTTCAACCTGCAACTCGTCTGTGTTTCATCATCGTGACTGCTAGCTGATTCCTATCCGCTGCCTCCGTGCACTACAGTCTTCAACCTGCAACCCGTCTGTGTTTCATCGTGACTGTTTGGCTGATTCCTATCCGCTGCCTCTGTGCGCTTCAGTCTTCAGTCCTTGTCAACGCTCCCGTGTTTTCTTGAGTCTGCCTCCACTATTGCTACCCGCTATTCTCCGTGATCAACAGTGCCTGTTCAACTCTGCTCTCCCGTGTCCCATCGTTACTGCACCTGCTGGTTGCTATTGGCTACCTCCGTGTTCCCGCAGAGACCCGCTGCTGCTACTCCTCAGCACTACTCATCCATCTACTGCTGATCCGCTCTCCACGCTTTCCTGTGTTCCCTGCTGGTCTACCTTCCCGTGCGCTGCACCTACTAGACCACCGCTTCACCCATCCAGGGACTTCGCATCCTGCCGGCCTCCTGCCGTTCAGGTATCTCTGCACTCCTGTCTGACTGCCTCCTGAACCACGGTATGCATACTTCTCATTGACTGTGCTGTGTATTGCATACCTTGCTGGACTGTGTTGGTTCTCCTCTGGAGTGTGCTATCCGCTGAGTCTATTGCCATCATTGACTGTGTTATCTTATGCTGGACTACTTCAAGAGACTTTCTATATTGGCAGTATTGTTCAGTCATTTATACATTTATATTGTGCATATTACTGTGGATCAAAGTCAAGGTGCCCGTGTATATATTGTGTTGCAGTCTCTCCCCGTGCACCTCCTCACATATATATTCAGTAGTACAACTTGCTAGTGGCAGACCACTGACTCCTGTTTACAGTTTCACCTGTTCCAGTATCCTCTCACATAGCAGTGGTACAACTTGCTAACGCAGACCACTGACTCCCCGGATATCTCCACTTGGATTCCATTCCTTCACTCAGACAGCGGTACAACTTGCTATCCGCAGACCGCTGACTCTCATCACCTCCTCGTTTCTGTTGGACATTCCTCCTCACTATAGCAGTGGTACAACTTGCTACCGCAGACCACTGACTACCTTCACGTGTCCTTTGTCCATACAGTTCCTCGTGTATTACTACCTCCATATTGCCAGTGCTGCTAGTCATAGACTTTCCTGAGCATCTCATCATCTGCTATTTCCTGTTCCGTGATCACCCTGCTACCAGAGTACCATATTACCACCTATACTGCTCTGGTAAGCCTATCACCTGGTGATCCCTGGGTAAAGACTCCTAGTGCCCGTGACAAAATGTTGTTGATCAGGGGAAAATAAAGAAGACGTGAAGGTAGGGACATCATCTGTGTGAGAGTGACACCTGGGTGACAGCAGAACTAAGAAGAGACAGAAAAGGATTATGAAAAAATATGTAAACCTAGAATCCAACATTTGTTGTAGAACAATTAGAAATATATGTTGTAGAAGTGGTTTATAAAGGAAATTGTCACGAAACATTCTGTCTACAGAGGACTGAATTGACTAGGCTATGCTACCAACAACTCATGTTTTCAGGATTTCTGGCTGTAGAAACAGGTGGGATATTTACTGACTTAGCCAAATAAATGAACTTACCTGTGCATGAATAAAGACACCAAGAAAGCATAAACTGTTGGTTGCCGTCAAGGACTGAATTTGGGCATGCTGAACTGAAAGTTGCCCAAGTTGCAATGGTAATAAGTTTACATCTCCCGAACAGAGGATATGTGCAGATCTGTGGTGTGGGATAAGCCCATACATTTTCCTATGTATGAACCCAAATGCAAAAATGAGACTATGATTGTAGAATGAGACTATTCAAATTTGATTTGAGACATAGTGAAGGTGCATTTATGTCAGAGAGAATAGTTTTAGATATTTAAGTCGCAAACTGTGTCTCCTGTTGATCTTACTGTATTGCGAGACCAATCAGTTTTAAGATCTATGTCTCCTTTATCCTTCGTTCTCTTTTGAATTTATTACGCTTATTATATTTACCGTGTACACTATATATAGTCATGTCTAAACTCTTATCTACAAAAGTTTTGTATGGTGCTAGAATTATTTCTATCCCAAAATCAAGTCTGGTATTTCAGTTTCACTGTGCTTGCGCGAGCAGGTTAGCTGATTAATTTGTGAGCATATCCCCGATACTGACTCAACAAATCGGTAAGATAACCCTTTCCACTCTGGCTCAGTATCTCCGAGGCAGCTGAGTATTGCTCAGCTGTCCGTAAATATATTTTTTGATAAATTGCAGTAGTATGTGTTTTTTATTTCCGCAATAATTGGCGATAAAAGTATCAACATTAATGCATAGGAAGGAAGGAAGGAAGGAAAGGAAAGGAAAGGAAGGAAAGAAGAAAGGGAGGAAGGAAGGAAGGAAGGAAAGAAAGAAAGGAAGGAAGGAAGAATAGAAGGAAGGAAAGGAAGAAAGGAAGGAAGGAAGAAAGGAAGGAAGGAAAGAAGGAAGAAAGGAAGGAAGGAAAGGAAGGAAGGAAGAATAGAAGGAAGGGAAGGAAGAAAGGAAGGAAGAAAGGAAGGAAGGAAGAAAGGAAGGAAGGAAGGAAGAAAGGAAGGAAGGAAAGGAAGGATGGAAGGAAGGATGAAAGGAAGGATGAAAGGAAGGAAAGAAGGAAAGAAGAAAGGAAGGAAGGAAGGAAGGAAGGAGGGAGGGAAGTCCTAATCAGTGAGATTGTTAGTTCTACAGGCATTGGTGCAATATGTTGCAGCTATGATATGCAACAAAGAACTAGGTGGAAAATATATAATAGCGATAGTCTGGTGCCCATTCATTTGTCAACTATAATTGTCCTGCGCTACCATGTCAATGTCATCTCTATATATAACTTACTTGTTACTCCAGGAGCACCTGTCTGGTGTAACTAACCACTGTATTCTGGGAAGACGGGGACTGGGTGATGATTATGACAATCTCCAGTGATAGATGCCTGAGAGTATACACCAAAACTGCCCCATAGACGGACTGGATGCTACACTGAAGAATGTTCCCTAATGTGGTTGTTTGAAGCAAAGATAGTCCACCACGCACAGAAAATGAGTACAAAATGAATGTATACATAGATTAAAACATAGTTTGAATTGCAAAAAAATATATAACTTATGGCTATATATACCACAACATAGAGAACACAATTTCCTTAAAGGTAAAATCTTGAAATAGCATGAAATACACATACCACATTTTAATAAAAGATGAAATCATAGACATAACTAGAAATATCCAGGGCCCCATAGTAAAACTGTGATGTGGCTGCCTACACATCATCATAAAGTCATAGCCACCCTGATGTCTGCTCCATCCCCAGTCAATATACAATAGGACAGAGTAGTAATTACATTGGTAGCAGTCTGGCTCATTAGTCTGAATTATAATTACAGTCATTTTATCCTCATTATTTTCAAAATCATACAACTGCCTGGATGAATTGAAGCCTATTAAGTTTGTTCTATAAGATACATTTTCTTGCCAGTGGGACAGGACCTTTTGCATTCCCAGAACTCATATCAGTTGCATGGACTGGTTTGGTTAGAGTTACGCCCTTGATTTAAACAATGGTTTAAAAATGAAAAATATTCTAACATGTTTTATTACCTTTTTCTGTCTTGTGGTCATCAATCCCGACCCTCTGCTGATCCATCAGGCAGAAGAAATACGCTGCACAGACAAGAAATCCTGAATATAAATCACTTTGACTGAAATACAACTGATTGATTATATCAGGTTATGTAGATCAGGGTTTAGCATAGTGTGGATAAAACACACACTCGGTCAATTTTGCCGCGTGCAATGTTCAATAAACAAGGAGCACAGCAGTCCTATCTATTCAATGACTTATACAGGGATAGAAGAAGGGTAGGTGAGGGTCATTAATTTACGCATGGCAATATGTCAACTTCACCCCGTGCTCATCAATATTATGATCATTTACTTGGTGTAGGACAAGCTGTTTATTAAATGTACCGACTGGATTAGCATTTGAAGCCTTTAATAAAAGTCAGGGTCATCTGGAGTGTACTAAGTGCCTTGTGCATTAAGGCATTTCATTTAAAGTAAACCTATTTCCTACACACTGTGGAGCCAAATTGGTTGCTAAAGTAGACTAATATCCTTTGATAATGTTTCAAGAGTATTCTACTAGAGAAAAAATTCCTGATCCACACTCCCAACAATTGTAAACCATGAACTACAGGGTACAATCTCCCAGAACATCGTTAAACAGAGCAATGTGCCAAATATTGTGCAAAAGTGTAAAAAGTCAAAAAGTGACCACAAAATTCCAGGTATAACCCGCAGTTTTTAAATAACAGTACTCACTGCTTAATTCATGGCACTTTTATTCAGCAGCTGCAGTTTCTTTAATATATTAGTTGGAATGATACCTGTTCCAATTAGGGATGCAGCTGGGGCCTCTCTATTAGGCCCATATACGTAGTAATTATAATAGATGAATATCAAGTTCACACTATGTAAAAGATACAAAAATGTACAATTATGTAAAAAAAAATTATATACCTAATAGTAACATAAAATTCTCGAAATAAATTGAAGTCATACCAAAGTACTCACAAAAAGTAATATAAATAGTACGGTGGCTAAGTGTTTAGCATTTCTGCCTCAGCAGTGGGGTCATAAGTTCAATTCCCAACCATGGCGTTATCTGTGTGGAGTTTGCATGTTCTCCCCATGGTTGCGTGGGTTTCCTCCGGGTGCTCCGGTTTCCTCCCACACTCCAAAAACATACTAGTAGGTTAATTGGCTCCTATCAAAATTGACCCTAGTCTGTGTGTCTGTGTGTGTATGTTAGGGAATTTAGACTGTAAGCTCCAATGGGGCAGGGACTGATGGCGCTATATAAATAAATGGTGATGATGATTATGATAATCAATAGTTACACTTTATACTTTTTAATAAGCCCCCAATGGAAAGTTAGCAGCTTAAAAATGTAAATTTTTCTTACAGTTCTATCAATAGTGTTCAGGTTACACCCCACCATGTGTGTGACTACTTCTAACCAATACAAAGTGACTTTCCCATGCATTGACCAATCAGAGCAAAGTTACTTTGCAGGGGGCTGTCTGCCAAACTTTAGCCTGGGGGGCTCAGCTCGACAGCCTATTAGGAACCCTTTAAAGGGAAAAATGCAGATAGCCCAGTGACCCAGCCAATGTGCCTCAGTATGGGACTGTCCCGGGGGTCGGATGCCCCCATCCCAGGCAACCCATTCTGCTCTGTATTGATTAAAAGCTGACAGGCTGCCCTTCTTGTGAAGTAGTGTCGTGGATCTGCAAGGAGCAAGTTCTCATAGTTATTAGGGTTTGTCATTTTCTTCCACATGAACTTTTAGTTTTACTTTTAGCTGAACGTACTTTTAGCTGGTGTTGTGAAACTCCAGGTGTAGTTTCACAACACCTGGAGTGTCACAGGTGAGCCAACACTGGTCCAGGCTATGCACTGGTAGGACATTGGGGAGAAGGAGGCATGCTGGGATTTTTAAAAAAAAATAAATATATATTTTTAAAACATTTAACATTAAAATACAAATAATAATCAAGTTAGTGATGTCGTCTCCATACCGCATGATAATACATAGGTATCTGTTCCCTACAATAATACAGATTTTGGGATCTGCACACTGTGGACAATTAAACAGAAGGACTTTATACAGTATATGTGAGAGATTGCAACTTGTTAAAACCTTTTAATTAAAATTCAAATTGAGAATCTTACATATTTGTTAATACAGAATTGGTTGAAAGGCAGAAAAGATCATTTGCGATCAAGCAAACATGATTCCCTCATCTCACTGAATGTATATGGCCCTTTGTGATATCATATATCTATTGTACACGAATACACCTGTTTGTATAAAAGGTGCGTGGATCTGCGTGACAAGCAGGGCCGTATGGGGTCGTGCGAGAGGGGCGACCTCCCAGAGCTCATTGGTAAAGGCGGGGTGAGACTCAGTTTATGAATATTTTAGGTTCATTTGGTTAAAATTGAGGGCTAAGGGGGCGGAAGATTTCCTTCTCGCCCAAGGCGCTAAAATTTTAACTTACGGCTCTGGTGACAAGATAGTGGTCTCTGGGCAGGTCACATCTTTTTTTGGGTGGAGGTTCATAAATAGCAAAGCACCTGGGCACGACTATTTAGATCGCTCTTACTGTGCCCAGCTTACGCATAACACCACATTCATGCCTCTATTCCAGAGTAGTCTTTTCGACTGGGCATGATGGGCAGGTTCCTGGGGGCCCAGCGGACAAGGGGGCCCGAGGAAGGACTCCTGTTAAAATAAAAAAAACTGACTTCTTGCGGTCACCTGACCGTTCAGGTCAGGTAGCAATCTGTCTTCATCCCTGGTCCCCTATTCCGTGCTGCGGTCGCAGTGATTGTTGGGCATGATGACGTCATCACGCCTGACATTGACTGGGAGCACAGCACGGAGGAGCACAGCACGGAGTAGCACAGGACAGCGACGAAGAAGAGAAGGGGATCGGACTCGGAGAACAAGGCGATTGACAGGTAAGTTAAGGGGGATTTGTGTATATATATATATATAATTACTTATTTTTCTTTTATATATTTATATATGCCCTGTTCGACCTCCCCAGGTGTAAGTGTGCACAAGTCTATGATGTTCAAAAATATAAATCGCATTTATGATGCACTTGCGCAGTATGGAAATGTGTATATTACACCATAACACCGGCACACGTCTAGTGGTCAAAGAGGAAATTTAGAAATAATGGTATGGAAATTTAGAAGTGGTGTTATGGAAATTTAGAAGTGGTGTTATGGAAATTTAGAAGTGGTGTTATGGAAATTTAGAAGTGGCTGTATGGAAAAGGGAAGTTGATAGTTTTACAATTAAAGAAGTGTCGGTACAGATTACCTCCATGTACTGTCCCACTTTGACCTCTGCATACGTCCAACTCAGAATGAAGTATAAATATTTTATAGTCATATTCTTTGACTCTGTACTTTGTCAGTTTAAATGATGCAGGTATGTACTGTCATCAGGTCTGAAAGATCCATATCTAAGCCAAAGAGTCATACACAGAGAATGTATGAAGACCATTGTGTATCTCTGTCAATAGGAACAAAGTTCAGCCTTGTTGTTGCATTCTTCATATAAACATATATATATATACACCAGCAATGTTTGTCACAGTCTGTCCTTCAACTATCAATAGAAGAAATAATAGAACATATTGTTGTAAGATAGTTTTAGAATATCGTGCTTTATTTATTGAGAGTTAGCATTCAACCTTTCTTACATATGGTTAGTTACAGTAATCTAGTGTCCTGTCCTGGTGGTTTGCAGAGGCACATTTCACAATATTGGGACAAAAGTTCTATTTTTGCAATTTAAAAAGATGTTTTAAAGTCTTAAAGCCTTACAATGTAAATTAATATAATGTAATTATTGACATTTGTGATAGATTTTTATTATTGAAAAACAACACTGTAATAGATCATTTTGTTCTGCATTGTACCATTTTTCAGCTTGTTTTTTTGCAAACTGACCCGCTGGTGTTGAGACACTGAAATTCCTGGAAATTCAAAATTTGCTGAATTCTTTTGCTCATCTTCAGACTTAAGGTGGTCAATTTGGGCTTTCTATAGCTTAAAGCAGAAAATTGTGATTCTTACATTCTGTTTGAAATGTTTCTTTGATGTATGTTGTCTTTGAAGTGACTGTTCTAATGTATCGACCATTTTATTTAACTTCCTGGCATGGGGCGTTTATATGGAAAATTACAAATGTCTAGTTAATCAACATTCGTCAAGAAAATCCAGCAAATACATTATATTTACATTAAAGTGATGTATTTATGGTTTTGATGTCAGTGCAAAACGGAGAGCTATTAATTTGCTCTCTGCTTCCATCACGCTAATCATTATATAAAAACGTAGCCCACTCCGGCCATTTAACTGCGCCACAACCTTCATAATATACTGGGAGAGATCAAAGTACCCCCAAGCCACACCATAAGTGCTGTAACATAGATGAAAGTTCTTCATGAGTGCAATGTGTTTATCATTCATTTTTGATGCGTTAAGTTTGACTCCATTCATTGAACGGAATCAATGAATTCCTGCTTAACACATGGAAAATGCAAATATATAATTATTTACTGTAGATTTGAACAAGGAGGGTGGGGAAGGTTTAGGGTCGTTAGCAGGGATATTCTCACCTCTTTGGCAGCCCACGGTGGCACTTGCACTCTGCCACCCCCGTGCGACTTCAGAAATGGAGACGGTCAGAAGAGTAGAGACAAATACACTGCAATCATAATCATCAACTAGAAAAATTAACCTGATGCAGAGTTTATGCTTGGTAAGGAATAATCTTCAAATATAAGCCACAACAAGGCGCATGCATCTCAAAGGGGCATGCTTAACTTGCCCCTACTACACTGCACCTGCAAAGGATCGCCCCTGTTCCACTTGTCCAACTGCAAAGGGTCACAAGTGTCTGACAGATACAATTTAACGTACTTATAAGCGTTGTTTGCATGTGTCATGTAACTACTTTTATGTGGAGCGCCGCGCAAATGCACTTAAGTGCAACTCTAAATCAGTCCCAACTTTTAATTAACTTGCTTTATAATTTATCTGGGTAAATTATATATTTGAATTCTACTTTTTAAGTTAGTATCTAGATCAGCGTAAATTTTATCACGAGCAAACAGCAATTTTGTCGCTGGAATATCAATTGCAAACAATCGTTAACAAAAGGGTTTTAAAACAATAAGACAAGAAACAAAAACAAATTTAATCCCTTTGTCAATGTTTGCAATATCTATCTATCCATCAATAGAAATATATATATATATATGGATATGATGTCTGCCACGACCTTAACTGTGTGGAGTCTGTATGTTCTCTCTGTGTTTGCGTGGGGTTTCCTCCCATACTCTAAAAACATATCGGTAGGTAATTGGCTGCTATTCAATTGACCCTAGTCTCTCAGTGTGTGTGTGTGTGTTTGTGTCTGTGTGTGTGTATATTAGGGAATTTAGACTGTAAGCTCCAGTGGGGCAAGGACTGTTGTGAGTGAGTTCTCTGTACAGCGCTGCAGAATTAGTGGCGCTATAAAAATAGCTAATGATGATGATTTTGAGCTGTTTTTGAACCTATATTTCCATTTATAACATTATTATTCAATTCCAGTCTATTTTCTAATATTAATTTCACAACTGTCCAAATTTTGGCCAAAGTCTGCAGTGAGCTGTCTTAATGAAGAATTTTGTAATTTTGCCGTTGTTGCATTTGCTTTCTCATGTTCAATTACAAAAATAACTAACCAGTTCTCACCATCACATAGCATAAATCGTCAGCCATCATATCTCCATCTATACATGTATTCTTTGCCAGTGCCAAATTCTGGAAAGGGCATAGGGATTTTAGAAAAAAAAATGGGATCCAAAGTCAAAACCAAAACCAGTCAGTGAACATCTCTAATCTATTTATAAAATTTTATATATATATATATATATATATATATATATATATATATATATAAAAACAAATAAAAGATATATCTGGCGCTGATCACCACAGCGTAACTACTTCAAAATAGTAAGATGGAAAATGTATGAATATACAATATATAACACTTGAGTCCCGTATCCACATTACATAAAAAATCACTTGACTCTTGTAAGAGTGGCAGCCTCGATAGCCTGACGCCAGATGGTTAGTCCGGACGGAATGGATTACTGCAACAGAAAAACAAGCAGGACGCCTCTCAGTGATATATCAAATATACAACGTGGAATAGAGCAATAACATGCGTACCGTGAGGTAAACAATGATGGGTCTTTTAAGAGATAGTGGAGTGGTCTTTGCTGTACTTGTAGTCCTCCTGGTCTCCACCGATCAGTACCAAAATGTAGAAAAAGCAACCATAGTATAATTCTGTATTATTATAGTGAGGGCAATATCCCCAAAATCCTATGGGGTGTGTGGGATTGGTATCCCAAGATTATCAGTTAGATGACACCCATATAAGTGCAGCAAAAAATATCTAAATCTGCGTACCAGATGTCATGGAGTATCCCACTTCTGGAGAATATTAAAACATGTGCAACACCAATGACTGCTACGATTAGTACTCAGACCTGCTGCCTTCCCCAAAATGAAGCCTAATTAAACGCATCTTATTGCTCTATTCCACGTTGTATATTTGATATATCACTGAGAGGCGCCCTGCTTGTTTTTCTGTTGCAATATATATATATATATATATATATATATATATATATATACATACAAGTTAACCCGTGCATGATACTCATGCATTCTAGTCAAATCAAGCTACTTAAGGTGTTAAAAAGGTTCTTGTCATGTATTTGGGCCATAGCCCAGGCCTCAACCACCAACCACTCCCCACTGTCACCCCCGGCAACCACCAACCACTCCCAACTGTCACTTCTCCTTCAAGAAATATATATATATATTTTTTTAATCTTTATAAACACTTTTAACAATTAACAAATTAAATTAACAAATTAAAAACATCTTAGTATACCAAATTTCAGCCCTTTCTGAATTTTTTTTTCCACACACACTAAGAATTTAGTAGGTCAGTGTATAACTCTGCCCAGCAGGTGGCGCTGCAGCTTGGTTTTATTTTTTCCACACACAGACAGACTAACACACGCCACTAGACATTTATACTATAGATATATATATATAAAACTTTGTGTAAAAAAAAAAATCATATTACACAGTTCAGGCCTGATTCATCTTTGAGTGCAACATGAAGGTCCAAGCGGATCTCAAGAAACGTTTCCATGTGAATCTTGGTATAACTACACTCTGACACAGGACACAGTACCTGTAGCTGGTGCAAATGATACGGCTAAAACCACATACTAAAGAAGGATCCTAAACTTGAATCTGCATTAGCACGCCCTCGGTGCGCACTTACTGTACATTGCCTATGTGCATTTGTCCCTTTCCATCACCGTTACGCACCTAAAGTCGTAGGCTGTCATTTGTGATTGCCCTGAATTGCATGCAATTTTGTTCCTAGCGCAGATCAATTTCACACAAGATATAGCACACAAAGGGACTAACATGTCTGCATACAGCTTTCCAGCTCTTACAGTTCTGTAGGTTGGTAGCCGATATTGGAGTATATTTGAATAATATAAGAAGGACTAAGCAGCGTGAGCAATTATCACATGAAGTGGACGAGGCGTTCCTAAGAATTTAACTTCTAGCAACCCCGCTGCTGAATTTGGAGTCCAGGATAGACAGAACAGGAGAGGGTAAGGTGAGCTGGCCCATTGTTCCCATTATCAGTTCGATTTACTGAGAATATTATACTATTGTGTCCTGCTAATGCTATATGCTTAACACCATAGTGTGGACATTATCTCTCTCAGTTTTGAGTAGAATCTGTTATTGGACTGGTACAGATATACTTATTGCAGTTGAATACTAACCACCAATGCTTCATTTTTGAAACACATGAGGCTATATTGTAATTTCCATTCTGCTACAGTGCTAAGAATCTAAGGAATATTACAACATTTTTTAAAGAGCTTTTGTGCTTAAGATTGTATAAACCTTGTTTAGCCATGGTATGTGACTTATGCTAATCCTGCTTTGCAGAGACTGAAATTAATATATATTTTTTATGCTCAATGTGATGTATATCGGTGTGGAAATTTTATTTGTGTTTTAATAAATGTCTTCAGGTGTATTATGAGAACTGTTTTACTATTGGGTTTTGGTTTCTACCATACTTGTTTATGTTCATCTTATAAACTGGTAATCCCAATTAGGATATGTTATCCACAACTTCTAGGCGCCGTCTAGATTTTGTAGTAACTCTTCAGATGTTTAACTCACTCTCAATCCCAGATTACCTCTGCACCTTTTATTATACAGGGTGGTCCAGAAGTGGGGCTGACTTCACGATGGCCGCCATACTGGCCACAGACCCTACAATAGTTGTCAACCACACCCAGACCGTTTGTGGATTAAAATTTCCTTACTCATTTCAGTTTTAAAACTGTGTTTCCACACTTATGGGCCACCCTGTGCACAAAGTCATTTAGATTCAAGCTGTGAGCCTCACAATCCGAAAGGATGAAATCTTGGGATGAGGAGTCTGCTCTTTGTAGACAATTGAAGCACTTACCGTGACTTACTCTGCATTAGCTAGATAGGAACTAGATAGTTCTGAGATCACTTATTAAGGCAATGAGGTGAAAGCAGATTATACATTGAATGAAACTTAAAATAGTAGGTGGTGCCTCATGCCTGTGGTTTATGGTTAGATGATACACAAAAGTCAGCATTGCACCAAAGAATACAATGTTTGTCTCATGTATACTGTTCAACTCTCATCAGAACAGTGTTTGTCCCTTTTGGGGGTCTCCTCTTTCTTTCTCTCTCTCTCTCTCTCTGTCTCTCTCTCTCTCTCTCTCTCTCTCTTTCTGTAGAGCTGTTGGGCAAAATCAGTTATAACATTTTTATTTTGTGTATTATGAAATAAAGATGAACTTTCTCACACCTTAATCTGCCCATGCTGTATTTGGCGTTTGGACATTAAGTAAAGGAGAGATAAGGGGTGACTGTGGCACAGTAGGTATTCTTGAATATATCTGTAAACCTGTACTTCCATGGATCTTCAGACCACTTCCCCCAGTCATTATTCTGGGTCCCAGTGTACCAATCAACAGAGCTTTATAGGAACACTATTTGCAAGGCATGAGACCAAGTTGGGGCAATGCATACCAATTGGTCCAACAGAGTTTTTGTAGACAAGGTAGCGAGATTTGTGTGGGAAGAATTCAGGAACAGAGTGAACAGGCATCTCCAAACAGGTAAATGGCAAAGGGGTTGTTCACTAAAAACAATTGGAGCTATACAGTCTAAGTCCTGTTTAGCTTTTTATTGTGGAGCTATGGATGGATATGGGAAACTCCCTGGTGATAAATATTCTAGCACGGCCTCTAATAGCTTAATCAGAGCTGCCATGTGAGCAAGTTCAGCATTGTTACATGAGGGTTTGTTTTCTTTGGCAAGAATTGGATCACCAGCAGCAGATGACTGAAGTGCCAGCCTTCATGCCAGTATTTAGGAGAGGAAATGAAAGGGATAATGAATGAAATGTTGGGAAGACTTTATTTAGGAAAAAGGTTTTATTATATACAGTGTGTGTGCTGCACTACTGGTCCCAGCAGTCCCTGAATGCCAGGGCATTTTGGCACTTGGGGTTCTTCAACTACCTGCATGCCCTGACAGCCAGGGGTCTTCTGGCACTTGTAGTACTACAGAGACAGAATGCCCAACGATTTATAGTGCCCAGTGCAGTGGACCAGTGGTTCCCAAACTGGGTGCCGAAGGCTCCCTGGGGTGCCGTGGCTGTCTCACTGGAGTGCTGCGGCTAGGGCCGGTGGTAAGCAAGGTGGGGGCAACTTGGTAATTGTTTTGACTTGGGGGTGCCTTGAAAAAATTATGGAGACCCTAAGGGTGCCTTGAACTGAGAAAGTTTGGGATCCACTGGCTCAGGGATTGGCCGATCACCGATCAGTCACAACATTAAAACCATTGACAAGTGAAATGAATAACATTGATTATTTTGTTACATTGGCACCAGTCAAGGCATTGGATTTATTAGGCAGCAAGTGGACAGTCAGGTCTTGTAGTTGATGTGTGGGAAGCAGGGAAAATGGGCAAGCGTAAGGTTCTGAGCGACTTTGACTGTTAGGGATTCCCAGTATGAATACTACTGAAAATTGTGGTGGAGAAAACAGAATGTTTTTATTATTGAACACGGGTCACACATAATAAATAGATGCAGTCAATCGCTAGCAGTAAGCATAGTCAATACAAACAGCAGGTACAAGACAGCAGGATTATCAGGTTTAGCCACAGGAGCAGGAAATACTGGTGTTCAGGTATGACAGATGAAGTGAAGGCATAAGGAGCCTGGATAACCAGGTTAGCCAGGCACGAGGCATTAACTGATCGATGGGAGTATCAGGCAAAAGGAAGGTCAGGCAAGGCAGGGGTCTGAAGCCGGGAGATCCACAATATACCAGGTGCAAGTTCAAACAAAGCCTGGGTCTGTGTCACAAGAGGAGGTGCAAAACATAGGAACAAAGCAGGAGTCAAATGCTAGGGAGAAGTCAGGATCCAAACAGAAGTTTTACAGAGAGACCAGCAGCAACAAAGAACTGGCACCAGTCTGTTGAAAAAGTCAGTTTTAAAAAGACCAAACACAGGTGTTTGTGATCCAGATCAGATGATAAGGGCTTAACCCCTTGTAAGCAAGGAGAAACTGTCCAGGTATAACATCAGCAACTCTGGTAGCACCGAGGTAATGCAGGCCAAATTCAGAATAAGACCTATCATTGACAAGGGTTTGTCTATTTGTGATGTCTAGTCGACTGGGTTAGAGCATCTCCTATATGACAGGTCTTGTGGGATGTTCCCGGTGTGCAGTGGTTAGTATCAACCAAAAGTGCTCCAAGGAAGGACAACAGGTGAACTGGCGACAGAGTCATAGGTGCCCAAGGCTCATTGATGTGCGTGGGGAGCAAAGGGTAGCGTGAACTGTCCTCGGGCTATGCAAGTCTTGCCCCTTACCTCCCACATTCCACGTCTCTTATTCTCTGAAACTGTATAAGCAGCATAAAGAGAATATACTGTCATATGTATTTTGTGCATTTTTTTTGCGGGTTAAAGGATGGTAGAAGCTGCAAATAAAATGTTGCCTCCATCTACAGGTGGCACTCTGGGTGACCTAAGCAGGGAAAGCTGCAACATTTTGGCTTGGATGTCAAAGTGACCTAGATTCTTCTAGCATGGCACCACACTTCTGGGGGTAAATGTATGAACATGCGGGTTCTTCAACACCCGCTTGTTCAGCGTGTTCGGCGATTATATTTCAAGCGGCGCTGCATTGTAAAGGGAAGCTTCCCTTTACAATGCAGCGCCGCTTGAAATTTAATCGCCGAACACGCTGAACACGCGGGTGTTGAAGAACCCGCATGTTCATACATTTATCCCCTGGTATCTTTACAATGCAGACTTCCCCCATAATATCTTGAACTTACAAAATGCAGACCCCAGTAGATTACTTACCCACCCTGTGGTCCAGCACTGTGTCTCAGTTCACTAGATATTAAGAAAAAATGTGATAAGAAGCCATCATACCCAATAAAGAACTCCCAGTACTCTGGTGGATAGCAATGGCAAAATTGCACCTTCTAGCTGGACTCACTCATAATTCTAAAGTTAGTCCTTATGCCGAGCATCCGAAATATCCAGTGACTGTAGATATGACATTTATTATACTTTGGAAATGTAATTAAATGAATGAAAAGTGTGCAGATAAATCTGGATCCTTAGCACATTTTAAGATTAGGAATGACAGGCTCCTTAAATATGTGCCAGCGAAAATGGATGAGACACAAATGAAATGTTCCATGTGAATTATATTGCATCATTGTGACAAATGTGTTTGTACCTTTTATGTAAATGAATTTACTATATATTTGCCTCAACATTTCTCTGAATACAGTTTGGAATTAGTCCCGGTGCTTTCTTGTATTTTTGCCTAGAATTTCAAATGTTCACTATTTCCTGCTGTATTAATGCAAATGTTACCTAGTGATGTACATGCAGCACAGCATGCAAATCTGGATGCAAATTAATCACATGCCACCGAAACAATCGGTGGAATCGAGGGCCACTATCATGATGCATTCATTGTTCAAATCGCAATTCATTCCAATGATGTAGAATGGGGGTTTAGGGACCTTTTGACATGATCTGGTGTGCCTACTGCACTTTGTGGTTCACTTGCTAACGCCGTTTGCAGTGTATTTGTATCGGCTTGTTTGTTCTGAAAAGGATATTTTAGCTTTTCCAATTTAAAATGTTATTTTAAGGTACGTATTTGCAATTTAAACCTCCTGCAGATAATCAAAGTTGACTATTGGATGGAAAATAAGGGTTGAATATGATATTAAGTGTTGCAGCAATGGGGTTTTGGATTAAATACACCAGAGCAGTATAGTTTGAGAGAAGCTTGGGAGGGCCTGGAGAAACTTTGATATACTTGGAAAAGCAACTCAGACATTGATTCAGACTAGGGCTGCTTGAAGATTTAAACAAGACCTTGTTTGATACAAGTTAGGAAGCTCAAATTCAGTAATACAGAAGTAGGGGCCTAGGCAGCGTTGAATGGTAACAAATACACATAATACTTGGCAGGGATATGTCATGCAGATTGGAAATACATAGGGGACCCAATGCAAATGGATGCTCCGTATTAACTGCGTCATGATGTTAGGATAGTTAGCCATCTGCTAGAGGTACAGTAGGAATTTGCCACAATCAATTACTGCTGCCATCTTGTGGCTGTTGAGCAGAATACATGATGTCCTAGTCATCTATACTATGATCTCCATATTTAGGTGTGTTTTGCCTTCAGTGACAGCAATGCATTCCATTATGAAATATTTTCACTACTACTCCTGTGGCCCTAAGTAGACAGATTTGGGCAAGCACAAAAGCCGCTACCTTCCTTAGGAAAGATACATCGAAAAACATTCGAAAAAGATAACAATGAACCTTTGTATACAACTAACCATCACTTGATTTAAGCTCTAGAAAGATTATTAGAACATAAAAGTGTATATGATACTTTTTTTTAGTTAAGTCTTATTTATAAGACACCCCATTCCAGCCCAAATGATCGATTACTCTGTAACATTAAAACTAAACACCTTTTAACTTTTCCTGCCAACACCCCTAGACAGTTTTAGTCATTTATTATACATCAGCTTGCCTTGGAGATAAAGACAAGCTTTAAATATTAATGTTAGGATAATATCTGCAACCAAACTGAAAATCAACAGAGAAGCTGTGTTGGGAATCTTTGAACAGTCTTTTTTTAAAAACTGAAAAATTGATTTTTCATGGTGTTCCAACATCTTCTTAACATTTCCTGCTCTCAGATAGCAGAATTATTACATTATTTCATGTTGTGAGTCTGTGAGGTGTGTGTTCAGCTAGACCAGATAAGTGTTACGTAACGAGGAGGTGGAATCTGTTTATGAAATACTTGTCAGTACATGAAAATGGGCAATTGATGGGATGTGACACAAGGCAAAAATGCACAACTCCATAAACTGCCATATCTTTGTCAGCATCATGCATATTTACATTGTTTTTTATGTTTATGTATCTCAAGATTAGTGCAACTCAAAATATGTTTGTGAAACTACAAGTCCCAGCATGCTTTGCCAATATATTGCAGCTTATTGCTGGAAGGGTATTATTATTATTATTATTATTATTATTAATTTTTATTTATAGGGCGCCACAAAGTATTCGTAGCGCCGTACAAGGACAAAAAATGGCACAGTACAAGGTGAAACAGCACAGTACAAGTAACAGTAAGCACTATAACTCTGGGGGCTCAGGCACAGCATGAAAGAGAGGGAGTGAGGGGAAAAGTGAGTATAGGCAGGTAACTATGGCCCAAGAGGGTGGGCACAGATGACAGGTTGAGAGTCACTGAGGGGAGCGGAGAGAAGCGAGAGGAGACAGAGGGCAGAGGGACCGAGAGGAGGTGAGCTGAGTAGCTGGAGAGCGCAGTTAAAAGTGATGGAAACAGGAGGTAGGAGAGCCCTGCTCAAAGGAGCGAACAATCTAAAGGGAGGGGAAGACAGACAGACACATGGATGAGACGGAGAGACGGGAGAAACGGAGACGGAGTCGAGGAAGGGGGAGAAGGGAAGAAGGGAATGCTGGGACTTGTAGTTTCACAACACCTGGAGTGTCACAGGTTAGCCAACACTGGTTTAGTGGCTGTACTCGTATCATCAGCTATCCGACAAGGTCACAAATATCCCATAGCTTGAACTTGACTTGAACGCAGACTATTTTTCTCCCACTCTCAGTGGTGTCATACCAGATTCAGAAATTAAGCAATCACCTGCAGACCTTCAAGTGATTACTGGGATCTCTTTCTTAGCTCATAGGAGTAACTCAACTCTCTATCCTTCCCTTATCCTCAACTCAATCACTCAGCTCAACCTCACCAAACCTCCGTCACTCAACTCTGCCCTTGTTCCTTAATGTTCACTCACAGACCTTTTCTCTTGTTCTTACTCACTCACCCCACTCCTTGAAGCAATTACACTCCTAATCCCGTAATAGACATATCCTACTTGATCACCTCTCCTAAAGGAGTGTTACATTAATTACTTAAGGTAAATAAATGGAAGGGGGTTCAATCAAATTCTAGCTATCATTTATCTAGCACATTCTACGAAACGATAGCTAGAATTTGATTGGTTGCAATGCAGAAGAGTAATATTGATAAGCCATTCTTTGTACACAAAGTTGTCCTTTAACCGTCAAGTTTTTACAACTATAATTCTACTTCGAAATGAATCTTTTTTAATTGTTAGAACATGTACTGCTTTCAGCCAGTGCTAAGATTTTGCTTGACCTGTATGCAGACTGTCTTATCTCATTGTTTTATAAAGTACCACACAATTATATGATCACATACTAAGTTTATTTCACACCTTTTAAAACTAGATTTTGTGTACTTTCATCTGCAAAAAAAACCCACATAGTGTAGTTACTTACAGTGAATTCTAATGGGCATATTCAATTGACGGCAGATTCGCCGAAAATCCCGCGCTCCAAAAATATTACCGTTAACACGGTAATATCTCTGCGGATTTCAGCGAGTAAATTACTGTATTAACGGTTTTCCCGCGCATGATTATCGTAATAACGGTAATATTTTTTGAGCAAGAGATTTTCGGCGATCCCGCTGTCAATTGATTATGCCCCTAAGTGTGCTAGTGTGTTCTGTTACAAATGGTGGCCTATATATATAAAATATTTGCAAACAGATCCTTTACTAAGCATCAGAAAAAATCCATAGTGAGCTTAGCATTTAGCTATGGGTTTTTGAATTTGAATATATAGTTTATATTGCCTTTCCAACGTCCCAGGAGGAAACAACAGTTGTGTTAGCTGATGTGGATTTGTGTATTTGCAAGAATGGAGCTGACTAATCTCAGCATTTTCTGCTGACACCTGCCCAGATTGAACATGAATCCTCACGGGTAGAATTCCATGTATATAATTCAATTTAGATTCTGTTCTCTCAGTCTCTGCATCAGCTCCTAAAGTACGCTGATCTCCATTGAAGAGATTTGAATTGCAAAGATATGAAAGAGTTAACGTCACACTACATTCTTTTGGGAATATGGTTTCTGATCAGTCAGAGGTTTGATCATTCTCCACAAGAAAAAACCTTTCATGCTATAATATTATCAGTGCTGACGGACGGTTTTATGTCGTTTCAGAAACTCTGGGACATAGCACAAAATCAGAGATCTACTGTCAGGGATGTATAATGAGAATGAATAAAACAGAGGGTAAAATTTATAATTTGGTTAAACTGGTAAAGCTTAGCCCTATGTTGGCCTTGTGACCAGCTCTTGTCATTGCTCCACTTAGCTATTAGCGATGTGTCCTTGGATGTCAGCCACCGAAAGGAGCATGATAATTAAGGCAGGATTCAGGGGTCTGGAATTGTGGACTACTTGCAAATGGGCATTTTGGGGCCTGATATAAGCATGAGTCTGGGGCCCCAAGTAGGCAGAGGAGTGGGCCACTTGGATGGGGCCCTCATAATTCAGTCAATTTGCCTTTAAACCAATTATTTAAATACTGTGCACATGAGTTTGAGAAAATGTGTGTGAATGGCTGATGTTTCCAGAGCCAGATTTAGAATTAAACACAATCAATTCATCCTGCTCTGTGCGCTGGGTCTACACACAACTACAGTCATTCTCAAAACTTTTGGCCATGACTGTAGATAGCGCAATACATAAATAAAACAGACAGAAAGATGTTCACTTGATGTAGTTGTTTTGCATATGTAATGGGCGCATGGTTTGGTTTGTGCCCCAGAAGTAGTGTAAGCTAGGATTTTACAAGCCCGATGGTATGTTAGAGAGGCAAAGGTCCTCCCAGTAGTGTTTGAATAAAACAAGGGACACAGGGCTCAATCTGCATAAACTCGTGGGTTTATTCTTTTTACTTGCGGTTTAAGGTTTACCACGCAGCAACTAGTAGCAATAGTGTAGGGAAGCAATATCATGAGACCTTTAATATCATCATTATTTAATTATTTATATAGCAACTTTAATTCCGCAGCGCTGTACAGAGAACACACTCACATCAGTCCCTGCCCCATTGGTGCTTACAGTCTAAATTTCCTAACATACACACAGATACATATACAGACAGAGAGAGACTAGGGTCAATAACAGTCAATAAACCTACCAGTATGTTTTTGGAGTGTGGGAGGAAACTGGTGTATCCGGATTAAATCCACGCAAACACGGGGAGAACATACAAACTCCACACAGATAAGGCCATGGTTGGGAATCAAATTCACGACCCCAGTGCTGTGAGGCAGAGTTGCCAACTGCTAAGCCACCATGCTGCCACAGTGCTGCCCCTTCCTCAATATGCAATGGTATTCAACATGTCACAAAATAAATAACAATTTAGGAATTTTGGTTCAACAATATCAGCAATAGGCAAACATAAATCACTACAACACATAGGTCCTGAATAAATATATCTAATTTCAAAGTTAGGCACTGTGTATCATTGAAATGGGTTTCACTGGATAAATACTTTGAGAGACAACTACTTCAGTGAAATGGGGTTCACTGGATAAATACTTAGTGATACAATTGGTTGCTTACAGGTTAATTAGATGATTACACTAAATGAAATGCTGCTGCAGCAGTGTATCTAAACAAATCAGTAACAATACTTTTAGTGCAATTATACCGATTATACTTATCACACAAAAATCAGCAGCAGTACAACATCCAGCTTGTTCAGGTTAGATGCTTTAGAAAAAATGATTGTAGACTACAGTCAATTTACAATAGACAGAGCCCAAGGGGGTAAATTGTAATCAACAGGATTAAGGAAAGTTTCTATCTGACACATGAAGCTTATTTACTTTACAAAGTTGTTTCCGGTGAAACACTTTCAGGTTCTTTCAGGTTGCAAGAAGTTAAAGAGTCGTGACCACAAAGTTCAAATATCAATCTTTTTTGCAAACAAGTAAAAATATAATAATAATATTTTTAGCTTTGATAGTTCTCTTAGAAATATGTTTAATCAGCAATTTTCCAGTACCCAGCTCTCTCTCTCTCTCTAGCTGGATAGACAAATGACTGGTACTATTACCCACGGTCCAGGATGAGGCAACTTGAGTTGCAGCAAAACCAGCTTTTATAGAGGGGAATCTAAGGGTGCCGGATATCACTAACATATAAGGTATAAACATGATTAAGAACATCTTATTGGTTGAGTTATGAGTATTAAACAGTCTCACTTATTCTATGCAAGTGAAGTTACAAGGGACTTTCCAGTACACGCGCAGTTAGCACTGGGACAGCGCTTAGCTGATATATGTATAGATATGTCCCGGCTTTGCCTTGGTTTCTATAGCATAACATGATACACAAAATAAATGTACAAGAACAATAAAATGGAGTTCACCGGCCATTTTGCTTGGCCTGTCACAAAGGTGAAGTCAGTAATCGACTTAATGCATGCGTGACTCATGAGCTCAGTCTAAACAACAGTAAATCTGCACAATAAATGATTTCTTGTGTAAAGGACTCAATCTCCATCTAATGAAATAAGCAGATCTCTGTCTCTCAGCAACTGTAGGGTTAAATAACTTTCAATTCTCTCATCAGCAACCATTTTAGGCAATTTCACATTAGAATCAAACCTCTGATACAATATAGACAGACTCTTTGACAAATGATTTCTCTCTATGTCACTTGCACACTGCATCAGCTTGCATATAAACTTTAAATATAGCAGATTTCACTAGAATAAACTCTTCCTTTAGACAGCACTACAATATCTCTCAATAGCAATATTACATTCCCAGTTATAGGTTTCAATAACACGGTCTCATTTGTTTGACTTGAACATAGCAAGACATCTGATAGGCAATGGCAAGCTGGGTCTTTGTCCTGTTTCTCCAAAGATGCATTCTTATGGGCTGGCTTTTAAGTCTAGAACTTTAACTGCAAAAATTCCATAGGGCAGCAGCTGAGCACAGGCAGTCAGTGGCTCTTTTATCCCAAGCAGCAGTCACACAACACAACACACAGCCAGCCGCAAAATAACCACTAGCTTCCATCCGTCTATTTTTGGCTTATCCTCTTTTCCCCAAGAATCTCCTGGAGCCTTCTTGTTCATTCTGGTGCCAAAATGCCATTTATTTGTGGGCTTTTTGCAACCTGTTACAGTGTCTAACTGTCTCTGCATGCTTCTAGTGCAGTCAGGCGCTCTAGAGAGCAGCCTGGGGCTGTAGTTTGCAGTTTGTCCACCCCAAAATGGACGACACAATTTGCATTAAACTTCGCACTCCGGGGAACTGTAGCTTTCTGAATAAGTGCATGCAGTAATATACCTGTGATCTACAGGGTATTACACATATATAGCCACAGAATATCAGCGATTTGCTGCTAATAAAATTTGCAGTGTGAAGACAAAAAGTGATCCTTAGTTAGAACTAAGCCACATCTAACATTAGATACTATCAAGGACATGGAGAAAGAATAGGGATTCTATGTAATTCAGATGATTTATTTGAAACTTGCAAGCTGCGATGATGAGGGAGATAAGTGCAGGATGGGCAGCTGACAGACCCAGGAAAGTCTGCATATATATAGAGACATAAAACAACATTGGTTTTGGAGGAGGAAGCAATTCCAGAGATGCGCCATTTGACAGTAAGCACTGGCTTGGTCAGATGGCAGGATGGCATATTCTTGGCAAGGGTTCTGTGCTGGGTTGCCCCTACCCTAGGACAAGCCACCCTGATCCATTCTTCTCCCTCCCTCCATGTGGGCTTACTCTCTATTCTCCAACATCATTTGAGACCTCACTGCTACATCACTTCCCGAGGTCTTCCACAGCTTTTTACACAGGTGTTAAGTGTGTTGGGGGAAAGGTGATTTCCTAATATAATCATGTTGGGACTGGTGGGGAGTTCAATGTTTTGTGGGCAACATGGAGGCACAATGGTTAGCATTGCTGTCTCACAGCACTGGGGTCATGGGTTCAATTCCAACTATGACCTATATGTTTGGGGTTTATTTGCTACCCATTGTTTGGAAGGATTTCCTCCAGGTACTCCAGTTTCCTCCCAGTTTCCTCCATGGGGACTGATGTGTGGGAAGTTAATGGTATGTGGGGGGTTATTAATGTAATGTTGGGCTAGAGGTAGTTATGGATATATTTTAATGGCTACTAATGCAAAGTCTTCTGGGTTAAATGTGCAAGATGATAATATGATGCTGGGGTTGGTTGTCATCATCATCATCATCTATTTATTTATATAGCGCCACTAATTCTGCAGCGCTGTACAGAGAATTCATTCACATCAGTCCCTGTCCCATTGGATGTGAATGGTATTTGTTTGATTTCAGAGCTGGCTCGTTAATATAGGCCTATTTATTAAATGAGAATGCTATAGATTTATTTTAAGTTGCCTAACTGCTCCGAAAACTAAGGGGCAGATTTCATTCAGCGCTAGGTGCCACTGTACATCAAATCTATGTTCAGATGCACATATTGCTGGCTATTGAGGTAAGAACTTTCTGTAAAAACGCTGATGCTATCACGGTGGCTTAGTGGTTAGCACTCCTGCCTCACAGCACTGGGGTCATGAGTTTGATTCCCAAACATGGCCTTATCTATGTGGAGTTTGTATGTTCTCCCCATGTTTGCGTGGGTTTCCTCCAGGCGCTCCCGTTTCCTCCCACACTCCAAAAACATACTGATAGGTTAATTGGCTGCTATCAAAATTGACCCTAGTCTGTGTGTCTGTCTGTGTGTGTGTATGTTAGGAAATTTAGACTGTAAGCTCCAATGGGGCAGGGACTGATGTGTGTGAGTTTTCTGTACAGCGCTGCAGAATCAGTGGCGCTATATAAATAAATGATGATGATGATGATGCTATGTGTCTCTGCAGACTGATCTGAAGACACATTGCGTAACTTTGTGAAAAATTTAATCTGCCCCTAAGTCTGGGTATTCACAATCACACTTGTCGGAAAATATCACAACACTTTTCACCAAACTAAATTGTTTAGGGAAAAAAAAATCCTAAAAAATGTACCTATGAGTATATATAGTACAATCTGACATCAATAAATTTGATTCAGTGTTGTATTGCGGCACCTTCATATACTTAGAAAACTCTTACAATCCTGTGAAATTTAATGTATCGGAACTAACACCATTGATATTTTTAAGTTCTCCTAAAACAATATTCAGACATTTCACAGCCACTGGATTAATGTTCTGGAGTGACTGAAAAGGTCAGCTTGTAATGTAATAGATTAAATGCCTCACATTTAACATCAAATGACTTATGACATGTGTGTCTAACGAAACTAAGTTACTGAAATCAATGGAACGTTTCACTGCCTCCGTACGTGACTGATAGTGACACGATGGACACTGCAGAGTGATACTTGTAGACTTGTATCCAAGGTCTCTGTTTCAATTGTTTCACAAACAGTGTTTATGGATTTTACCAGTGGTAGAAGTGGGAGATCAGAAGAGCTGATATAAAAATTTTAAATGAACGGCCAGAAGCTTTTTGGGGATTTTAGTATGAAATTAATTTGAAATGCATTTTTACAGTATATAGTATAATGTAAAACATATGAAATAATACAAGGCGACCCTCCATGTATCCCCCACCAGTCCTGTGTTTCTTCAACTCTTCCTTGTGACCCTTCGACTTTCCTTTATCTGCTATATGTCCACTCTGCCCTGTACCCCTATCGTCATCCAAGGTAACCCCCTCTCTCTCACATCACCTGTGCCTCATGCCCTGCGCCTCTCACCCCGTTACTTATACCCTGCTACTCTCACTACGTCTCTTACCCCTCCTCCCCTCTCTCTATACCTTTCCCTGCTCCTGTAATTCCCTCTTACTAGTGAATTCTGAATCAGGAATATATAATAAATGTTTTAGATTTTCACATATTTTTTGTATAATTACCCAATGCAGGAAGTGAGACGTGTGTGTGTGTGTGTGTGTGTGTGTGTGTGTGAGTGTTTGTGTGTGTGTGAGTGTTTTTTGTGTGTGGTGTGTGTGTGTGTGTGTGTGTGTGTGTGTGTGCAGGGGTCTAGATGTTGTTTTCTTTTTTGTTTAAGCCTAAATGAAATAATATCATAATCACTATTTATTTATATAGCGCCACTGATTCTGCAGCGCTGTACAGAGAACTCAGTCACATCTGTCCCTGCCCCATTGAAGCTTACAGTCTAAATTCCCTAACACACAAACACACACACACACACACACACACACATACACAGACAGAGATTAGGGTCAATGTTGATAGCAGCCAATTAACCTACCAGTATGTTTTTGGAGTGTGAGAGGAAACCAAAGCACCTGGAGGAAACCCACGCAAACACAAGGAGAACATACAAACTCCACACAGATAAGGCCATGGTCGGGAATTGAACTCATGACCCCAGTGCTGTGAGGCAGAAGTGCTAACCACTAAGCCACCGTGCGGCCCACCTCTATTATTGTTATTCATTACTGCCGTTCCTTATCTCCCTTCATCACCCCATTCATAATTTACTTTCCGTGAGTCAGACTTCCAGCTAAGCAGGAAATTGATTGGTGTCGGTAGTGTGTTCATCGGGGTATCTGGCACCAAGAGCACAAGCTCTATCTGATCAGCCCACACTACTCTCCACACTAACAAGTTCCAGGTTATTGTAATGTCTGAAGTTAAACCCACCAGATAATTTCAGAACAATGTGTAGGATTTACCTGATGACATTATAACTGAACCCTGAAGCTTACAATATTTTTTTTTTAGTTATCTATTAAGGTGCAGTATGTATACTTTCCTCTTTGGATGCAGTCATACTTTTCTGGATATCCATTCCTCTCCCTAAAGAACCTTGATTGTAATAAGGTTTTTCAACAGGGTCACTGTTTATCTTGAGCTTCACACTCTTGAAATAATAGTGTTAAAACTTAAGGAAAAATTAATTGCACTGAACAGCAGGTTCTGAGTGTATGTCTTCATGATTAAGTTCTCACTAGGGAGTCTGTTTATTAAAATTTCCCTTATTACCACCAAAAGAGTGTAATTTATTATTTTTAAAGGCTGTCCTGTGAGAGAAACAGCTGAAATTTTCTGTGAGAGGTCTGAGGATAAAACCAAATCTAAATGGATAAGTAACCCCTGTTTATTTATTATTTGATGTGACTGTGTATTGTGAATCTTGTTATTAGGTAGATAGGGACTTGGTGGGAAGGCCTGAAGACAATTTGTACACCCCTTTTGCAGGACTGTGATAAACTATCAGGGGTAGTGATAGGGAAAGACAGGGATGAGAGACTAAGATAGCTTGTGAAAATCTGCACTAAACAACAATGACATTCATTACAATGAAGTACATAGGAGAGATAGCTCACTGCAGGACTGGGCCTATGTAATAGGGTGAGACGAGTAGGAAAGTGTGTACAAGCCTAACTTCTTCAAGTCATATTCTCCCGGGATAAAGACAGACTAGAGTTTGTGCTTATTACAAAAGTGAGGGATACCAAAGAGTGTCACCATTAAAAGAGATTTATGCCTGACAAATTTAAGGAAAACTCACACCAGCGACTTTATTCTGAAGCATTTTCTACCATAGTCTGCTGTTTCTGGGATAGAAAAGTGGAGAAATATTTGCTTGCCATTAATTTCCCCATAAGACCACTTAAATGGATTTTATTGCTAAATATGCATATGTTGATGTATAGCATGTTAAGTTAGTGGATATGTGTTGATTTTAGAATATACTAGTGCTAGTCATTATTACATTTGGAGAATAATTGCAAGTAAGCATTTAAGGTAGAGGTACCTATTGGCTGGGGTAAGAAAGGTTAAATTATTGCATTTTATTCTTGTACATTCACTATATTTCATCTGTTTTAAAGGGATACTTTTAAAATACAGTTTATATAAGAAATATTCTATTTTGGTATATATAAAATCTAATTAGACATGGAAATCCTTTGAGAGCACGCGCCCAATCAATAAAAGTGCCGGTGTGTCCATCAAAGACCAATTTGTCTATTGCTATCTCTTTCTGTGTGTGCCTGTGGTTTTGTTAGTAGAGGGCAGATGGTTCCTTGGTCTCCTTCTGGTGTTCCTTGTTAAGGACACTACCCAACGAAGAGCCTACTGCACGCCTCCAGACGAAGGTGGAGACACTGCGCTAACTGAGAATAAAAGTCAAGGAAACACCACAGGTCACATTGCACTTTACATACACACCCAGCTGATCCACGAGAAAGGTAGTTTTACATGTAAATACCTTGGTATTGCCAGCATACAATTATTATTATTATTATTATTATTATTATTTTATAAAGCGCTGACATGTTAAGTAGACAATACACAAACAAATGACGTGAAACAGAAGGTAAAGATCGTAGTGCCCAAATGAGCTTGCAATCTAAGAGGCGTAGGGAACACTTGGTACTTAACATAGATATATAAATACAATTCTCTCTAACTAGCCAACCGGGATGCATTGTTACATGTAGATAGTTTGGCTGTGGATCAGAGTGGTGGGATCGCTGTCTTCCAAAATACAAACAAGTTTGGTGGAGCAGGGATAATGGTATGGGGCTGTATTTCAGGGTTTGGGATAGGCCCCTTATCTCCAGTGAGGGCAATCTTAATACTTCAGCATTCAAAGTCATTTCGGACAATGCTATGCTTCCAACTTTGTGACAACAGTTTGGGGAAGGTCATTTACTATTCCTATTCCAACAGGACTGTGACTCAGTGCACAAAGCAAAGACTATGAAGACATGGTTTGATGTATTCGGTGGGGAAGAACTTGACTGTCCCGCAGATCCCTGACTTCAACCCCATCGAACAACTTTGGGATGAACTGGAACGGAGACTGCGAGCCAGGCCTTCTTGTCCGACACCAGTGCCTCACCTCATAAATGCTCTACAGAATAAATGGGCACAAATTCCCACAGAAACACTCCAACATCTTGTGGAAAGCTTTCCAAGAAGAGTGGAAGCTGTTATCGCTGCAAAAGGGACTGTAATGATATTGTATTCAAGTATATGTATTTGAATACAATATCATTACAGTCCCTGTTGGGGTAACATTCAAGCGTCTGAATACTTTTGTCCATATAGTGTATATGAGCATTGAACCTGTCATACTCTTCTCATATAGGAGGGGATCAGAGGGTAGCTGTATCATATAGGAGGGGATCGGAGGGTAGCTGTATCATATGGGAGGGGATCAGAGGATTGCTGTATCATATGGGAGGAGATCGGAGGGTGGCTGTATCATATGGGAGGAGATCGAAGTTATCTCATATAGGACGGGATCTGAGGGTAGCTGTATCATATGGGAAGAGATCGGAGGTATCTCATATGGGAGGGGATCGGAGGTTAGCTGTATCATATGGGAGGGGATCAGAGGTATCTCATATGGGAGGGGATCAGAGGGTAGCTGTATCATATGGGAGGGGATCGGAGGTTAGCTGTATCATATGGGAGGGGATCAGAGGTATCTCACATGGGAGGGGATCAGAGGGTAGCTGTATCATATGGGAGGGGATCGGAGATTAGCTGTATCATATGGGAGGGGATCAGAGGTATCTCATATGGGAGGGGATCGGAGGTATCTCATATGGGAGGGGATCGGAGTATAGCTGTTATCAGGTTATTCCAGACCCTGCTCCCTTTACTTTGTCCAACGAGAGCAGAAAGTGAAAGTGCAGAGTGGGTTCTGTGGCAGAGGAAGAGAAAGCTGCCAGCCACTTGTTAAGGTAAGTGAGAGGAGGGAGTTAGGACAGTCCCTAGAAACCTTGGAGACACCATCAAATACTTGCTATGGGCCCTCAAAGTATATTACTAGAGGCAATTTGTATACAGTGTTTGTGTTTATAAATTGTTCTTTTATATTGTACCCGACACTAATCTAACATTAGTAAAGGTGAAGTAGATTGATTAAAGAAGGTCTTGAACTGTCTGTTAAATTATATCATTCCACGCAAATGGATAAGGGGAGCATAACAAGGGGTTTTCTCTTATTTGGAGTAGTATAAAATATATTAAATGGCATTTAAAAATGATCACATTCAACTAACAAAGAAAATTCCCTGTACCCTGCGCCAATATGAAGCATTGTCAACAAATCCACTCTAGAAGGTTACACAACCAATTAACACTAATGAGATACCATAAACATATTTTCTATTTAAGATAATGAGCTGTAGGTATGGCAATGGATTGGCAAATGCACTATAATGTAGAGCAGAATGTAAACTAAAGACTACTCCATCTGCTTAAGCTGTTCCACCTCATTAAATTCACTCTTAACTGAGCCTGGTGACAGTTCACCCGTCTCACAATTTTAGAGTGTTGTCCTGTATTTAATTAATTCACCCATCAAATGAAACACAATTAATTGCTAGAGGAAGGCCATTATTAAAATTATTTGATTTGATGAACAATATATATTTATCATAACTGCAGGAAACAGACTTACAGTAGGGTAGAAGGACTCTACAAGAAACTTCTTCAGTTGCCTTTAAAAATCTATGCCTAGTTATTTGTGTATTGGACTTATATTATGATATTTTATCAAAATTAATCAACAAACTACCATAAAATGTAAATATATAATATAAATGTTGCTGTTTATTTCTTTACAATAATTAATCAATAAAACCTGACACAGAACATTCTGATTTTTGCAAATGTGGCGAGGGCACCAATTCTTTATAGCGTCCAGTGAAGCCACCACTTAATTACATTATTAGTGTCAGAAATGTTACTATACCATATTCATTTTACCATTCTGTTGTTTGGAGTGCCCCATAAATAACGAAAAACCAAAGAGCTTCTGCCACCAGTACCTTTTTTTTTTTTTATGTCAATCCGCAGGCAAAAAAAACCGTGGTGTGTTCGGTAATCCAAATGTACTGTCAACCATCATTGCATCCACGGCTCATACTTGGAAACCACCATTGTATATAATATATAATAAAGAGCAGTGTAAGGTGTTGTTTAGTTCTGGAGGTTTTCTCAGAATCACACACACATGTAACGTAATCAGCATCAGGATGTGGATTGGATTGAAAATTGCAACATATTTTAATTTTTATTGTAAGTCAGGATGAAAAATCTTTGCTTAAAGACGAGCTAAAATAAAGTATACATGTTATAATAACTATTTTTTATTATGTTTATATATTATGCATGATTTATATATGGTTATCATATTTTAGAATGTTGAGTATTGCAGTAATATTGCTTCCAGGTGCTACTATTACTATTGTTATCCATGAAGAGGTAGAGAATAGCTTATGACTAAAATCTCTCCATAGTCAAAAGGAATAAAAGAATATCAGTATTTGAACAGGTATGTATAATAACAATCACACTCAAACCTGTGATGTTTTTTGCTCATCCTACTCTCTAACCATAGCAAGTTCTCTTAAACATGAAACACGGATATCTTGGGGTAGATGTATCAAGTTGGGAGTTTCCGGCGGGTTTGAAAAGTGTAGTTGTTGCCTATAGCAACCAATCAGATTCTATTTAGTTTATTCTACAAAATGATAGCTACAATCTGATTGGTTGCTATGGGCAACATCTCCACTTTTCAAACCCGCCAGAAACTCTCAGCTTGATACATTTACCCCCTTGAGTACAGAACAGCTTTGTAGGAACTGTACTAGGTATTAGATATATTTTTTTAACTTAGAGGTCATTATTAAGTGATGGCCCAGTCTTTTTATGCTTTAATAATAATAATACAAGTACATATCAATTGCAGATCTGTTCTGGTTTCACGGGGTCATACACAACCTCATTAAAATCCCCCAAAAGTCATTCAAAGTCAGGGCTTAAAGTTTATAATTTAAGAAGTGACCCAGAATCTTTCATATAAAGAATTAACCCCTCATCAGCACCAATATATAACTGCGGAGATTCCATTTAATTTGGGTTTAACCCAAAGTAATTTTACAAAAGTTTGATCTTTCATCTTATAGCTACTTTACCAGACTGTTCATTTCTCATTCTCCATTCTCTCTGGATAATAGAATTATTAGAAACTTTTACTAATGTGACCCGTTTGTTTCCCCCTTATCTACTACTATGTCTCTTTGCCGTCTCATGTTCACCCTAATTGCACAAGCTGTGAACAACTACTCACATTTTGCCTTCCATTACTCACTCTATTTCCGCTACCTTCTAGAAATGAATACTATAGTTCCACTAGCCCGTCACCATCAACAACACTGCAGATCTCTAGTACAACGCCACCCCAGATATCTATCCACAGGACATTAGGGAACCACTCATAGTGCTCCATGGCTGTGAATGGATAAATTATATTTATGTTAGTACTGCACTTTTCCTGGTGCATCGACAGCCTAGCCCAATAGCGATATTTCCTAAACCGGGCATTTTAGAATTAGGTGTGAGCCAAGCATGTGAAACTTAGAAGCAACATGGTGACTTAGTGGTTAGCACTTCTGCCTCACAGCGGTGGGGTCATGAGTTCAATTCCCGACCATGGCCTTATCTGTGTGGAGTTTGTATGTTCTCCCCGTGTTTGCGTGGTTTCCTCCGGGTGCTCCGGTTTCCTCCCACAATCTAAAAACATACTAGTTGGTTAATTGGCTGCTATCAAATTGACCCTAGTCTGTGTTTCTGTCTGTGTGTGTGTGTGTGTGTGTTAGAGAATTTAGGCTTTAAGCTCCAATGAGGCAGGGACTGATGTGAATGAGTTCTCTGTACAGTGCTGCGGAATCAGTGGCGCTATATATAAATAAATGGTGATGATGATGATAAAGCAATAGTCCCATGTGTTTTCAAATGAATTGAATTATGAGCCACAACAACATCTATTGGAAAATTCTTCAATGGTCCCTTCACACCCTATGTAAAGAACACAAAGAAACAAAAGTGGTAAACTATAATTAAAAGCAGTTCTACATTAATGTTGTTATTATTATTATTATTATTATTATTATTATTATTATTAATTTGAGTTTATTTACCTCCATTTCAGGAGCAGTGTACCTCCACTTTCTACCTCCTCAAACATCATAGAACTCCTAATTGTTGATTGACTATATATTTAGGCTAACTGAAAAAAAACTGCAACTATCATATGTTTTTTTTAAAATATATATTTCCATGTACATGGTGTAGCAGATATATTGAGGTTGAGCCATGCATAATGTACCAAAGAGGGAGTTCAGGCACAGTGCAGGGAAATAAAAGGATTATGTTAGGGAGAGGTATTAAAAAATGTATTAAAAGGCCGCGAGTACTTCCATAAAAGCAGTCTGCAGTGCACTTATTCTGCAAATCCCTCACCTGGCTGAAGTCTAGAGAACAATAGTGTAGACTAATTGACCGGGTCACTAAAGCAATAGGAAGAAAAATCAAGAAAACTATCAAAATAGGATGTATGAAGCCCAGACTATCAGTTTGCCGTGATTTAGCCATATTGCAATTTAGAAAATGTGGGGTTTCTTATTCTACAAGAAAAAGCATTGAGCTGTGCAGATGGGATCTAATCCACCTTTAGGAACTGACTACTCAAAATCACCTTTCAAGGTGCATACAAAAATCAATAGACCATATGATCTGTCAAAGCATAAATAAAATACTATACATACACAAGGAATCAATAACATATAATAAGATCTAATGAATATATAAAAACAAAAACATTAATATATCAATGTAATAAAAAAATAGATAGTGAACCACGGACCACTTTGGCAAAGCTCAGACAAAACAAGTGTATCAAAAATATATCTTGTTAAATGTCCAGCAGCATATATTGGAATTTTTTTTAAAAATTAATAATTTTTCCAGTGAAAGTTTCTTGTGATTAAATTATCCTCTGTATATTCGTTAAATGCTACTTATAGTACACATCAATAATTCCAGATGGTATAATGTATTAGTTCAAATAGTAGCTGGTGTATTTCCAACTTCATCATCATCATCATCTATTTATTTATATAGCACCACTAATTCCGCAGCGCTGTACAGAGAACTCAGTCACATCAGTCCCTGCCCCATTGGAGCTTACAATCTAAATCCCCTAACATACACACAGAGAGAGACTAGGGTCAATTTGATAGCAGCCAATTAACCTACCAGTATATATTTGGAGTGTGGGAGGAAACCGGAGCACCCGGAGGAAACCTACGCAAACACATGGGAGAACATACAAACTTCACACAGATAAGGCCATGGTCGGGATTCAAACTCATGACCTGCTGTGAGGCAGAAGTGCTAACCACTGAGCCACTGTGCTGCCCACAGAGCTTACAACAGTGTAATCACAGCTTGATATGTGGGTACATCAACACACTCTCTAAGTCAAAGCCACTTGAGGTTTACGTCCTTAAAGATTGTCTCTACAACAGAGTCACTCACTCGATCTAGAAGAGAAGAGCTGGAGATAAAAAAACATCCTTCTTCACGGACTTCTGTCATCAGCTGTTCCCAGGCCCGGCGCTCCCATTAGGCAATGTTAGGCAGTTGCCTAGGGCGCCGGGCTCTGAAGGGCGCCACAGGATTAATAAAGCAGATATACTTTATATTGTAAAACTGTGCGGCGACCGCGGGCATACCTTCCACGGCCGCCGCACAGCTATGGATCACCATCGCCGCAACGGCCCCCTCCAACAGCTGATGGGGCGGGCGCACCTCCGTCTCCTTCACTCCCCCTCACTCCCCCTCCCATCACTGCCTGTTGGGCGTGACATCATCAGGGCCCGACAGTGTCAGTCAGTGAGGGACGGGACCCTGCAGAGAGGAGCAGCGTTATGGAGTTTAAGGTAAGGAAAGTGGTGGATTTATTTTTGGGAGGGGCGGATATTTTGGGGGTGGGTGGCGGATTTATTTGGGGGGGGGCGGATTTCAAAATTGCGCCTAGGGCGCCGGGGATCCTAGCACCGGGCCTGGCTGTTCCTGTTTAGTGTATCCTGTAGGTGTGAACCGGGTGAGACTGTCCGGACAGAACTAAGGAAGCCAAATTTTTGCTCCTTCACTGATTACAGAGGATATTGTATCACACACTACCTGGGGATAGTGATCGCCACAATAGTAGTACTCTGAGCCTCCAAATATGTGGTTAGGTTCAACATAAGTATTGGCACGCAACGCGTTTCGCCTACACCATGCAGCCTTTCTCAAGCCATGTAATAGATGAGCTGGTTCTTCTTACATAAATAGAGGAAGAATCCTCCTTTAAAAATTAGACGCAAGTGTTCCAATCCTTAAAAGAACTACAATTCATAGCGATTTCAGCTCATAACATATAATACAGTTTACATCTTACTGAGAAAATTACATAATTCCTTGAATTTAAAAGTAAAATAAAATAATAAAATGTTTGATTCCATGAGTATGAAAATAAATAAAACAAACTAAACTAGTCATATTAACCCTTCATCAAGACAAAATTAGTCATATTCATGTATCTACACAAACCATTGGATTTCAAAATACAATATAATGAACTTTGATCTCAATAATATTAATATATAGAGAGAGATCACAAATGTCTCTTTTGTGGTTGCTAAGGAAACAGCACATTGCCCCAAATCCCATCAATAGTACCAATTTACTTATAGCATAATCAGTCTCATTGAGCTACTACTTATATTCAAACATTTTTGATGATTAATGTAATGACCACCTCAGAAGATAGATGTCTCAATTATAATCTAAATACATATATACATATATACAACACTGTAAGTACACATATCTGTAGAAAAAAATACAGATACTTTCTTGTAAAGTACATGCATGATGACCTTTTTAAGCAAAAATAGACTCCCTCCTGGAGAGACACATAGTAAACAGATACCTCAAAAATACCAATCTTTAAATTCCATAAAGATTGGTATTTGGATGCCCTCTGGAGGCCCTCTGGATGCAGTGTTTGAAGTTTAATCATCCAGTAAACTTCTCCTCTACACAGTTTCTCATACCTACCCCCCTCCCCATCTCTACTAGTTGACCCAAAACTTTAAATACCTTTTATGATCAAACCCTGGGGGTTACAATTGTGCTTCTCAGAAAAGTGTCTGGATACACTGTGGGTTTTCAATGTTTAACCTGTGCTCCCTAAATTGTATTTTAAGGGCATGGGTAGTTCTGCCCACGGAGTCCACAGAGACACTCCAGTACATAGATTAAATTTGTGCTCTCACAATTAATAAACAGAGCTATTGATACTCTGTCCCATTTATTTTAGATTTCACTGTACGAACCCCATTTGCGATAAATTTACATGTCAGACACACATTTCTATTGCATCTGTAACACCCCAGTGCCTTAGATGGTAACCAGGAAACATTTTTATTCAAACCATTCTTCGTTCTTAACACACTGGGTGCAAGTAGATTTTTTATGTTGTTATTTTTTGTATAAACTACTTTTTGTTTTGTATCCAAAATGTCGCTCAATATAGGATCTCACGGAAGAACTCTGTAATTATTCATAACAATTTTCTTAATAGTATGGGATTCATTATTAAATTTAGATAGTTTCCTTGTTTCTCTTCTTAGGGACTAACATATTGCTCCTCTCTTGTTTCATTGCCAAATGCCTAGCTTCTTCTAATAAATGATCGGGATAACCTCTTTCACGAAAATTATCTTGCGTAGTTGTAGCTTGCGAGATAAAATCTTTTTCTAAAGTACAATTCCGTCTTATTCTGCTTGTAGAACAGGATTCCTTTTGTCAAGATCCCAGTTCCAATTTTCCTGCCTGATTCCTATCAGCCATATGCAATCTCTGTGGAAGCAGTAGGTAGAACCGCACAGGAAATGACAGCTGTGGGCTGGGACGTTGCTGGGTTCTCTTATGCCTCCCTGCTGGGTCGGCTCACGTACTGTGTTGCCTCATTCAATGCACTCTTACCGGGATTTCCGCATTCCATCGGCCGTGGGTGTGGAGGTTAATTAGTGTCAGCATACACAGCGTGTACCGCTATATTTGAAACATAATTGTGAATAGTTCCTTGACATCTCAGTCTGCGAAAGTGGCCAATTTACAAAATGATACAGATGCAACAAACTAAAAAAATCATAATTTCTAAAGCTATCCTTTTTTCTAAGCGCACAGTTAGGGGGCACGATCGGGCTGTACCTTTCCCCCCTCTCTCTATTAATACTGCATGCAATAATGATTAAGGGGCATATTTAAGAAAGCACGATAGTGCTTTTACCGAGTAATTAAGGTGCCTCCGTGTCCTCCGCAAATTTATTAAGGGTGCATCGCAGCAGATATCATGGATATCTGCTGCTTTGCATTCCTCTTCGTTTTTGGGAGCAGTCACCATTCAACAGTATGGTGACTGCTCCCAGCTGCAATCTAACAAGTTCCGAAAAAACATTTTTTTCGGAAACTTGTCTTGATAATGTACGCCAGCTGAAGCTGGCGTACATTATCAGAAATGAAAAAACCTAATGCTGTCAGCTCTGCTCCGAAGAGCAGAGCTGGACAGTGCATGTGTGGAGGGATCACATGATCCCTCCCTGTCACTCACCGCTCGCAGAATTGTGTAACTGCACATGCGCAATGGAAAGAAGAAGAGGAACGAAGATGACGTGAAGGAGATCCTAGAGACAGCGCGTCCCTAAGAGGAGGGTAAGTATGATTTTTTTTATCACAGAAACAGCAGTTTTTCGGAACTGCTGTTTCTGTGTTCCATTTTTAATAAATTTGAGAAATAAATCAATCCTTATCCATGCGATAAGGATTGATAACTATTTCTCATTTCTGCCGATGAATGATAAATGTGCCCCTAAGGTTGAGACCTGCGGCTGGGCTTAAATTTTTCTGTGGAATTATTAGAAACATTGGAGTTCACGTAGAGATGGATCGAAGGACTTGTGTAAAATACCAAAGATGAGTGTGCATACGTCTGTAGGCGGTTTCTGCAACATCGTTCACTTATGACTTCTTGTGCTTAGAGAGGCGTAACGAAGGAGGGAAGGGGTGGGCAAGATTACTCTGACCTCAGTTATGTGACCAATTATGTTCACATAATTGCATCACAATTAAAAGTGGACTCATCCGCACTTGTGACTGTCAGGAGTTATACCTCTTGCAGCTGCTCGAACCTTAGAGCAAAGATTCATGCTGCTTATGGTGATCATTAGCACAGACCTTTACAATGAAAAAAATATATATGTTTTTTTAAGAAATGCTTGCCTCTCCCTCCAAAAAAATTAACTAAGCTCTTGCTCTCATAGGCTCATAGCCTGACTAGTTATCGATGTTTGCCCCACCCCTCATTAGCAGTTTCCAGACTATGTTCTGAGCACTTTGATTGTTTGGGGTGTACGTAGCTTTATCATGTTTATATTAAGTTTAAATTGTACATTAAAAGTTAGTGATGATCGCTGGCATCTCTAGTACACAGGTGCATCAAGCTTAAAGCATATCTTCATGCCCTTTAAATCTTCATATTGAATATACTATGCTGAATAGCAAATATCTTAAGATAGGTGCAACATTTTTGCAGCACACATTTAAGTGTATGTTTTGATACAAACCAGTCAAACTTTGCCTGTTATGTGACTGTGATAAGTGTGGATTTGTTATTAGGTAAATCTTCAGTCCCAAAATGATCAACATGTACATCATCATCACCCTCATCACCATCAGAAAGGACAAGAATGTTAGATGGAAAATCAGAACTGCCGCGAATTTGTCAGGTTTTTTGTGTTTGTCCCAAAGGAGACTATGTAGCGTTTCCATGTGCTGGATCAGACCATACTCTGCAAGCTTCATTCACCAGTGACCTTGATGACTCAATAATACACACTTTACCATTGCCATGATATCTATGACGCGCTGAAAAAATCTCAGCTTGCACTGGCATCTGGCTTGTTATATAATGTATGATTTCACTTAGCCTATGATAAATTACACTTTTGTTCCCCTTTAGAAAAGTGGGGGCAAAAGATAAATTTAGGTTTTAGAACAGTCTTAATAGAACCATCCACCAAACAACATGTTATGTTAATCAGTCAGATCAATTTAGTGATTTTGAAATAGGTGGCAGGAACCCTTTTTTGAGGGGGCTTACCTTGGACGTCTGCGCTTGGTTTATGTATTTTGAGGGTTGTTGCCGCCGTAACGGGTGGTCCGGGTGTTCCAGTTCCCGTGCTTGTTGGTTGTTTCTTTGTTTCTGCCATGGCGCAACCTGGGATGAAAATAAAAAGGGGGGGATGCGGGGGGAAAAGTAACGAGACAGTATACACGGTACAGCCGATCTGTTTGATGTTGCTGATGTGGGAAATGATTATAGCTTATTTTGCAGTTTTGGTCTATAGCTCTTTTGCTCTGTTTTTTTTTTGCTCTCTTTTGCTCTAGTGCAGTGTATACTGGGGTGGTGGCGATTCTGCTATAGGTATATAGCACTGGGGATTAGAACGGGAAGGGGGGTTAGTTTGCCCTGTTTATAGCTCAGTGTTTATAGCTCGCAGTTTTTGCTGCTTGTGCTCTGTGGCTAGTTGTTTATAGTTCAAAACGTTAAGCTCTTATCTTGCAGTTGAGGGTGTATTATGGTATAGGAATAGGTGTGTGTTGTGTGTAGTGTGTTAAGTTTCTATAGTAGGTGCTTAGCTTTATGCGATTCACATGCTGTCAGTTGAATTGTAGACCCCTTTAAATGTGAAATTGGTGTTGTACCAGAAGAGCCTCAAGGGTTGGCAGAGGCACTTCTTGAGCGTTGATGCAATAATGAAGCACGTATAGCAATTGAAAACAAAGCAGATCTGTCATATTTGTGGATGTCAACAGCTGCATTCAAAATTGCACATGAGGAGGCAACCAGAAAGTTGCTGCCTTTTGCAATAACCTACCTTTGCAAACAAGGATTTTCCACGCTATCGAACATAAAAACAAAGCAGAGAAATCGATTGGACGCTGAAGACTGTATCCAAATTGCTCTGACATCAAAATGCCCCAATATTGATGCTCTCGTATAAAAAATGAAGCAACATCATTTCTACAAAACCCGAAGTTTTGAAGTTGAAGCTCTCAAATTTTTTTGGAATAGATTCAATAAAATTTTGAATTGCAATAATTAATAACATATGAGTTCCTTCCATTCAAATCAAGGGGGTAACGTCGGCGTATCTAAATATATTTTGGGGTTAAAAGGTAAAAAAAAGTTCCCTGACCCCTGTTCTAATCTAACATTCTCTTCATCCCATTATAATCTAAATAATTTTTTGAGCTAAAAAGTATTTTTTAATGTCAACTTATGAATATACTTCTATAGATCGATCACCATGCCTGTCGGTTTACTGTTGATAGAGAAATTAAAACCTTTGGACAAAACTTCACTTTGGTTTAAAGTGAGTATATGAGAGGATTTTTCTTTCTATTTTTATTGGTCCATGAAGACTGGGTAGACGTTGCCGGATGAAGCAACTTAGGTCACAAGAATTCTTTCAGCTGTTTGTGGCTACTTTTTATATGCTTTTCTCTTCTTACTTTTGTAAGTATATATTTTTGTTGTTGTTGTGTCCTTTCTATAAACTGTACTACATTATATATTTCTCCTCCATGAGAGAACATTTTTATCGAGTTGAAAGAAAACGGAAGCTTTCACAGATACCACTGCAAAACTATAACTAAGATGTTTATTAATGTAACAAAGTTTTTTTTTTAGTTTTAGAAACTTTTATTTTTCTTTCCATTTTATATGTTGGTTTTTCACAGTGATTATTGATATTTCTTTTTGACATTTTTGTTTATTTGTTTTCAATGTGTGGTCACTATATTTCTAGAGACGTCAAGGCTTCACAGCGGGTGCACTCTTGTATGTATTAATATACATTATAATGCTGGCAATGTGATGAAAATAGTAAATCATTGTCAGGATTGTGTGGATTTTTTTTTATTATAAAATTTTTATAATGCCATTTCCAAGCTTCCTAATAACCTGGGTAACAAAAGTGATCTAGACAGAAATCGTTTTAATAGATTTATTCTAATTCTTTCATTTGAATGCAGCTGATATAATTAAAAATATTCTGACTCCTGCCTTTACTATGACAAGCAATAATGTGAAAATTTAAGCCATCTCAATCTTTGCTATGGATTACATGGATTATACGTCGTAGCAGAGAGAAAATAATAATATCCTTAAAGCAATGCTTTTCAAGCCAGATGCTCTTCATTCAAATTCATTTGAACTTGTGGTTGAAAGTTTTCTGAAATATAAAAGCAGTGAAGGGTTCTAAGAAATAATGTATTACTTGGCGAACATATCTTACCATCTCTTTCCATCTCATGACATCTCCTATTATTTAGAACAGTGGTTCCCAAACTTTTTCAGTTCGCGGCACCCTTAGAGTCTCCATAATTTTTTCAAGGCACCCCTCCAAAATAGTTACCGAGCAGTCCCGTTTTATAAGTAGTTGGGTCAAAATAACATAATAAGTAAATAGGTCAGGACAGAAATACTTAGTAAGTTGTTTGCAAAAATAATACACATAAATCCAAGGGAAAAGAATATTTTTATATATTTTTTTCAATTATATTTCTGTCAAAGAATAATTTACAGCTAATACTAAGAGGAATAAGATCAAACAAAATAAAACAGCATGTACAAAAATCATCACACTGTGCCCCATCACGATCACACTGTGCCCCCTTCATTCACACACTCTGTGCTCTCCTTCATCCACACACTCTATGCTCTCCTTCATCCACACACTCTCTGCTCTCCTTCATCCACAAACTTTGTGCCCCCTTCATCCACACACTCTTTGCTCTCCTTCATCCACACACTCTGTGCTCTCCTTCATCCACACACTCTATGCTCTCCTTCATCCACACACTCTGTGCTCTCCTTCATCCACACACTCTATGCTCTCCTTCATCCACACACTCTGTGCTCTCCTTCATCCACACACTCTATGCCCTCCTTCATCCACACACTCTATGCTCTCCTTCATCCACACACTCTGTGCTCTCCTTCATCCACACACTCTGTGCTCTCCTTCATCCACACACTCTGTGCTCTCCTTCATCCACACACTCTATGCTCTCCTTCATCCACACACTCTGTGCTCTCCTTCATCCACACACTCTATGCTCTCCTTCATCCACACACTCTATGCCCTCCTTCATCCACACACTCTATGCCCTCCTTCATCCACACACTCTATGCTCTCCTTCATCCACACACTCTATGCTCTCCTTCATCCACACACTCTGTGCTCTCCTTCATCCACACACTCTATGCTCTCCTTCATCCACACACTCTATGCCCTCCTTCATCCACACACTCTATGCCCTCCTTCATCCACACACTCTATGCCCTCCTTCATCCACACACTCTATGCTCTCCTTCATCCACACACTCTATGCTCTCCTTCATCCACACACTCTGTGCTCTCCTTCATCCACACACTCTATGCCCTCCTTCATCCACACACTCTATGCTCTCCTTCATCCACACACTCTATGCCCTCCTTCATCCACACACTCTATGCTCTCCTTCATCCACACACTCTATGCTCTCCTTCATCCACACACTCTGTGCTCTCCTTCATCCACACACTCTATGCTCTCCTTCATCCACACACTCTGTGCTCTCCTTCATCCACACACTCTATGCTCTCCTTCATCCACACACTCTGTGCTCTCCTTCATCCACACACTCTATGCCCTCCTTCATCCACACACTCTGTACCCTCCTTCATCCACACACTCTATGCTCTCCTTCATCCACACACTCTATGCTCTCCTTCATCCACAAACTTTGTGCCCCCTTCATCCACACACTCTTTGCTCTCCTTCATCCACACACTCTGTGCTCTCCTTCATCCACACACTCTATGCTCTCCTTCATCCACACACTCTATGCTCTCCTTCATCCACACACTCTATGCTCTCCTTCATCCACACACTCTATGCTCTCCTTCATCCACACACTCTGTGCTCTCCTTCATCCACAAACTCTGTGCCCCCTTCATCCCCACACTCTTTGCACTCCTTCATCCACACACTCTGTGCCCCCTTCAACTACAGATTCTGTGCCCTCATTCATCCACACACTCTGTGCCTTCCTTCATCCCCACACTCTGTGCCCTCCTTCATCCACACACTCTGTGCCCCCTTCATCCACACACTCTTTGCCCTCATTCATCCCCACACTCTGTGCCCTCCTTAATCCACACACTCTGTGCTCTCCTTCATCCACACACTCTGTGCCCCCTTCATCCACACACTGTTCCCCCTTCATCCATACGCTCTGTGCCCCCTTCATCCATACACTCTGTACCCCCTTCATCCACATACTCTGAGCTCTCCTTCATCCACACACTCTGTACCCCCTTCAGCGACACACTCTGTGCCCTCCTTCATCCACACACTCTGTGCCCTCATCATCCACACTCTGGCCCTATTCATCCTCACTCTGACCCTCTTCATCCTCACTCTGCCCCCTCCTTCATTCTTTTGCCCCTCCATTGCTGTTTCCTATCACAATTTCCCCTCCTCTTTCTTTACTTACCATACTTGGCCTTTTTTCTTCTATTTCTTCTTTCTTCTCTTCTGTCTTCTTACCAATCCGACGGCGCCCGGGACTCAGCATCCGCCTCTCTCCCGCCGCTTTTCACGGAATATGTTGAACGTGATGACGTCACGCCCGACATTCAGTGAGAAGCGAGGAGGGAGGAGAACGCTGGGTCCCTGGTGCCTTCAGATTTGTAAGTTTTATTTTTTCTTTTCTTCCTGGCCACGGCACCCCTGTAACAGCGCCATGGCACCCTTTGGAGCCGCGGCGCACACTTTTGGAACCACTGATTTAGACCATCTACTTGTTCGTGAAATTTCTAAGAGGGACTTCCCAGGGGTTTAGTGGTTAGCACCTCTGCCTCACAGCACTGAGTTCAATTCCCGACCATGGCCTTATCTGTGTGGAGTTTGTATGTTCTCACCATGTTTGCGTGGGTTTCCTCCGGTTTCCTCCCACACTCCAAAAACATACTAGTAGGTTAATTGGCTGCTATCAAATTGACCCTAGTCTCTCTCTCTCTGTCTGAGTGTATGTGTTGGGAAATTTAGACTGTAAGCTCCAATGGGACAGGGACTGATGTGAATGAGTTCTCTGTACAGTGCTGCAGAAATAGTGGCGCTATATAAAGTAATGATGATTTGAGAGAACACAGAGCCCTAGGCTTTCATCATGTTACCCATTTTTAACCCTTTGAGTGTGAAAGGTTTGAAACATTTCTACTAGGGAATGGTAACACCTTTCTCTTTATAAAGGAGATGAGGGCTATTGACAAATACTTTGGAATAAATAACAACTGTTACAGATTGTTATGGTTAATACTCCTTTAAAATTGATCCCTGTCGACGAAATGTGACAGAACAGAAAGATAAAAGGATGATAGCGTTCCTTTGACATCACACAAATATTTTACACCAGAGAAGAATTGGAAGATGGACACATGAGCATTCAATAATATATCAATATGATTGCATGCTTAATAGACAACAATAGTATTAATGTTTGGGCAACACTTCCGCATCATTAAAAATGATTTGCTGACTTAATTATGCAGACCACATTAAAGGCACCATAAGGGTTTAGGATGGTTAACTCTCCTCTCAGATTGGCTTTTGTTGCAGACTCTTGATGAACACTTGCAGGAGAAGTCTTAGCTATTACTGTAGGGTTTTTGGGATGATATTCTTGTTACGATCTTCTCTCCAGAGAATAAAAATGGTGATCAGTTTTCTCCACTTGAACACTAAGGCCTGATTCAAATCACTACTCACACGGAACTTGCAGGTGAAAAAAAGGTACGGAACTTGTGGGCAACACGGTGGCCTAGTGGTTAGCACTTCTGTCTCACAGCACTGGGTCATGAGTTCTATTTCCGACCATGGCCTTATCTGTGTGCAGTTTGTATGTTCTCCCCGTGTTTGCGTGGGTTTTCTCCAGGTGCTCCGGTTTCCTCCCTCACTCCAAAAACATAGATTAATTGGTAGCTTAATTGGCTGCTATTAAATTGCCCATAGTCTCTCTCGGTACATGTGACTGTAAGTTAGGGGATTTAGATTGCAAGCTCCAATGGGGCAGGGATTGATGTGAATGAGTTCTCTGTACAGCGCTGTGGAATTAGTGGCGCTATATAAATAAATGATGATGATGATGATTAAACAGTTGTACCAATCCGAGCAGATTTCCAGATGCATTTGAATCTGGATGTAAGTACGCTCTGCCTAAACATTACTTGGTGTATGTTAGCTACAGAACAGGATACACATATGCATATGTAAAACATAAGTTCACATCCCAATGCATTCAATATAAATATATATATATATTATAAAATAAATACACCACCCATAACACTATAATCATTTTTAAAAATGTTTTAGCTTTTATTCATTTATTTTTTTTACATTAGATACATAAACCAATATGTCCTTAATGCGTACTGTACATACAATGCATTTTCATAGTTTCTCTCTTGTTTGAATACACCTGTTCTTTGCTATCTAGTGGCATACACACATGTAGTTTTTAATACAAGACGATGCCATGTAATTCATTACTATCACTCAGCACTTACACCTGACCTGTATCTGGTACAAATGATACAGCTGGAACAAGCATACATACGAGAAACCCAGGACTTGAATCAGCCACATCTGCACTGAAACACCCTCGGCATCATCATCATCATCATTTATTTATATAGTGGCAGCAGATTCCTTAGCGCTGTACAATTGGGAACAATCATTAATAAAACAATACTGGGCAATACATACAGACCGAGAGGTAAGAGGGCCCTGCTCGCAAGCTTAAACTCTATGGGACAATGGTTTGATACACAGGGGTAAGTGCTACATCATATTGAATATTTGTCCAGCTAGAATGCAAAGGTTACAAAGTATTTAGTGGGCTGTGTGATCAGTCACACAACTATGTTGGTCGGAGAGTTGTTATCTTGTGTTAGCTGTGTAAAGGATGGTGATAGGGTAACCTAGGGAGATTAAGAGGGTGGTAGAGGAATATTATAAGCTTGTCTGAAGAGGTGGGTTTCAGAGAATGCTTGAAGTTTGAATATCAGAGGAAAGTTTTATTGTGCGAGGGAGAGAATTCCACAAAGTGGGTGCAGCCCAAAATAAGTCCCGTAACCGAGAATGGGAGGATTGGGAGGCCCGCCCTTACTGTACATTTTCTACATTCATTCCTACCCCTGTTCCATCTTTTAAGTCGTAGGCAGCCATAAGTATCATTTGCATTTGAACATGAATTGCATGCAGATGCATTCATTGGAGTAAGCCAGCGCAGAGCAATTTCACGCAAGTTACTGCATGCAAATGGACTACATCCGAACATGAATCAGGCCCCATCTGTCGGACCATGTGACCATTGTTAAATATGATTTTTTGTTAAGGCCTCATAAGGCCTTTGTTCAGCCATTTTATTGTAACTTGTATAGAAATATTATTTGCTAGAAGAGATTATTCATTTTTCTGTTAACTTGCAGTTTTGCAATATGTGAGCCTATGGCCTTGAAGTTGAACTAATAGAGAACACCTGAAGAATGTAACCAGTTATGAAAACAATAATGAGCTTCATATCCAGCTGGTAGTATGGGAGCTGTATCCATGGTGTTGCACATAGCATATCTCCAACTCCCCTTGAGATAAGAAATAATAGGCTCATCTGTCCTTAGAAGGGGGAGAAAAGTAAACACCTCAAGAATACGTGAGAAAGTTAATCAGTAGCGCTTCTCATAAACTAGTGGTATAAACTATTGTATGCATATGACGTAGGATTCATTTATTCAGTAGCCTATAAAAACCTGTATCTTTGTATCAATAAACTAGAGAATATTCCTTGCATACAGAACTTGGTCTGTGTCAATTCTCTCCAGCTGATTGAAGCGCTTCCAGATATACTTGACACCACAGGCTGACTTGGGTCAGAATTTTAGATTTAACACCATGTATTCAATGAGACTTTAATTTTAGCATTTTTATATCTATTGATAGCCTCAAATAATCTCCTTGAGCACCGCTGAAATTTTTCCGACAATTGGAAAAAGGAGAAGACTTGTGAAGTCACTGGACTTGAATATATCATCAGCTGATTGATTTGAATGTGCCCTACAAACACCATGGAACCTTTTGTACAAATAGGTATATTATTTACTGTGTTCTCCTCCTATTTTCACGAATAGGTACTTTTTTCTTTCTCCATGCCCTGCCTGTATCTGCATTCTGACATTTCAAGGACCATCTATGAAGACAGGGTCATGTCAGACCTATTAGTAATGCTCTAGTCACACAGTCTCCAACTGCTGTTACATCACAAGGCATCCCTCCGCCAATCCCCAGAATGCTCTCTCCATCCTAAGCCTGATAGTCATGTATAGGAAGCTTAGGAAGGAAAAAGCCTGGTGGTATTTGGTAGGGGACTTCCTTGGATTTATTGTAGATGTAATGTGTGAGCAGAGCATCTTGTCATCTCTGTGAACAGGTGGTGCTGAATTAAAACATGACTAGACCCACTACAGTAACCTGAGGCAGAGTTGAACTTGCGTCCATTTGTGTAGCGTAGCAGGGGCGCACGCAGGGGGGTTTCTGGTTCTCCAGAAGCCCCTCCACTCCGTGAACGAACAGGCGATAAACATTGCCCCTACACAGCAGCACTGTATTGTACAGCAGCCACGGCAGCGCCGCTGCTGCTGTACAGGTCAGTATCACCGAAATGGAGATGCTGCGCATGCGGCCACTCATGCGCAGCAGCTCTCTCTCTATTTTTTTTAAATCCTACGTTTACCCCTGCGTAGATTCTGCAAATTTGCACTGCACATGCCCACAAATAGATTGCTTACATATCTACACATGCAACTTTGCGCACATCTGACACTTGTGAGCCCTTACGACTGCAAAGGCGGTATGGGGGAGGGAAGGGCAGCGGTGCACGGAGGATTGTCGGGGGGGGGGGAATGTTTCCCCCCGCCGACCCAAAAAAAAAAAAAAACCCGAGAGAGAACCCGTTTTGCCAGCGCTGTCCTATACAGCAGCCGCGGCGCTGTCTAAGAAGCATCTGCGGCGGTGCTGTATACAATACAATACAGCACCACCGCGGCTGCTGTATAGGACAGTGGCCACTTAGTTAGCGCAGAGGGGGTTTCTAGAGACTCAGAAACCCCCCCTGCGTGCGCCACTGAAGGGGGTGTCTAAAGTAAGCCGACTACACTAAGGGTGTGTTCATTCATGCAGACACATATATGCCCATTAGGAACCACATTTTTTGCACCTGCTAGAGCGCATATTAGAAGATTTTGTAGACCGATTGTTTTTGCAAAATTGTTACTTTCATATGTACGCAAGTAGGAATATTATATCTTCTGTAATATAAAAAGCCTGTAGTGAATGTGCTTTTCACTATAAAAACTAATAGATTGCAAGCTTATGAGCAGGGCCCTCTTACCTCTCTGTCTGTCTCCATTGCACAGTATTGTTTTACTATGTTTGTTCCCAAATGTAAAACACTACGGAATTTCTCGCCGCTATATAAATAAATGTTGATGATGATGACGACGTGTTGGCAAACTTTTTTGACCTTACAACCTGGTTGTGTGTATGCGTAAGAGGGTGTATGTACCCCTAGTGCAAACTTGGCACATACACTACTTTTTACATGTGACTTCTTTTTAGAGCAAACAATGGTCAATTTGCTGGTGCTGATTTTTGGCCAAATCAGCACCAGGCTCTAAAAATGGTAATCTTGTGGCACAATCGTACACGTAAAAGTACGGCTGCAAAACTGCAGCCTAGCATGGATTTTGTGTGGCACGTATCTGACAAAAATAGCAATAAGGTCCTGGATAATACACGCTTATATGCCAGTGCTCTATTCTGAAATAAAAAAAAAAATCTACTTATCTTTCAGCTCTTAAATCATGAAAATCCTTGACTGTCTTTCAGAATACAAACCTGCACATATCGCAGGCTAAGTTCCTTTGCTATTTTCTGTCACCCTGAAGCTACGTTAGACTTAAAAAAAAAACGAAAAAAAAAAAAAAGCTTAAGGACTGGAGAAATGTATACAGAAATTGCTGTCCATCTACATCTCATTGTTTCCAGTATTCTAGCAGATATTAACTGATAATAAAATTCAGCAGTCAACCTTTATCTGGGTATTGACATTTATTATGATTTCGGAACTCAAATGCCGCAAAGTGAATAAATTGTTCTTTGAAGTAACCTGGTTACATTAGGCCTCTAGGAAAGAACGAAATTTTAAGGCAGAAATAAATGGCCTTTAAGTTTATATATATATAAATTATTACCACAATACGGGATATTGCAAAATAAATTGGACAGAAATAAGATAAACCTTTAACTGGCGCTACAGCAACCAGGTGCAAGCACAGCTGCTGTCATAGAAGGGGATAATTTGCTGATTTACAATAAAAAATAAAGGGGAATACGGAGGAATACATACCATACTGCAATTACGGTGCTAGAGTTCATCAATCTATTACCACAAATTGCTTTAAATATAGACAATGGAGCAATACTATAAAAATATATAAATCTATGATTTGTTAATATTAAAGAGAATAATCAATATATTAATGCATGCTTAAAAATATATCAACGTTTAAACATATAATAAATTCTACCGCTTTAAATTTTGCTTGACACACGTCGCGATCACGTCGGCCAGCAGAGACGGTCAGTTCTCCAATCGGAAAGCCTTCCTGTAATTATGCTGCTCTCTTCGGGGATCTCTAGCGTAGTCTTCAAGGTACGTCTAATTATGTGCAAGTCGATTTTCTATTCTTACGTTTTTTTTTTCTGGAGACATGACTGGTATGGGAATTATCAGCATAGTTTTATCGTACCCTACCCGTGCTGTGCACTGTTCTATTTGCTGTAACTGAAATTATAGACGGTAAACTTCTTTTTCTGCTACAACATCTACCAGTTGGAATGGACAATGTACATTTATTTTGAAAATGAATTCAACAAAGATTACTTGCAACTACCGCGGATTGACAAACGACATCCACAATGTGTAAAAGCTGCAGGGACAGTGACACAGGGACTACCAGAAGATGGACCTACACCAGATGTGTGGCCAAAGGTGACCCAAGGACAGTTGAAAGCCAATGAGGGTAAGACATCTCTTACTGATCTCTCCTTTCCCTAACCCTTTCCACACTTCCCAGGCAGTAAAGAAGAACAGACATTCCATGGTGCCCTGCTTCTTCTTGGTCATTGACTTTATGGATGATCCTGTCCACAGTTTTCCTCCCTGGGCTCCAGAAAGTTAAACTCTGATCTCTTGGAAAGTGAGGACATGTTGGCGAAGATAAATAATATTTATTTCACATGAAAACAAGATAAATTAATATTCTGACTGCATTCGGGAATGGCGAGAAAATGTCAAGGTCAAATTTTGCAGTCTCTTCTATGCAAAAGGTATTCAACAGGTGTGTGAGGCATCAAAGATATTAAGAAAGCTATTTGGCTACAATGTGAAAGATGAGCTGGAGGAGACAAAATAGTGTATATAAAACACTTTGAGGAGAAATCAAGTGCACCTTCCTTTCTGCAGTGGGGAATCTAGAGAAGGGTAAGAAATATAAATCTTTATTTTTAGCAAACTCCACTCTGACCATATTCCCCTGTCTGAATGGTGACCCTAGACTGGCACCATTAGAACACTAAAGCAGGATGTGATGGGATTCCATAGAAACTGCTATAGCAACCGTTATTCACCAAAGATGACTGACAAAGATGGTTCCTAAAAGGTATCACTAACACTGTTAATCCCATAGGTAAATTAGTCATGAAAACTCCTATGTATTGGAGGAAATTTACTCTGCTTCTATATCACTAAATCCCTTAGGCATGGCAGGACCTTAATCAGTGATGGTCTCCGAGTAGAACACTGGATAACACTGTGAGACCTACTTGGCTTTGTTGGAGTTGTATGAGAATATTGCAATAGAAGGCAGAATATCAGGGGTGATCACATCTGGTGTAAGTCAAAGGGGGAGAAATGAAATCTTAAATATTGGCATCTCATCCCTATCGTGAATGTGTGCTGTGAATCCTCATGAAGGAACTAACCAACAGTTAAAGGCTGTCATTGTAAAGATAATACTAAGGCACAGAGAGCCTTTCATTAATTGGGGATGTGGTTCATATGCATGCAAGGCCTTTGATCAGGTCTCACATGAGTTTTTGGACAGGTTTCCTCAAAGGTTTTAGCGAAGGCAATTATTCTGTTCATATGTTGACCTAATGTTCCATGATATTACAGCATACTCCTGGTGAAATGCTGGAAGACTGACTCCTTCTCAGATCTTTCTAGGGTCACTCAAGGTTGCCCTCTTTCCCTTTTTCTTTTTCTTTGTTGTTTAGAGGTTTTGCTGTGTGCCTCAGGCAGAGGGACCACCACATATTACATATCCAGACCTATACAGGGGCAAAGATCAACTGTGGTAAGTCAGAGGTGATGCTCTTTGGGCAGTGATATCTGCAATGCACTACACTCTTCCCCTTTACCATTAGTCCAGACTTCATCATGATCATAGAGGTTTGATTTGAAAGACAAAACGTGGCCAAGAATTTCTGGGATGAAAGACTATTTAAGGTCACACAGATTAACCTGTTGAGCCTCAAGGAATTTACCATCATAGATTTCCATAGACTATTCCTATTCTGCAGTACATGGTTCAGGTTTGGACTCCCCTGTCCCTTGTCTGCAGAGCCATCACAGGGATAGTTTCATTTCATTTGGGGCTCCAAAATAGACAGACTAAAGTGTCTCTCAAATGTGCTGCCTTCTTTATGTGCAACTATATCCACAGGCTCTGAATAAAGGCATCAGTGGCTCTGTAGGCAGCAACATACCTTACTTCTTCCTTAAGTCCCTCTGGAGACTGAACTGGAACAAGTAGGACAGCTCTTTCTCTTGGACACTCCCTGTTTTCAAATATGTAAGCGAACACCAGCTGAAAGTAGTAACACCCAACTTGTGGAAGCAGAAAACTTTACACAAGCTCATGAGAGCCAAGGACACAATTGAATCTACATCCAGGGCTCCTTGTTATCACAATAAGAACAGTTTGAAAAACATGACCTCGAGGAGGCTTTCAAATAAGCATAAAGACATGATGTGAATGACTATATCTACCTCTCAAAGTGCTTTGTACAGATACATACATTATCCATGGTGCCTCATCAGTGACAAAACATCTTTGCACCTCTTTTGGGAGTGGAGTTCCTTTGTACAGGTCCTGTTGGAAGCTCTGGAACATAAACTCAGAGACTTTGTGCCTAGTGATTGATACATATTGGGTTATCCAGATGGCCTTATACAATGTTGTAAGGAAACTTTATGGCTTGTCAGCTAATTCCTTGTTATTAAGGTTCTGGACTGTCAAAGGCTGACTCATAGCTGCTAAAGGACAGTTCCATTATAGACAATTCTAAGAAAAAAGAGCTTTAATCCACATCTCCTTCTGCCTTTATGTGTCTGTCTTCAAAATGCTTTGGGCCTGTGTTTCACCCTCCCCTGACATCTTTCCTTTTCCCAATTACACAACTCGAACCTTGTAACTTAAACTAAAATATGTATAGCTAAATACTCATTCTGTCTAAATATACATTTGCAGAGTTCAGTGTTACATTTTTGAATCAAACTGGTACATTCTGGAGACCAGTTTTTTCCCCCATTTTCACACTTGATAATGCTTTGTGACTACAAAAATTTTTTTTTGCACCTATGTTGTTTTGCTTCAAAAATATAGAGCAACCATGAAAAAGTCCTATATAGTTATCTATTTTCACAATGTGAGAAGACGGGTCTGAAAGGCACCATCTTCCCCATCTGTCAATTTGAACATTTAAAATGCATGATGCTTGTGTGACCTGTGTAGCTGAATAGCACTTTATTTAAACTTTATAAGGCAATCATTGAACCTTTGACTGTCGATAAAATTATTACCAGGATGGACTTAAATGTAACCACCTTATTCTTAAATAAAGCCAGGTGGGTTACATGTGTTCATCTGAACATCATATTGGATTACAATATGGTGGATGTATTGTTTCCTGACCAAGGCACCACTTCCCTCTTATAAACAGGTTCATCAGAATCCCCTTCCACGTCACAAACACATGGAAGGGGTTGAATCTGGGAGGCTCTCTTACTTAACCAGGATTAAGTCAATCAGCAGCTGCTTTGAACAGCTATTGTTCTCCCTGGAATGGTGTCAGACTCCTAGGCACCATATCAGCATGAAGGGAACAAACGTGAGATTACATCTTTCCACTCATATCTCCAACCACTAAGGATGTATGAGCCAATAACATCTTGTATGAACCTAACCTTGTTTGGTGAAATTTTAACCATGGGAAAGATGGACTATTTAATAAGGCTCAGCAAGTTGACCCAGGAGTTGTTGGTGTTTTTGTTTTGTTTTTTATCTGGGTATGGAGTCCTGTCTCTGACCAGATCTTATAGGTTACCAGATCTCAAATCTGATACCTGGAAGAAACTCTGCTCCATCGGGTGCTGCACGTGGGTCTGTCCACTTGGTGTGCTTACTGGAGTTGGGTGACTAGGGGTGCAGATCCCTACCATCTCAGTAGGGAGCTTTGGCCAAACGGCCAGAAACACCAATTTGGCAGGAATTGGAGTGAGATTCAATTAGATATACATTGGAGTGTATGGGATCAAAAAGCTGTCTGGAGAGACTGAAACTTGGAAAAGATCAAATGGGTCAGAGTGCTCTGTTGTCACGGTATTTGCCTCAGGACCCCTTGAACACTACAACTTGGCCTGAGAGCTATGCTATACAATTTGGCCTGTCCAGAACCCTTATTCCCATTTAAAACTATACTGTTGCCTTAAATCTGATTTGGGAATTGTGTGGAGTCGTTATTAAAATTTGAAATTCTGGGTGTTGTTTTTGTTTAAATATTTATTCTTTTGCTATTGGTTTCAGTGTGTTTGTCTACTGTACTAAAGATACTATTGTATCATCTCTCTCTTTGCCTGTGTGATCTAGAACCCCTAGCTACCAGGGTTACCTAAGCCGGCTCCTATCCTAACACCCAGGTATCCTGATAAATAATATTTTTTAGCAGATGTGCTTGAATCTCTCTGTAGTCCATGAAAATATATATTTTATGTTCACCTCAAAAAATAAAATCAATTATTTTTTTTCCAAATCTTATGTTTCCTACAAACACCCATCGCTGTTATCTCTGCTGGAGTTAAATATTGATTGATTAAATAAATTGCTTTCACTGCAGCTTTGTTTAGTTACACAGTGGCATTATGATTGTGCCAAAGAAACACAAGTGCAAATCACATGTGAAAAGCATATAATTTGTTCCATATGCATTTCACATGCGGCCTGTTTACAGATGATATGTGCTAGGTACATTCTGCAAGGGGTTTTTCACTTTCTTTTCAATGGCCAATTCACTTCCATAAAGATTACAGCTTGCATGTAGTAACCCCTTTGAAATGAATTAGATTTGGAAATGAATTGGAGAAGCTCTTCTGGTAAACAAATAATAGAAAAAAAAACAATCCACCACCCCAAATCTATGAACAGGACCAAACAATCTGGGGTGGTTACTGTATAACAGGGAATCCTGCAGTGAGTGGTCTTCCTATTATAGTGGGAACTAGCACTAGCCTGCTCAGCACAGACCTAGAGCCTGAAAATTGTTTGAGCACTTCTGGAGTCCTGGACTCCCCGGCGTGCCGGGCGCCACCTTGACGAGGCAACGGTCGGACGCTTCCTCCTCAGCGCTGCGTCCCGGCAATGAAAGAAAGTCGGGCGCGTGCGCAAATCTGCTCCACTAGCCTGCGGGCTAATTAATGAATATAATCTAAACATATGCAGGGGGCTGTGATTGGCTGCTTGTAGTATTTTAGGCAGGGATGGCTTAGCCTCCCTGCCGGTTATAGTTTCCAGACTTCTGTGTTGCTTCCTGCTGCTGTGCTGTTGGTGTTTAACCTTTGGACCTCTGTTTGCCGTGTATGACCCCTGCCTGTACCTTGGATTTGTCTTTTTGCCTGTGCCCTTGACCTTCTGGCTTGAACCTCTGATACTGCTGATTTGCTCGTGACCCCAACCCCTGGCGTGTTTTCTGATGATTCTATCTAGCAAGTGACCTCTGACCTCGGCCTGTTCTTTGGATACGCTGTCTGCCATTAACCCTCTGCTCCTGGGTTCTCCACAGCTGGTACACATCACACGACCCTCTGTAGTCTGCGGCCAAGTCTGTCCCCACCACTAGGGGCTCCAGTGAACACCAGACTATCAGAGCAGACTCTGGGTGTTGTTGTACTGGCTGGAGGGGTTCCTGACACAAACATTATCATTTAGTGTTTGTCAATATCATCAAAGTGTTTGTAGTTTACGATTAGTTATTAGCACAGCTGTATTAGTAAGGTTCATATTCAAACAAATTTTCTTTGCTGGGTATTTTTGGACGGCAGCCCAATTATTTCGTATGGGGACATGTTTCAGCGGTTTGTCGGTTTTATTAGACTATAGTCAACATTGCATAATACAAAACACTTTTAAAAAAAATCAGCTGCACGTTAGATATAATGAATAATGTATGAGATTGTGTCGGATGCATTCACTAACTGTGAGGTTTATTTTTCTGCTCAGCTTGCCGCGCGTTATTACTGTATGCCAATGGCGGGATGAAAGTGAACGCGGCTTCGATATTATAAAACAGACAAAGGGGCTAAACTTACACTCAATAGGGAGTCTTCACAATATTCACTCCCAGGGGACAAAAGAACATCAGTTGTGCACATTAACAAATGATCAATAGTCTGATCTGTAAGTTATAATGCTTTGACGTTCCGAGCAAATCTAAAATGAAATGGAAGGTGATAAATAAATTCAGATCTAGCCAACGCTTTTGAGACAATTTTCAGTGTAAATCAAAAAGCTTTGCTTCCAGAATGTAAAACAATTTTCTTTACAAAAAAAAAAAGATTCATTGGAAGCTAAAATAAAAAGCAAACAAAAAACACCCCAAAGAAACAAAAGCTATTTCAACATGTAGGAAGCAAAAGCAATTTATCTAAGAATGGCGGATAAGGACATGTAGATTAACATGATTTCCCTCCTGCCTTTTGTATTTCGTGCAGATTATATAAACACTAAATAAAAACAAGGTGTAAGTACAGAGTTGTTACAAATGATAAACAGAATTTCAACCTCATTAAGTTTCATCAGTGCAAGATTGGCCTTACGTACCGCATAGTAAATTGTTAGCGACAACTCAAACAAAGCCTCTGTATCTTCTATCTACAATATACTGTGTTACTATGTGATTTTTTTGTTGGTTTTTCTTTATTTTAATTACTCAGCATACTTTGAATAATTCCAGCACTAATATTTTCCTTTAAGTTGAACACACTTCAATTTTTGTGGTGTAAATATAAGGTTTTGTAATCCTATGTGAGAGAAAAACCCCATAAAAGCCTAATCAGCTGCTAATCCAATGCGAGAAAGAAAAAGATGCGTAAATAAACAAAAGTGTATAACACCCCCATGGAGATGCGACCTAATGAGACTTGGGGGTATATTTACTAAACTGCGGGTTTGAAAAAGTGGAGATGTTGCCTATAGCAACCAATAAGATTCTAGCTGTCATTTTGCAGAATGCACTAAATAAATGAAAACTAGAATCTGATTTGTTGCTATAGGCAACATCTCCACTTTTCCAAACCCGCAGTTTAGTAATTCTAGCCCTTGGACACATTCTCATATTTACTTCTTAGGAGGTGTATATTTTCCAGCTACTTGAGACCTGGGGTTAAATGTATCAAGCTGGGAGATTTCCAGCGGGTTTGAAAAGTGTAGATGTTGCCTATAGCAATCCAATCAGATTCTAGCTATCATTTTGTAGAATGTACTAAATAAATGCTAGCTAGAATCTGATTGGTTGTCCAAACACGCCGGAAAACTCTCAGTTTGATACATTTACCCCCCTGGAGTAAAAACGTATGCTAATGACAATGACACCAGCAGCAACATCTAGTAGCTTCTAATAGGCTGTTTGTATTTTGACCCCTCAAGCTCAAGGGCGTGTGACGAAATGCAGTATATCTAATGACTGATTGTATTTTCTGTTGAATTTATGTATAACACTCTGAATATTTTATGTAACCTTTCCAAGTGTCAATGGTCTTGTGAAAATAACCAGACCAGGGGGAAATAGAATCTTGGGGAAGTTTGAAGCCCAAAGTTGTAAACTAATTAAGCAGAAGAGCAGAGGTGAGAATTCAAGGTCCTGTGAAAATACTAGGTCTCAGGACATCCATGATTTACTTCGAAGCCCTGTGTCCTTTTGGGCATCTATCAAACTTAGGTGAAAATTTAAATTTCTAAGGTGGGGGTGAAGAGCCTGTAAGAAGGGTTTAAAATCTGCTGCCTTAGACAATAATTGTATCTATTTTATGAGGGGTCTATCAAGACTGAAATGTCCCATCCTTTTCTTCGTGTTCCCTCACACACAGCAAGACTACCTATTAGTACTCTGATTTTATTTCCTATTTTATTTTCTGAAACTTATATGCAACCTATCGTATGTTTGTTTATTATCTTTTTGTTAATAAGCCCTGGAAATATTTTTCAGATTAAACATATTTAATCTAGCGTGTGTCTCCGGGATTCTTTGTGAACTGACGAAGTCCAGGAAGGATCATGCTACATATGTATGTGATTTAAGTGTGAAACATTAATAAGTGGTTCTGGTGAACGTAAGGACACCATAATAAATCCTTTGTGGTGGTAGAAAAGGTGTATTCACTGTTAATTAACTAAGGTAACACCATTTACGGCCAGCTGTTCAGATTGCTCTATCTGGGACACCCTGGGCGTTCATGACAGGTGCAATCAAGGGGGCGTTTCCAGTTAAACAGATACCCCCCTTTCTCCAATCCTGCAACCTCCCAGTGAGTAGCTTTATTAATTAGTCTATAAAACATTGTCTGCAGCTTAGGAAACAGTTTCAGGAGCAGATGCATTTGTTTTTTTGACCATTGGCCTCAACAAAATGGCCACCTTCACTTTTGTCTCTAGTGTATTATTTTTATAGTTTTGTATGTAGTGCTCTAGTGTTTGTCTGACATAGAAAATACAGAAAGTCAATGGTCTATTATCATCTGCAGCCTTATGTGCAGCACTGGGTAAGTAACTATAACACTAAGTTTAATAGTTTTTATTTTAACTGGGTGTGAGTGGAAATTAATATTAGTTTTGTAAAGTAATATTAATTTGGTTCGTTGTTAATTTAAAGCAGCGTTCACATTAACAGCTTACTTTATGCCTTATTCTTTTTCTATGTAACATTGTATTACATTTATGTCAATTTTGCTGTTCTAATTCTAGCTTCATATCTGAATACAGCGCTGCTGCCTAATGTTTGGTTTGTATGTAATCCTGAATTGTTTTGCTGTGCTGAATGTGTACTGCACAGTTCCACTACTCTTTATGTCACTCTCATGCAATACATATATACCCTGCACAGTACCACTTCTGTTTGTCATCTTCATGTTGTACATTTAGACACTGCACAGTACCACTTCTTAATATGTCATTCTCATACTGTACATTTGGGAAAAACTCCCCTTCCCATATACCACCAAAAGTTTTTTCGCAAAACATGAAAGTTAAACTTAAAATATTAATATAAGTTAGAATTACCGGGGTTTCACGAAAATTTCCTGATCAGGGTCAAATTTAAGTAAAACTGTGAATAAAACCAGCAAGTGGAAACAGTGGAGGAAACGCCTCTCAGTAGCTGCTTTTGCACCAGTTGTTATTAGATTACGTTTTATACTCTGTAACTTAACCAACCTTATTATTTACAGTCAAACAATTTCACTACAAAAAAGAATCTTGGGCCTGATTCATTAAGGATCTTAACTTAAGAAACTTCTTATTTCAGTCTCCTGGACAAAACCATGTTACAATGCAAGGGGTGCAAATTAGTATTCTATTTTGCACATAAGTTAAATACTGGCTGTTTTTTGATGTAGCACACAAATACTTGATAGCTTATTTGTACACTGAAATTTCAAGTTGATATTTGTGTGCTAAATGAAAAAACAGCCAGTATTTAACTTATGTTCAAAACAGAATATTAATTGGCACCCCTTGCATTGTAACATGGTTTTGTCCAGGAGGCTGCTAAATAAGAAGTTTCTTAAGTTAAGATCCTTAATGAATCAGGCCCATTGTGTTCTTCTTTTGCAGCAAGTTTGTTTTAGTTTTGTTATTGCTGTGGTCCAAAATCAAACATCTGGAAACCCCACTGTAGAAATCCTATGTCCTGTCCTGAAGCTGGGTAATACTTCATTCATTAACATTGTGACTATACCTGGTTGTGGCCACCTTTTCTGATTTCTTATTTGTCATTTTCATTTGGACTACTGCAAGTGTAAATCTTTTATAAATCTAATCCCTGTGAATCATGATTTATATGTTTTGATAACTGTATACTTTCCTCCGTGGCAATCTGGATGACTTTTGACTTTGATTATATTTGATAGATGATTCATTATTTGACATACATTTCAAAGAAGAATTACATTATCGCAAGAGCACGTCCACAGGAGAATGTATCTGCTGGAATCAGGCCAATTCTGTTTCAAAACATGTCGTTAATTTGTAATACATAATAGTACATTTGGAATTTTGTCAACTTACAACAAATCACTTATCAATGTTTATTAGCTAGAATTGTTTTACTCACTCTTAGCAAGCAAAGAATAGAAATGTGATATTTACTAGCTATTTCTAAAAAAAACTCCAATATATACGGGGAAAGTTCAATACAGTACTCAACAAAGGGAGAAGACAGACTTGGATTTGGGGGGGGGGGGGGCTCAAGTTACTGTACCGGGTTCTTCTATCAATGGAAAGATAGATGTTGCCTAACCCCTGTCTTGTTCTGTTTGTCTAATTTGGGCATGGTTCTAGACAGCCAGTTAAATACACTATATGGACAGAAGTATTTGGACGCTTGACCAACAGGGACTGTAATGACATTTTATTCAACTACATATACTTTAATATGGAGTTGGTCCCCTTTTTGCAAGGATAACAACGTCCATTCTTCTTGGAAGGCTTTCCACAAGATGTTGGAGAGTTTCTGTGGGAATTTGTGCCCATTCATTCTGTAGAGCATTTATGAGGTCAGACACTGATGTAACACGAGAAGGTCTGGCTCACAATCTCCGTTCCATTTCAGCCCTAAGGTGTTGGATTTGGTTGAGGTCAGGGCTCTGTGCGGGCCAGTCAAGTTCTTCCACACCAAACTCATCAAACACTGTCTTTGAAGTTCTTGTTTTTGCACTGGGGCACAGTCATGTTGAAATAGAAAATGGCCTTCCCCAAACTGTTGCCACAAAGTTGGAAGCATAGCATTGTCCAAAATTACTTGGTATGATGAAGTATTAAGATTGCTCTTCACTGGAGATAAGGGGCCTAGCCCAAACCCTGAAAAACAGCCCAATACCATTATTCCTCCTCCACTAAATGTTCTCCCGGCATCCGCCAACCCAGACTTGCACCCATCTGACTGCCAAACAGAGAAGCGTGATTTGTCACTCCACAGAACACGTTTCTCCTGCTCCACAGTACAGTGTCGGTGTGCTATACACCACTCCATCCGACACTTGGCATTGGTCTTGGTGATGTGAGGCTTGCATGCAGCTGCTCGGCCATGGAAACCTATTTTTTTAAGCTCTCGCCACACAGGTTTTGTACTTACATTAATGCCAGTGGAAGTGCAGAACTCTTCAGCTATGGAATCAGCAGAGCGTTGGCGACTTTTATGCACCATGTGCCTTAGCAGTTGTTGATCCCGCTCTGTTTCTCTCGTCTTCTGCTTCGTGGCTATGCAAGTTACTGTGGTTCCTAAACGCTTCCACTTTCTAATAATATCACTTACAGCTAACCGTGGAATACCCAGCAGAAAATTCACGATCCGTCTTATTGCAGAGGTGGCATCCTATAACAGTACCATGCTTGAAGCAACTGAGCTTTTCAGAATGACCCGTTTTGTGTCACAAATGTTTGCAAATGGAGGCTGCATGGCTAGGTGCTTGATTTTATACACCTCTGGCAATGGGTCTGATTAAAGATACCTCAATTCAATAATTTACAGATGTGGCCAAATACTTTTGTCCATATAGTGTATATGGGAATTTGTGTTCAAATATCTTTCATCAGAAGCAACAAAGTTGCATCTGACCAGTATTCAATGCAGAGCCTATTCTAGTGACGGCATTCTAATGACAGCATTCTAGTGACAGCATTCTAGTGACAGCATTCTAATGGCAGCATTATAGTGACAGCATTCTACTGACATCATTCTAGTGACAGCATTCTAATGACAGATATACAGAATTCTACTGATCAAAAAACACATTGCATGCTAGTGTAGTGGCTTCCCGGTGAACCAAGCATGACCCCCTGAAACAGAGCCAGCTCCTAAGGCATGAGATGCACCCTATCCTGGCTGCACCACACTAAAATTTCATTGCTATCAAATCTACATGCACAGGCGAACCTGTTTGCAGATTTACAAACATCATCATTTATTTATATAGTTGCACCTGTCCCGCCTGCTGTTCAGAGAATATTTGTCATTCATATCAGTACCTGCCCCATTGGAGCTTAAAGTCTAAATTCCCTAAAACAGACTAGGGTCAATTTGATAGCAGCCAATTAAGCTACTAGTATGTTTTTGGAGTGTGGGAGGAAACCGGAGCACCCGGAGGAAACCTACGCAAACACGGGGAGAACATACAAACTCCACACAGATGAGGCCATAGTTGAAAATTTAACTCATGACCCCAGTGCTGTGAGGCAGAAGTGCTAACCACTGAGCCACCAGGAAGTCCCTCTTAGAAATGTCACAAACAAGTAGATGGTCTAATTAATAGGAGATTTCATGAGATGGAAAGAGAAGGCAGGATATGTTCGCCTAGTAATACATTATTACATTAGTACACTATGGACAGCATAGTGGCCTAGTGGTTAGCACTTCTGCCTCACAGTACTGGGGTCATGAGTTTGATTCCCGACCATGGCCTTATCTGTGTGGAGTTTGTATGTTCTCCCTGTGTTTGCGTGGGTTTCCTCCGGGTGCTCCGTTTCCTCCCACACTCCAAAAACATACTGGTAGGTTAATTGGCTGGTATCAAAATTGACCCTAGTCTCTGTCTGTCTGTCTGTGTTTGTGTGTGAGTGTGTGTCTATATTAGGGAATTTAGACTGTAAGCCCCAATAGGGCAGGGACTGATGTGAATGAGTTCTCTGTACAGCGCTGCAGAATTAGTGGCGCTATATAAATAAATGATGATGATGATGATGATTAGTAATACACACATTAATTTTGTTAGCAGACAATTAACCTTCCTGTATGTTTTTGTAGTGTGGGAGGAAAATCACGCAAAGACGGAGAGAACATACAAAGGCCACACATGGAGAACATACACGGGGAGAACACACAAGCGCCATGGTTGGGAATCGAACTCATGACCCCAGCACTGTGAGGCAGAGCTGCTAACCACTAAGCCACCCACCATGAAAACAGGGAGCTAGACTAGTAAGCATTATACAATAAAACCTTGTTCTGTAAACCATTATACAATGCAGACTCTCGGATCCCTGTTGGCTTAACAATGAAGTCTCCACCTAGGATTCAGTTGTTATACTGTGGAAAGTTATCGTAAATTAAATCGATACCAGTGATGTAACTATCCCGGTAAAGAATACTGTAGCCGTGTAGAACACAGGAGGTTCCACTGTCGCTGGACTGAAAGTTCACTGTTAGGACCAGAATCTACCAATTGGTTCCTGGTCCTGTAGTTAGTGCACAAGGTATTTATGCTGAAAGCTGTGTGCATAATATGGAAAATAGAGGTCTGTGGGGGGGAATAAAGGTGGTAGACAATGAGGGCGGGGGGGGCAAGAATCACAATTTCTTTCTCAATTAGTTTGTATGAATAATATAAGCTCCATATCCTACCTTTTGTGTTTGTGCTTTATCCTTCCGTACATCTTTTACTGTATTTTAAGGCCTGAAACGACTCCACTAAGTTTGTTCATTCTGGTTTACATCAAACTAAAAGCTTCAGTTTAGAGCTTAAGAAAAGTACACAATTTGTAAATTAACCGCAATAGAGTTCCTGATTTCTATATTTACTAACATTTCCTTGGAGCATCGGCAGTTCGTGGAAGAGAGACAGCTACAACACATGCTTGTCTGAAACCAACAGCTAAGCAGAAGAAGAAGGAGAACAAAAAGGACTTCATCTCTGGAGCTAGACATCATTTGTAATATCTCCTGGATTAGGGGAGAGGGAAAGAGGTTCATGGGGGAAACTAGATAAATAGGACTGTGTAGTCTACCATAGACTATTGCTCTTCACTCGGAATGAAATGTTATGTTTTGGGCAGAGTTCTTTGTTAAGTGTCAACAGTACAGTTTTCTCCTTAATAATCAAAAGGAAATCAACTTTGCTTCTAATCTGTGCAAATAGAGAATATAATAATGGGAGATGCTGACATTATATCTGAGACAAAGAAAACCGATTTGGAGGAAAGAATTAGGGCAGTAGAATTGGATAAAGTTTAGTATTGAAGGGCCTGTTTTGAAGGCCAAACAAATGTAATTGCCCATACCTTTTCCTGGCAATTGTTGTAATCAGGTGATAACAAAAATCAGCACTTGAAAGTGCTTTGTGACATCAGTTCAGAAACTTAATTGGCTGTAAAAAACGCATATTTTCTGCATGTATTTAGTTAATATGCAATCAGCCATGCATACTACCCTAAAAGGGATATATACTTTCAGGTGAATATATTTTAAGTTTGTACATACCTTATAGCAACCTGTGTTATTTACATTGCTGGCCTTTTTCCTGTGTTTTTTTTACATTGCATTAAAAATGTTCTTATTAATAAAATGCTGCCTTTAATTTGCATCTCATTTTTAATAAGGTCTAGAAATATTTGTTATTTTAATGAAAATGTTATTTAGATTTCTTGAAGCTAACAATTAGCATGCCGAATTCAACAATAATTTCCCAGTTAAAGTGAAAATGAAAACGCATTTAGTAATACATTTAAGGCAGAAGTAAGCAAGTTTAATTTAAAAAAATGGCCCACGTAAGAAAATTGAATAAAGGATCTGTATTGAAAAATTAGGGTGGAAATATAAACTGGTGTGATAAGGAGAATTGTTTAATAATTATGATAAGGCAACACATGTATTAAAAAATAAACCTTTAAAGCAAATTGTATGTCAGTGTTAATACTTATTTTTGCATACATTTCCCAATAAATCACTCAGCTTCTGATATACAAAAATCTGGGGAATCCGATTTATATGACGAGTTTTTCAGACAACACTTTGGACAGTTTGCATTCAGAGCATAGCATAGGCCAGTGCTGAAACAAGGCCACACCTACATACACTGTTTAGCTTCCTTTAGGTCTCATCAGTGTAGGATCAAGATTACCGCTTAGAATGGGATGTACTGTAGCAGCAGCTTCATTAGAATAAGGAAAAAAATTAGGGAATGTTTGAAGCAATCACTTCAGGTCAAACATGGTCATTACATATGCAGATAACAGACTTCAGCAAAATTCCATTCACATAGTAGGTTTTGGGGCTAACTTTTGTCTGAAAGAAGCTACCTTGAAACTTGACCATAACATACTCCTACCTGTCACAGTTACAGTCGAAAAGCATTTCTCATTTTGCAACATAAACAATGGAAGGAGTAGAAGATTTCCTAAACCTTCTTGACTTTCACCTGTACTGTGGGTCACCGCTTGCCACAAAACTGGTCTTTCGAAAATCAGATTTGAACCCCTACAATCTATTTTGCACGCAGTGGCTAGATTGATTTTCCTTCCAAACCGTTTTTCCTCTGCTGAGACACTCTGTCAGTCTCTACATTGGTTGCCTGTTTTTCAACAAATCCAATATAACATTCCTCTACTAACATACATGGCCGTCAACAAAATTGCACCGACATAGATCTCCTCACTTGTTTCAAAACATCTCCCAACTAGGCACCTGCGCTCTGCACAAGATCTGCGTCTCTCTTCCACTCTCATCACATCCTTCCATTCCCAGTTACAGAACTTGTTTCGGGCTGCACCCACTTTGTGGAATTTCCTCCCTTGCACAGTAAGACTTTCCTCTAGTCTTCAAACCTTCAAGCGTTCTCTGAAAACCCACCTCTTCAGACAAGCTTATAATATTCCTCAACCAGCATCTTTATCTCCCTAGGTTACCCTATTACCAACCTCTACACAGCTAACACAAGACAACATCCCTCTGACCAACATTGCTGTGTGACTGATCACACAGCCCACTCAATACTTTTTTAACTTTGCATTCTATCTGGTCCAGTGTGCAATATGATGTAGCACTTACCCTTGTGTTTCATACTCCCATTGTCCCATAGATTGTAAGCTTGCGAGCAGGGTCCTCTTACCTCTCTGTCTGTATGTATTACCCAGTATTAATATTTGTTCCCAATTGTAAAGCGCTACAGAATTTGCTGGCGCTATATAAATAAAGGTTGATGATGATGATGATGGTCCACCTTCCGGCAGTCTGCTGTAGTGCTGAACATTATCTGTAGAAGTGATATACTAATTCACAGAGATTGCAGGTCATCTCTTTTGGGCAATAATTTCTCTTGTGGCCCACCACTCAGCAGTAATGGCAAACTAAACACCTTGCAGTGCTTCAGAATGTGGTCCGCCCTACAAATTACCTGCAAATCCGTGGATTGCTGGTCTAGTGCAGAATTCCTACTGATCTGCCCACAGAGAATCTCTGTGGTAGGTGTAGGTGGCTGTAAGCTGTGTTCCAATCCTTCCACAACCTGATAATTACACACCACATACCATCCCAGAAAGTGTTTATGCGTAGGACCTGCAAATGTCCATCACCACTGTAGAGACGCATCTTAAGAAAAGGTGCCAGGAGTATAGGTGGTTTGTATCTAAACCATTACATGCATTTCATCCTTGTAAATAGGATAGTTGCCTGCACAGTAAAGGGATTTGGATCTTGCAGATTGAACTATCTAATTTTAACAGATTTCAATAAATGTGGAGTTCACATACAGTGGAAGATTTCCGTCAGTTAGTTCTCAACTCTGGCTTTGTAAGTACCTGATTCAGTACCATCTTCTTTCCAAGTTTCCTCCATTGTAGCAGGTAAGCTTCTGTTCACCTCCTTGAGCTTCAGGACCACTGTCTGCCTCACCCAGGGTTCCAGAGGTGCGGTTTCCTTTGTGTGTTTCTGGGCAGCCATCAGGGGGGCTTTTACTTGTTGGTCAGTAGACGTGGGAGAGTTGGATATGCAGTTGGACAAGGTTCCTTGAATGCTTTGCCCTTTTCCCCTCTGTCTTCCTGACAGTAGATGCTGGAGAAGACCCATCCTACCTGGAGTCTTCTTGTCTCTGAAGTGAAGGCATTTTTCTTCCTTTAAAGGTGCACAATCACTTATAGTTGGATGGAGCTACACAGATTTTGTTTATGCTGCACATAGCTACGCTGGCTTTTCCTCCTAAGCTTGCTGAAAGATTTCCTCCGCAATTGCTTGCCTGCAAAGGAGAATCTTCTGAAGTCTTCAACAGGCGCTGGCTGGCGAATGTCAGCCCGGGGGGCGCACAGGCAGCCGCATCACATGACAGGCGATGCGGCCGCGTCATTGATGATGCAGCCGCATCGCCTGTCATGGGATGCGGCCGCCTGTGCGCTGTCGTGGCCGCATTGCTTGTTTTGTGAAGCAGCCGCAGGTAAGTATTAAAGAAAACGTGCATTCATGGGGGCCCGAACAGGGGTCAGACGGAGCGGCCCAAGGTACCGATGCCCCCCTGATCCCCGGCCCAGCCTGCCACTGGTCTTCAACCATCCTGATAAGGACGGAAGCTCAATTGCAACAAGCTCATCAGTGTATGATAGTGAATTATACTCCATATGTGATGTGCTACATAAACAGCCTGTGATGGAAATACAGTCCTAAAACTAATGATTTGTGTAGGAGAGAAGCTAATTTGGATCAAAGTAACCATAATCATGTTTAAGAGCTTTAGTAAGACTGTGGCAGTTATTATCGTAGATCTGTAAGACACCACAGTGCTCTACATCACTGTACAGTAGGGAAAACAGAACATACATAAAACAGGGACATACAAGGTAAACAAAATAAAAGTAGACATGAAAACAAAGGGTATGAAGGACCCGCTCATTAAAGAGTTTACATTCTATATGGAAGAGGGCACAGTTGAAACAAGAGGAGCGAGTGTGGCTCAGAGGGGAGACAGTTGTGGGGGTGCATTAGTGAGAATAGTGTTATCAGGGATAAGTTCACCTCTAAAAAAGATTGTCTAAAGATTTAAAGGCTGTGGGAAAGTCTGATTGATTGTGGTAGGGAATTCCATATGTAGGGAGCAGCACGGGAGAAGTTTGATTGATTGATTCAAAATTCTATTCTTAGAAATATAATATAGACCTTTAAACATTGCCAAAAAAATAGCAATTGAAAAGAATCTCATTTAGGTGGTAATTAGGAAAGTTGGCGAACCATAGGTTGCCTACCAATGCATTAGACTTGTATCTTAAGACCTTCATTTGAGATGGCTCACCTTGGAACACTGATTCATTACAGTTTTGTTAGCCTTAGTAGACCTGTATAACAACAAAAGACACACATCCTTTTCAAGCCAAAAGTATGGAAAGCATGTTTTTTTTTATATATATTTTGTAGTTTCAATTAATAACAAAAATTTTAATATTACAAATTAAGCACTTGGAGAGTTGTACTTTTTTCCTTGGAGGTTGCTTCTGTATAATAAGTGGGACAAAGAGATGGATATATAGTAATAAGAAGCAGACTGCTTCTACTGGGTTTGAGATAAAACATCTGCTTTTAGTTTATGATTTCAGATGAATAATTATTTATAGCGAGAAAGAAAAAATGGTGCTCTTCATATTTCTATAAAGTATTCCCTACATATTGCAGCTCCACAAATCTTGCCTCATTAACTGTTTCAGTTCTTTTCATTATAGGATTAGATCTGTAAATTGCTGGCATATAACCCAATATTGTAGTCACTGTTTTATTTTTCTCCACCTGCTTCTAGGACCATTTAGGCTGAAACTGAATCTAATATGCTGTGAGGGGGCTGAAAGGGGGATAAGGTACCTGATCATTTTTTAAAGTTATGTTTTTACCTTTTTAGAGAGCATCCCTTATATCTACCCACATGCCTAATTTATACTTCTATGGATGTCCCCTCCAAGCCTCAATGACACCAACATAGTTCCTGGGCTATCTGGACCTCTACAGCGTGTTGTGAGCTGATGTGCTGCTCTCAGCGACTCACACTTTTCCCAGCTGCAGCAGGTTGCTAGACAGCTATGATGCTTCTTCCTGTTTTGTCGTTGGTCACATCAACACTATTGCAACAATAAGTTGCAAGGGGCTCGCTCCTAATGGAATGCCCTGATTGGATACCAGTAGTTTAAATGGCAGTGTAGAGCATCCCAGCCAGTGAGTGATAGCATAGCATTCTTGCCGTGTGCATTTCTATGAAGCCTGATGATCCTGCTTTCACTTCCTATTGTCCTCCTGTTGCCTGACATTTTGCCTAGTTCTGAAATTCCCTGTATGCTGCCCGTCTTGACCCTTGGCATGCTGTCGAACCTCCTTGCCTGCTGCCTGCCCTGACCTTTAACTTGTCTTACTACATGTTCTTGCTTGCTGTCCGTTCAGACCTTTGGCTTGTCTTATTGGATCCCCTTGCTCTCATCCTGCCCTGATAACTGGCCAGTCCTTTTCCACAATCCATCTGTATATTCTGAAGTCTTCATAACCTTTACTAGCTGGCACTCAAGAAAAGTCCCTATTACCCTGAGCTTAAGTCCTGGGGGCATCTGATTGCCTGTAAGTATATTGCACTTTACAGAAAAAGTGGCTTGCCACACATGAAAACCTCTTTGTACTTTACTATTGGTTCTAGAGATTTAGGGAGTGTCCCGTAGGACCCAGAACAAAGCCATGTTTGAATGGGTTAAAAAACTTATTTTATCTTGTGCTCAGTGTGTGATAGCATCAGCATGCATGTAAGAAAAATAGGAAATTAAATATCTCTGACACTAGCTGTCCTTACAGCTCAAGAAGTGGGTAAAACATAAAGGGGCAGCTGGGAGAGAATACATTAGTATAATATGTAGCCTGACTCATTTCTAGGATTTCTGTGCAGCCAATTGAAAAAATATATGAGATTATATATAATCTCTTCTAGCAACGACCTAACTGTATCATACAGTGATGCCTGCTGAAGTGAAGACGTGACATCCCTCTTCTCCAGGGCAGGGCTGGCAAATTTTAGCCCCGGGAGCAAGACTCGACTCATCAGCCTACGAGAAACATTTTAAAGTGAAAAAAAATGTAGGGGGTCCAGGGACCCAGCCCAAGGTATTATTATTATTATTACCATTTATTTATATAGCACCACTAATTTCTCAGCGCTGTACATAGAACTCACTAGCATCAGTCCCTGCCCCATTGGGACTTACAGTCTAAATTCCCTAACACACACACAGACAGACTAGGTTCAATTTGTTAGCAGCCAATTAACCTACCAGTATGTTTTTGGAGTGTGGGAGGAAACCGGAGCACCCGGAGGAAACCCACGCAAACACGGGGAGAACATACAAACTCCACACATATAAGGTTGGGAATGGAACTCATGACCCCAGTGCTGTAAGGCAGAAGTGCTAACCACTGAGCCACCGTGCTGCCCATGTGCCGCCCAAGGTAGCCCACTGTGGAACCGGCCCAGGAGGCAGATGCCCCCCTGCCCCCCAGTCCAGCCTGCCCCTGCTCTTTGCTGATATTAGCTTCTGTTTTTTAGACAGTTCAGGATTAAGACAGGACAAAGGTGAAACATGTATTGTGCAATGAAGTATAATCAGGCCCCCATTGGGAATCTGGCAACTGGGGCTCGTGTCGGCTCCTAAACCTATGTAACAGTCAGAGTCACAGTTAACACAGATTGTGCAGTTGTTGACAATTGATGAACACAATCACAATATAGTCAGCAAATAGAGCGAATATTGGAACAAGTGCAAGACTTTGGGGGATCGGCGCATGAGCAAACTCAGGGCAAGGGGGGACACTGGAAAGTTGAGCACTGATCCTACTACAGACCTAAATGTACTGTTAGAAAATAACCCTTATCGATCCATTTGTAGAATATTGAATACTGTATATTGCATATTATCAAATGCCTCCCATAATATATCTTAAATGATGTATCCTGTGCTTAATTTTGGGATGTGTACCCATTTTTACAGCAGAGAACCAGTAAGATGGGGCCATACATTTTGGTGTTGTACCCTACATATACATTTATCTTGTAACAAAAGAAATTTAGCTCAACATTCACTCCATAAGACAGCAAGAATTAATATTAGATCCTTAAGGCATTTTTACAAACATGTCTCTGAGAGAAGCATTTTTTTTGCTGCAGCACAGGGCCGCAATCACTCTTGACTTGGCATGTACTTTCAAACAGACTGCGCTGAAAATAAGAAGAGACGGCAGATTCTGCAAATCAAATAAAACAGCTAGATGAACCAAATATATCACAATAAGCTGTTCTCTAAATCCGCAGGGAGATCAGTGAAGCTAATTTAATTTAACATACTTTATGTAGATTTTAAAGCAATTCTTTTTCGTATCAAGGGGTCAAAATTGTAAATATAAAACAGATGCCTTGGAAGAATTTTTTCCAATAACTGAGCAGGAGAAATTGTGAAGTTCCTGCCTAGGTGACCTTTTCAACATAAAAACAATCAAGAAAAAAATATATTGTTAGTTATGTAAGCACACTGGAGTATGAAATTTAATACTTTGTATTTGCATTATGTACATAAGTCTTCAATAAACCGGACAATGAGTTCTGATTTTACTTTGCATTTTTCAGCCTTCTTTTTAAACTTATATTTTTACTTTTTATTGTCTTGTTTGCTTTCTTTCTCGTTGTATTTTTATACCTTACTTTTTTTAGCCTTAGATTCCAATTTAAAGCATCAGCAAAGAAAGCCTATAACTTATTTGATACTCAGAATGTTAGATAGCATGTGTGACACATTGTAGACAGGGAGAGCAACAGCAGTAACAAAAGCTTATTAGATGGATAACAGCATCAATAGACATTTTAGACAAGTACATAGACCGAGGTGGGCTGCACCCAGAATGAAAAGGTGGGAGAAAGACCATAAACTTTTTTGCTATTCTCATTGTTATACAGTATGTGTGACATATCATAGAGAGCAGCATCAATAGACATTTTAGACAAGAAGATAGTCCAAGGTGGGCAAAGTTGTGTATTTAAAAGGACATACATAGCTTAATAAACCAAGCACTTCAGCAAGAGAGAATAACACTATCGGGGCTGACGTAATTGGATTGCTAAACTGTAGAATAGATAGGGATTTATCAATTTACCAATGGACTTTAGTCTAACAGTGGTCATCTTCCTCAATGTTGATCATGTCATCAACCTCATCACTGATGTCAATATCATTATCACCTAATATTAGTTCATCCTCACTGGGACCCTGATGAGAATCTTAGCACTGAGGAGTCTGATGATGATGTTACAGCCATTAATGCTGCTGAAGGCTTTTATGGTTATTTAGTCTTTTGCTTGACCAGTGATGCTTATGCGCATTTCTGTAGGTAAGTGGATAGTTGCTACAAAGGCATTTTCTATGAACTGAATGACTTTTGTTTAATCTCCTGGAACAGTTGAGGAATTGCTGTTCAGGAACACTGGAATTGAGACAGAATTTGTCATGACTTCAAGTAATCTGTTAAAACCTATTGCATTGATGGCAGAAATTGGGCACACATCCAATGCTAACATAGCAGTCATTGCTTTAGTGATCTGCTGTGCAACAGGATGTTGGCTGTCATTGTTTTACAGATAATTGTTGCTTAAAACTTTGTCTCCTTGTCCCCTTCTGTGTAGAAGTTTCACCCCCAGCAGCAGCAGCCCTAGCACCTAAGGATTCTTCTTGGAAATCATGGATTGCATTAGGGGAGTCAGTTTGCATTTGCAAATTTGATGCTGAACTTCACACTAATAATGAGGAGGTTACAGTTGAAGGTGTTGATAGTGAAGATTTCATTCTGCTGCTAGCTAATGTTGTAGTGCTTGTTACTATACATGATGTTCCTGCTTTTGATAGACTACGTGAATGAACTCACAGTAAATAATGTAACAGGGAGGAAGTGCCAAGATGGTCAACATACCTATCTCTATTTACTATGGCGTCCCAAAAGCTAAAGATGCATTGGAAAATATTGGCCGGGTTGGGATAAAAATATTTCCCCAGGCAAGTGTTGGATTTTTTTATCTTTTGCCTAGGAATGACAATCCGCTTATCATGACACAATCACCATCATCCTCATTATCTTGTTTTAGTCCAACACGTTGATCATTCTCAGATCCACAATCTCCACTCCCATCCTGTTGCACGTTAGCAACTTCTATAATAGCATCCTCAACTTCTATGTCTATCATTATCATTACTGCTTATCCTCACATTTCCAAATGGTTGATACATTTTGAAAGGAGGCTGCTCTATGACTATGAATGTCAGAATCTGAAACATCAGGCTCACATTAAGCACTCATGGATACCATTAGACTAGACTCAGGATTCTGTGAACACCCAACTTCATCCTCAGTGTTCTTTTCATACACTGATGTGGCTGTTTTGGAAGTGACAGACCTACACTCAGAGTAAGAAGTTGGTACATGGGAAGATACAGTACATGCAAGACCATGTTGGGCACTAACTTTTGCAATAAGCATTCTATTAGGTGTAAGAGCTGTAGCAGTACCACTACTAGCAAAAGTGGGCATGGTCTGATCCTTTTCTTGCCGCTGCAAATGGTGTATGGAATGCTAGCGATTTTTTTTTTTTAGACAAATAACCTTAACCCCTATCTCAAGAGCTGATGTTTACTTTGAGATAGACAGTATTTTGAATTTTTTGCACATTTTCTTATGCTTTCTTCCCACATGACCTTTTTTACTAGAAGAGGTTGAAAAAGTTTTACTACTGCCAGCACTTATGCTGGGATGCTCCTGATCTGTAGACTGATCTGTGATTGACAAGAGTAGTAAATATGCTTAAGGTTGGAGCTACTTGTAGCTGACACCACAATAGATGAACGCTCAATGAAATAGGGGAAGGTGGGTCTGCTGACTTGCCATTTTCCAGACACTGTCATTATCAGTGAAAATTTATAAAATTGGTTTATAAAAATTTACTAACACGGGTATCAGTAATACTTCCCCTCACACAATTGCTTTCACAGTCAAACACCTGGATTTTAAAGGCAAGAAAGATTCCGACGTTTTCTTCAGAGGCGGTTAAACCATTCAGTGGCCCTGTACCTATTATAGGTATGTCACCCTTGAGCCATAAGGTTTCTGACCTACATGTTTTAAAACTCCAGGTATAGTGTTTTTCAATTTGGGAAATGCTTCCCAGAAAGCATTAGGGAAAAGCTGATAAATGGATAGGCTTAGCAGGGGATTGACCTGAGGAAGGGGACTGCAAAGACTCTGTGAAAGGAAGCCTGGTCTTTGCTGTGAGAACACTTAGCTGGAACTTATGTTTTGTATTAGTGTATTTGGTAGGAGTGACATGTATTTAGTTAGTGCCGGACTGACAAGGTGTTTATTTTGAAGTTTCTTTTATTTTTTACTTACTTGCTTAATAAAACTGACTGAGGCCAGTTGTACCCGAAACCTTGGACTTGTGTGATCTCCTGGCTGCTACACACTACCATCTACCCCAGGAGATGACACCTATTCCTCTACTCCAGTCACAATATATATGCAGTGGTCAAAGGGATAGGGAAATTTATGTGTGGCGGTATGACTAATGTAATGGTAATGTAAGTAAATTCAATTTGATAGTTTTAAAATCAAAGAAGGAGGAGAAGTGGTAATATTTCATACCACCATATATCAGCCCACTTGGACCATTGTATTTATAAGTAAAGCTTCCATGGCTCTAACTTCTTTTTCTAGTACATCCCAAACATTCTCCAGAGGTTTTACATCTGGGAAATTTGGAGGCCAAGTCAACACCTTGACTCTTTGTCATGTTCCTCAAACCAATCCTGCACAATGCTTGCAGTGTGGAAGGGCGCATTATCCTGCTGTAAGAGGCCACATCAGGGAATACCATTGCAATGAAGGGGTCTCTTTGGTCTGCAACAATGTTTTAGGTAGATGGTACATGTCAAAGTAACAGCCACAAGAATGCCAGGACCCAAGGTTTCCCAGCAGAACATTGCCCAGGGCATCACACTGCCTCCACCGACATGCCATCTTCCCATAGTGAATCCTGGTGCCATCTCTTCCCCCAGGTAAACGACGCACACGCACCCAGCCGTCTGTTAGGAACATCAGTTAACTGCTGTTTTCATTTTGGCTGCCCAGTGTTGTTGTTAACCTGGGTGTGATCACATGAACTCCACTCACCTACAGCTCAATTTGACACCTGCTCTGATTGGCTACTACTGCTTTCAATACCTGTCAGTTTCACTGACCCTTTGCCGATTATAGCGTTCACACGCTTGCTTCTCTGTGCTCCTGTTCCTGTATGTATTCTGATCATTTCTGATACTCTGTTTTAACCTCTGCCTGTGACCCGATTAGCCCTGATAAGTGCCTGGACAAATGCTTTGCCTGTTGTTTGACTTTGCCTTTCATCAGTGGGACCATCTCCCAGCCACAGGATCGTGGTGCCCGTTATCCACTTCATCAGACTCACTTGTGTCAGCAGTGTTTCACCATCCAGATTGACAGCTCGGTCTTGCTCCGGTACCTTCCCTTGCACTGTGTTGCTCCCCAGCTCCATTCTCTACACTGCCAAACTGTTTAACTGATGGAGTTGGTACTACTTCATATTGCAATTCAGTATATTCTGGTCCAGGTGCATCCTGTATCCTTCTTTCAATAGATACAATATCTCTGCTCATCATCCCACTGTCAAGTCCTTTGTGGTGCCCACCTACCTGAATTATCACCACTTGAGATTAAGTCCTGGGGACAACCAAGTACTGGAGACAATATCTGGTTGCATGGGAAAAGGGGATGATAAAGATGAAGCTCTCAACATCAAGTACTGATAACTTAACCCGTAGGATGATTCATAACACCATCCACATGATGTAAAGAAAACATGATTAATCTGACCAGCCACCTTCCATTGCTCCATGGTTCAGTTCAGACGCTACCGTGCTCCATGCTCATTGTAGGCGATTTTGGCACTGTACAGGGATCAGCATGGGCACTCTGATCAGTCTGCTGCTATCTAGCCCCATAAGCAGCAAGCTGCAATGTGATATGTGTTCAGACACCTTTCTATATTAGTCAGCATTAACTTTTTCAGCAATTTGTGCTAGAGTAGCTGTTCTGTGGAACTGGACCAAATGGGCTAGTGTACACTCCCCGGGCACCCATGACCCTGACCGGTTCATCAGTTGTCCTTCCTTGGACCACTTTGGCAGGCACTAACCACTGCATACCGAGCACACCCAACAAAACCTTCCGTTATGGAGATGCTCTGACCCAGTCGTCTAGCCATCAAAATTTGACCCTTATCAAAGTCGCTCAGATCCTTACTCTTGCCCATTTTTCCTGCTTCCAACACATCTACTTCAAGAACTGACTGTTCACTTGCTGCCTAATATATCCCATCCCTTGAAGGTGCCATTCTACCAAGATAATCAATGTTATTCACTTCACTTGCAAGTGGTTTTAATATTGTGGCTGATCGTTGTATATATAAAACAATACAGCAAATTTAATTATTTCTAATGCTTAACCTTAGGTAAGATCTTATGCTTATCTGGATAAGCAAAGCGTGCAGTATAAAGTCAAACCACTGTATCACATTGTATTATTCTGTCTGAAACTATAGCTTTCTGTTAGATCATTTTTAGGAATGTTAAACAAACTTAATTGAATTTAGTTTTTTGATGGAATGATATAAAAGATATTTGGAATTGGGAGAATATATGTCAGTAACTGTCCCAGTCATGTGCAGTGAGACACTTACACACCACACAGGTTTTGATAGCTACAGCTGGAAAGCAGAAGTATTGGACAAACACATAATAACAAACCGCGTGAGTGTCGCCAAGGGAGTTGCCAAAATAATATTTCTTAACTTCTCTCAATGTCATTGCTGCTGATAATTCTAAGAAATAGCATGGAGCATGTTTTATGGTAAATTAATTTCATTTGTATTAGACATATGGCAAATGGTTGTCTTAGGTTAGTGCCAGAGCTCTGAGATATGTTTTATTGAAGATAACAGTGCAATATATTACTTTACTATGTTTTATATAGATGAGATCAAGTCTCTAGAGTCTGCAATCTAAAATTTTTCTACAGCAATCTGTAATTCAACCTTTAATGGGTTTCACAGATTTTCTGTCATTGTGTTATTGAAGTTTACTTACAGTTTGCCCACAATACATTCAGGGTCATTTACCGAGCACTGGATTCAGTTTTACTTTGCAGGCAATTGATAGGAAAAGATAGGTTCTCTTAAAACTCCTAAAAGTTAAAATTTTGGAGAACCAGTCATAAGAGTAATAGTAGCTTGGTCTATCTTTGACTTGGCATTTGCAAATAGGTGGGTGGCTTGAGTGGATTAGACATGGTCCAACATCTCACTGTTTTCCAATCAGGATTGTTGTAGGTTATATAAAGTGTTCTAAGGAGAAGATATTGGTGAAGGATAAAGCAAGCGCAGTAGACTTTTGGAGCTGTCCAGGGTTTTTTGCTTCAGTATTACCCTCATTTAACTAGATAGGTGCGTTGCAAGCATCCTATCAAGAGTCATCATCAAAATATACCGATGTAGCATTATTGAAACATTCAGAAAGAAACTTTGGGGTATATACACAAAACTGCAGGTTTGAAAAATTGGAGATGTTGCCTATTTTGGCCAGCACAGTGGCCTAGTGGTTAGCATTTCTGCCTCACAGCACTGGGGTCATGAGTTCAATTCCCGACCATGGCCTTATCTGTGTGGAGTTTGTAGGTTCTCCCCGTGTTTGCGTGGGTTTCCTCCGGGTGCTCCGGTTTCCTCCCACACTCCCAAAAAAACATACTGGTAGGTTAATTGGCTGTTATCGAATTGACCCTAGTCTCTCTCTCTCTCTCTCTCTCTCTCTCTCTCTCTCTGTGTCTATGTTAGAGAATTTAGACTGTAAGCTCAAATGGGGCAGGGATTGATGTGAATGAGTTCTCTGTACAGCGCTGCAGAATTAGTGGCGCTGTATAAATAAATGATGATGATGATTTTGCAGATTGTGCTAAATAAATGATAACTAGATTCTGATTGGTTGCTATAGGCAACATCTCCACGTTTTCAAACCCGCAGTTTAGTAAATATACCCCCTTATCTTGAGATGCCTGATTTCAAAAGTGTTTAATTAACTGAAGGTCATATAGTGGTGACAATGATGTGCTCACAATTAGTGATGGCTCCAATAATTGTAGTGGAAACTGATGACTATGTACAAATGTAAAATAAAATAAAGACATGCTATACGTCACATACAGTAGTAAACAGAATAATAATATATTGGTCAGAAAACATTATTATCATTGATTTGTAAGGTGCGTCAGTGCCGTACTGTATCGGACATCATGAGCATTTATTATTATAGCGCCACTAATTCTGCAGCGCTGTAGAGAGAACTCACTCACATCAGTCCATGCCCCATTGAAGCTTACAGTCTAAATTCCCTAACACACGATTTGTTAGCAGCCAATTAACCTACCAGTATGTTTTGGGAGGAAACCAGAGTGCCCGGAGGAAACCCACGCAAACACGGGGAGAACATAGAAACAGATAAGGCCATGGTCGGGAATTGAACTCATGACCCCAGTGCTGTGAGGCAGAAGTGCTAACCACTGAGCCACCGTGCTGCCCATGTGCCGCCCAAGGTAGCCCAGGAGGCAGATGCCCCCCTGCCTCTAAGCCCAGCCTGCCCTTGCTATATACTGATATTAGCTTCTGTTTTTTACACCGTCCAGAATTAAGACAGGCCAAAGGTGAAACATGTCGGGAATGAAACTCATGACCCCAGTGCTGTAAGGCAGAAGTGCTAACCACTGAGCCACCACCGTGCAGTGGGAAATACAGTACATACATAAGATAGGGACATATAAGGTAGGAACAATAAATGTAGATATCCAAACAAAGGGTAAGGATGGCCCTACTGAGGAGAGAGCTTAAAATCTAGTGAGCTGAGTTTTCAGATAATGTTTGAAGATGTGAAGGCTGGGGAGGGTTTGTTTTAGGGAATTCTATAAGTGGGTAGAGGCACAGCAGAAGTTTATACGAAGATTGTAGAAAGTGAGCAAGTTGGAAAATTATATTACTATAGGATTTCTAAAATATTTTAACAACATGTTGAGATTACAGGTTTAGAAAGTGAAGTATCATTTTATGCTCATGTAATACATTTTGAAGTACCAACATGATCTGAGATTAAAGGAAGTCCTAAAAGTGACTACTAAATTAATTCTTTTATGTATTCGTTTTTAAACTACAGAGGTCTAGCAATTATTGAAGGGTATCCAAAATCGTGAATCAAAGCCATTAGGGCAAAAGAAAAATCATATAACTTTAGAAATTGTGCTCTACGTAAAAAGAAGTGTTAATAAGAGATTGTGTATATTCTATAGATGTCTTTCAAGAGTTTAATTTTATTTCAGCGGGGCCAAGTCTGTATGATCTGAAAATAGAGAAAAAGGGGTATATTTACTAAACTGCGGGTTTGAAAAGGTGGAGATGTTGCCTATAGCAACCAATCAGATTCTAGCTGTCATTTTGTAGAATGTACTAAACAAATGATAACTAGAATATGATTGGTTGCTATAGGCAACATCTCCACTTTTTTAAACCCGCAGTTTAGTAAATCTAGCCCAAAGTATAGGCTTGTTTACCTATATAATACATACATGTACAAGCAAATGTGGAAGATCTACTAAAGTTTTCACTTTGAGCTCAAATTGTTTTATCTTAAAGGTTTCTCACTTAAAGCTAACACAATATTTATATTCCATGATAATCTTACAATATCCTGTAATTGTCAGCACTTATATCCCATTATACGACAGGTATGTTAGAGTATACCGTTTTGTTTAACGCTAACTGCTCATTTTGTATCAGATCCATCAGGGAAAATTACATACATCAGAAACGGTCATGGTCCACACATTCTTACTATTATTTTCCTTCAGACTAAATTGATTTTTTTAGTGGTATTATGTTCTGAAATATGGTTGATATAATAGTGTGTTATTTTCTCTGGCTGATCAACTCAGCCTTTTGTTTTAATATGTTTCCTTGGTTGGGCTATAATGCTTACTATGCCTTTATGAATTCCCAAGTACAAGCGAGTCAGTAATTCAAAAACATCTGCAGCAATGATCTACAAAGTTACCAGGAGTTGTAGAGAATACTTGTGAAGAAAGGCGACAAGGGAAGTCTAGGGATATGTGAATTGTTTACTTTGGGAAAAATAAATATTGTTACAATACTTTATTTATCACACGACTGCACATTAAACATATATCAACATTTCAATAAAAATATGTTGGGCCTGGGTCATTAAGGAGAGCAAATAAAAAAAAGGAGTAAATTTGCACCTTGGCAAAACCATGTTGCATTGGAGGGGGGGGAATAAAAAAAAGGATCACATTAGGTAAATATCTTTCTCTTTTATCTGGTTTGACCAGAATAGTTCTCGTGTGTTATACATATGTGTGCTATATACATTCAGCACAGATATATATGTTAAGCACCTTATTGTAATGGTTTTACTCAAATTTATCTTTTGTAGGTCATAAGAGATATTGATTGTATTATGTTACTTTATACATAGTTATTTAAATACTATCTCCATCAATATTTTATTCTGTATTGCTGTGCTTCAGAATGTCAACAATAAAACAATCTGAAAAAAAAATTAAATAAATAAAATGTGATGTCAGATTTATAGTTGGGGTAGGGCATGTCCTAGATCAACTTTAAATTTCAGTGTACAAATAAAGCTACCAGGTATTTGTGGGCTACACGAAAAAACAGCCAGTATTTAACTTGCATGCAAAATAATAAACTAAATTGCACCCCTTGCATTGTAACATGGTTTTTCCAGAATCAGATTTACCCCCTTTTTTTTGCCTTGCTCTCCTTAATGACTCAGGTCCCTTATGTTTACTGTGTGTTACAGCTGGCTTTCTAATAAGTTCCCATTTTCATCTATATGGAGTCATCATCATCATGACCAATTATTTCTATAGCGCCACTAATTCCGCAGCGCTGTACAGAGAACTCACTCACATCAGTCCCTGCCCCATTGGGGCTTACAGTCTAAATTCCCCAACACCCACACACACACACAGACAGACAAACAGACTATGATCAATTTGTTAGAAACCCATTAACCTACCAGTATGTTTTTGGAGTGTGGGAGGAAACCAGAGCACCCGGAGGAAACCCACGCAAACACGGGGAGAACATACAAACTCCGCACAGATAAGGCCATGGTCAGGAACTAAACTCATGACCCCAGTGCTGTAAGACAGAAGTGTTAACCACTTAGCCACCGCGCCATCTTTGGGGCAGGTATAGTCACGATTATTTATGAGACTGTGGACATTAAGCCTCGACCACTTATATGGCAGCTCTGTCGATTGCAAGTGTATCTAAAAGTGGGGTGGTCTAAGGTGGTCTCTCATATTTCTGTTACATTGGATTGCTCAGCCTTAGTCATCCCTTCATCCCTACCATTCTTGGTTTGTGGAGGTGACAATAGACGGACATAACTCACAGCTGCCCAATAAATGATGGAGACCTGTAGGACAACATTAGCCTGAGGAAAATGGAATGTGGCTTGGGTCCCACAGGTCGCTCCTCTGGTATTTTCAATGTCCAGTTACAATCTGTGCCCAGAGGTGATTGCATAAATAAGTATTTAATACAGGCATATCTGACCCTGAATAAAGGCCATATCTTTCATTACAAAGAATCTACACCCCTTACTACCAAGAGTTTACATTTAAATCAAAATTGTAAAAGTTGTGTTCCATACTAATGTAATGTTTATAAAATGAGGGGGTGGAAAAATATAATATGACCTTCATGTAGATCAGGGGCTGGCTGGCAGACTTTAGCCCGGAGGGCAAGCACATAGCACTGGCCCATCCTTAAAGGGTGGTCTTCAGTACAATAAATATATAATATAAAAAGAGGCAATTTTAGTGTTGCTTAACGTAGTAATACTTTATTATTATAAATGATAAATCTTAAATATTGAAAACAAGAAATGCAACAGAAATCAAACCTCATTTTATATTGCATTTTATTTATATGTTCCTTCTCCGTACAGCAGTTTTGTTTTTTTTTGTTTTTTTTACATACCTCGCTGATTATAATGGGGTATAAATGATATTATAGCAATAAATTATATAATGTTCTATTGCAGTACCGAACACAGGGGCTGATTTATCAAAATGCAAAAACCCTTTTTCTTTAAAAACCTGATGTGTTTGCCAGCAGTAGGGCTTGTTTTTGCATTTGACTATATACTAATATGGTTATTGTTTTAGGGTTAACCTAAAACAAATAATATGAGTGGTGCTAATGGTAGGAGGAGCAGAGCAATCTGACACCCTGGCCCAGAGCTGGATTAAGGCTCTGGGGGGCCCGGGGTATTTTAGATCTCTTTTGTCCTCTCCCTCTATCCCTCTTTTTCCTTGTGCGACCTTCCTATATTCTGCCCTCTCCTCACTCTCCACTCTCCCTTCCAGTCCTCCTTATCATTCTCCTGTTTGTTCTCTTTAGCTCCTCTGGCCCTGATTTGAATCTCTACCCATCCCCCATCTTTCCCTCTCTACTTCCATTCCCCCTTTTCCCTTTATTCTCCTTCATTTATCTTCTCCCTGCTTCCATCTGTTCCTACATACCTTCTCCCTCTTCTTCCTTCCCAGAAATCTATTCCTCGCATTTCTCTTTCCCCCATCCGTGGCCCTCAGATGGGTCTCCTCCTAGTTCTGTTTCTCATCCTCTCTCCCTGTCTTGCCCCTCGCTAAAAATCAGTCACCCAGTAAACCCAACAATCTCATCCACATCTCCCTTCTTCCCTCTCCTCCTCTATCCTGTGGTCTCTGGAATGTCAGGTCAGCCTGTAACAAATTGGCCTCCATCCAAGATCTCTTTATCTCTAGATCATTCCAGCTGCTTGCCATCACTGAAACTTAGCTATCCCCTAAGGACACTACTTCTCCTGCTGTGTCTTTCAGGGACTTGTCCTTCTCCCACACACCGAGACCAGCAAGGTGGTGGCTTTGGTATAATTCTTTCCCCCTGCTTCTCTTCAACTTCTGTCAGAGTTCCTCAAGGATCCGTTCTTGGCCCACTACTCTTCTTCCTCTACACTGCCTCAGTTTGTGACCTCATCCGCTCCTTTGGCTTCCAGAACCACCTTTATGCTGATGACACAAAAATCTATCTTTTATCCCCTGACCTTTTCCCTTCCCTTTACTTATGTCTCCTGTCTCCTACTGGCCCTCGTCCATCTCATCTTTGTTGTCCCAGCAATTTTCTAAACTCAGTATTTCCAAGACCGAACTATTCATCTTCCCCCCTGCCAGGGCCACCTTACTCCAACCCTCTAATTCTGCTAATAATATTACCCTCCTTTCTGTCCCTCAAGTCCAATACCTTGGGGTCATCCTCAACTCCTTCCTCTCCTCCAAACCTCACAGCTTATCCCTCTCAAAATTCTGCTACTTCCACCTCCTAAATATATCCAAGATACGACCCTCTCTCACCACGGACGGCACCAAAACTCTTATTCACTCACTTGTAATCTCTCACCTTGATTACCCTAACTTCCTTCTCTCTGGCCTACCTGACTTTCACTTTGCCCCTCTTAAGTCTATCTTCAATGCTGCTGTCCGCCTTATTTTTCTCTCACGCTGCTCTATCTCTGCTCTCCCTCTATGATAGTCACTACATTGGGTCTGCGTGGCCTAGATTTAAAATAGAATAACATTTATTCTCCTCACCCTCACCTTCAAAGCTCTCAATCAATCCCCCACCCCCCTACATCTTCAATCTCATCTCTACCTACACTCCTTGCCACCCCCTCCACTCTGCCAATGACCGGCACTTCACTACTTCATTGATTGACTTTTCCCACTCCCACCTCCAGACCTTTGCCTGGACTGCTCCTCAGCTGTGGATTGATGTCCCACACCCTATCAGGTTAGCCTCTGCTCTCAAAGGCTTCGAATTCAAGCATGCCATCAAGGCTCATATCTTAATTCAAGCTTATCAGCCTCCCTCCTAATTCCCTTGACTCAACTTTCACCCGCACTCCCAGAATCAATATCACGCTATTTGTGTTTCCTCTCCCTTACCTTTAGGATGGAAGTTCTCATGAGCAGGACCCTCTTTCCTTGTGTTCTCCTTCTACTATTCCATCACCCTCTGTACCTCTTGGCCTGCTTCCCTAGACCTGTAATTTTAAGGTCAGGTCTACTTCACATTGGTCACTACCATCAATCTTACTCACTGACCTGTAAATAATTTGATTTGCATTAATGTTTATCTGTATTTATTTATTCAGTATGTCTAGTCTTTGTATTTAGTTCTTCATGTATCATGTAAAGTGTAATGGACTATTGCTTTCTCTATATCATGTACGGAGCTTCTGACCTTATAGATAATAATAATAATAATAATAATAATAATAATAATAATAATAATAATAATAATAGTAATAATATGCACACAATCATTAAAAAATAAGAATTTTCACACTGCATTAGAACCTGTTTCTTGGGTTTATACTGTATTGATAATCTAATGGGTCAGCCAAACATGCATGACAGCAAAACAATCTAGAAATTAAAAAACAAATGAATTTGTAACAGCAAATAAGACATTTGGTTATACATTTGGTTATTGTTTATCACATATGAAAAATTGCACAGGTCATGTGGACACACATGATCCAGACAGAGAAAACATTATTTAGAGTTACCTACAAACTGAAAACACCCACAATCTGCTGGTTAAATCATGTCTTTTAGCTTGTATTTTTGGAGATATGTACTACTTTGACCCATTTTTCAATATAGAAAACTATTTTTTACAAATCTGTTATTATTTAGATGATAGGTATAGGTGACGCCCATGCTCACTCAAAGTGAAAAGCCATCTTTTAAACCTCCAGTGTAACATGAGCCTTACATCACTACTCTATGCAGTTGTTAATGTTTAGATCTTTAGTTTTCTTTATATGCCTTTCTGCCTTTTCGCTGCTCATATCTATAAACACCGCTATGCAGGAGTTGGCTGAGCTGGTTCTGTAGTAAAGTGCTCTGGCCAGAAGGCACTGGGTCTTATCGCAACAAATCAGTATCCGTTCTGAAAACCCAGAACTCTATTCAGGGGCAGAACTTATTTTATTGGCACCCAAGGTGACTCTTATAAAAATGCACAGTACCCGTCCCCCATACATGCTAACACACCTTGCCAGCCCCCCCATGGCTGCTAACATAAAATACCCATAGGGGATCAAATACATTGTCCCCTTAGTGACCCAACATTATAACCGGAATTACCCACATACAATAAACTGTACCAACACAGGTACCTTATGGCTACTTTACAATATAGGTTCGATTTTCTTGTTGTTGGGTATACACAGAGCACATTGCATAATAGTCAAATATACAATGCAGTCTCCACTAGTCAAGTGTAAAATACAGAGCCCAGTCCCTGGTGACCTAGTGTAAAACGTAAATCACAGTCCTTACTAGCACAGCATAAAATAAATTGCTCTGTCACCTTCCGTTGCCCAGCATACAACTCAACCACCAGTTCTCAGCATTGCAATATGTATATTCAGACTGATAACAGCTATGTTTATCTTTCTTCTATGATTTCCCAGAGCTTATCTGAGTTTAATAGAACATATATGGAACATTACAGTTATCTGTCATATGCAGAATTCTGCCCCCAAGTGGTGTGGAAAGGAAACAAAGGTGATGTCAGCTTATAAAGTGTAATATCAGTGTCAAAACCCATAGGTAGCCTCTATCTGTGTGCGCCTGCTAGGACTTTGGTGTAGGAGGTGTGGGAGGGCAGGAGCATTGGGGCCAGGGCCTGATTAAGGGTTCCAGCCGCCCCAGGCTAACACATCTGTTGCCGCAACCCCCCCCCCCCCCCCGCGCGAGTGAGTGTCTCCCGCCCCAACCCATACCTATATGTCTATGTTTATACACAGTGTTTAAAGTGGAAACTTAGAACAGTTTTACAATCAAGGCAGTAGAAGTGGATGTATGGAATACCACAGCCTATCAGCCCACTTCACCACTGTGTGTGTGCGTGTACATACATGTGTGTGTGTGATTTTATATATATATATATATATATATATATATGTATATATATATATATGCAAAAAATTGTAAAATATTAATTAATACATAAAAACACACAGGCCCTGATTCACTGAGGAAAGGAAATCCCCCAAAAATTGTAACTTTGCATGTCAGCAAAACCATGTTGCATTGGAGGGGGATGTAAGTTAAACTGTGGGGACAGGTTTATAGTTAGGGTAGGGTATGTCCTAGATCAACTTTAAAGTGCTGTGTAAACATAAAGCTAACAAGTATCCGTGTGCTACATGAAAAAACAGCCAGTATTTAACTTATGTGCAAAATAATAAACTAATATGCATCCCTTGCATTGGAACATGGCTTTGCCCAGGAGAAAATTTACTCATTTTTTTTTTACTTACTTTCCTTAATGAATCTCTGCAAACACATTAAAATGTCACGACAGTAAAATTACACATTCAAAGATAGACAAATTGTGCCGTTCTCTCTTACCTGATCTTGCAGCGTAGACTACCTGATGTTCGCTCTTGCTTGTTCTTGAAGCGTTGTTGTCAGTTGTCTTCTGGAACCTTGGGGTCCTGTATTGAAAATGTGCAACAATTTTATTATAATGCAAAATGTTAACTAACCCTGAATGATTCAAACACAACACTCCATTAGGACAAAATAAAACTACCCCCTAGTACAGGCACATATAGGCAATAAAATATCTGAGAATTATTTGCAGTCATATACTGATATCTACCAATCCCTGACAGTCAGCTAATTAATCCCCTTAGCCAATCCATAATTTTGATGTCCCCTGCAGCCTATCCCCCCCCCACCCCTTAGTCATGATCCCCCCCACCCCTGAGTCATGATCCCCACCTCCTAGACAATTAATAATATTGTTGCCCCTGTAGTCTATTTTCCACCCCAACATGAGTTATGATCTCCCCCCCTCATAGACATAAAATAATAATGATGCCCCTGCAACCTATTCCCCCTCCCTGAGTCATGATTCCCCCCCCCCACATAGACAGTAATAATGATGCCCCTGCAACCTATTCCCCCCTCCCTGATTCATGATTCCCCCCCCACATAGACAGTAATAATGATGCCCCTGCAACCTATTCCCCCTCCCTGAGTCATGATTCCCCCCCCCACATAGACAGTAATAATGATGCCCCTGCAACCTATTCCCCCCACCCTGAGTCATGATCCCCCCCCCCACATAGACAATAATAACGATGCCCTGCAGCCTGCTTTTGACTTTAACTTACCTTGAAGATTGCCGGACTGGTCCTCTTCTGTCCCATGCGACGCTCCGATGCTCCTTCCTCCTAACAGTGCGGGCGCGATCTGTCTGCTTAGTGTGATCACGTGAGATGTTAACATCTCACGTGATCACACTAATCAGCGCACCGCGGCCGCACTGACAGCTAAGCAGAAGCTGTCAGCTGCCGCCTGCTAACCTACACAGAAGCGGACATACACAGAAGCGGACCCCATAAGGTAGGAATTTCAGGGGAGGGGGGGCGGACGGGTTGAATCGGCCACAAAGGGGAAAAAAAAAAAGGGAAATTTTCTTTTACTTTACCAGCGCTGCGCCCCCCCCAGACCCAGCGCCCCAGGCTGCAGCCTGGTCAGCCTGTTGGTTAATCAGGCCCTGATTGGGGCAGGGAAATGTTCCCCTACACTGCATCACTACACCCTAGGCTACCTCCCCTGCTTCTGCCTCAACCCTGTCCTTATCAGTCAGGCCAACATGCATGCTGAATTCAATTAAAGTCAAGGTCAAGGTGCTGTTCTCTTCAGTATTCTTAAAACAGTAGGTGAGATGTGTGTGGTGAGAAAATAAGATTACTTATTAAAGCTCAGTCAGCTCACATAAAAAGTCACCCATTTGTGACACCTCATCCCAGGATTAGAAATTGAGTGCCAGAAATGAAAAGCGATCTTTGCAAGCCACACAAAAGAATAATGCCAGTTCCCCTAGGTATGCAAATGCCAGAGATAAATATATGAAATTCCTGCTTTACTCAATGCAGCCGCACACCTGCATTTTAACCACTATGAATTTCTAGATCTACATATCTATAGAACAGTAAATAAATAAGCACATAGCAGGAATGTCAAATATACACTGCAGTGCAAAGTAGGTTTTTATTATTTCATAATTAAATGTGTTAATATATAATGCCTTTATATCAACATTTAAGTATTAAAATGCAATGGCCAATTTCAACAGAATATTTTTAGCAGCTTGTTTATAATTATTCTAAAATAATTAAGCTTATCTTGAGCCATTTTAGATAAATTAGAGTGCAGCTTATCAGAGGTAACTGTCTAGCAGAGTGTGGAGATAGCTTTCTCCATTCTGTTACGAGTCGCGGCCGTGCCTCAAGCAGCCGCGACTAACTGCGCCCGCAGGACGCGTTCTGTAGTCTCCATGACGACCGGGACGTTGCTTCCTGTTTTCTTCTCAGCCGTTGTTGTAGTTTCTAGTGTCGCGCCCCGGCATTAGGGGCAGGCGGGCACATGTGCTACTAGAAATTAGCCCCTGAGGCTGATTACTCCCTGCTGGGCTCCTCTGCTGCTATTGGCCAGTCTCTGTATATATGGCAGGGAGGGCTTAGCCTCCCTGCCGGTTATAGTTCTCAGTTGCTGTTAGCTAACCTGCTCCTGTGCCTTGAACCTGTTTGCTGCTTTGGATTGCTCATGTATGACTCTTGGCCTTGTTTATTGGACTTTGATTCTTTGCCAGTTGCCCTGACCTTTGCTTAGTTTCTGGACCCTTCTTCCTTGCTGCCAGCCCTGACAACTTTCCTGTTTCTGACCATGGTACCTGCTTCAGACCTAAGACCTCCCCACTACTCTGTGCTATGGTACGTTCATAAACCTGTACTACTCTGAGTTTAAGACCTGGGGGCATCCGAGTACCTGTGAACATAGCAAACTCTATGGGAAAGGTGGTTGTTATAGGTGAAGACCTCTCCATCTTGTTCTACAAATTTATGATAAGACCGTTACCCGTAACACATACCCAAAGTGATTTCATATCTTGAAACATTCCCAATAGAACTTTAGGGACACAACAGGCCACACCCTGGATCCACATAAGCCATGCATGATTCACTAGATCAGGCCTATTTCCCTACAAGGCTGTGCTTTTCATGCAGAAAACACCCATTTTGACATATCCTATAATGCACCCATGTTGACATGCAAGAATCTGGACTGCAAAAATAAGAACTTTAGGAAGGTATATGATCATTGCCTTTACTCAATCATAGAGCACAGTGGAGTGGAGCCTGTTTCTTGAGTACATAATGTACAGATAATTTATGGGTGCACCAAATATGAAAGGTGATTCTTGCCTTTGGTGACAGAATATGCACTGGTGAAAGTGGAACACGCTGTCAAGAGCCGCGGCGGTACTCACAGCCGCAGCGGCCCACTCCCAGCGCCCTCTAGCGTCCCGGCCGTCGCCTTGACGACCAGGATGTCATTTCCGGATACAGCCAGGCCGCTAAACTCCTGTAGTGCAGCGTCCCGGCAATGGAGGACAGCCGGGCGCACGCGCAAGTCTAAATAAACAGCCTGTAGGCTAATTTAGTGTAATTAATTAATTAAGCAGAGGGCTGTGAATGGGTTCAGAGCTAGGCTCTGATTGGCGGGCAGTGGTATTTAAGGCAGTGAGGTCTGGAGCCTCACTGTCGGTTATAGCTTTGCTGTTCCAGTTTTGCTGTCTAGCTCCTGGTTTCTTGTCTCTGTCCTGTGGATACTTTGTTTGGATCTCCCGTGTATGACCCCCTGCTTGGATTTTGACTCTGCCTGTTTTCTCTTGACCCTGACCCTTCTGGCCTGTACCTTGGACCCTGCTACCTTGCCCGTGACCCCAACCTCTGGCGTGTTAACTGACTACCCTGCTTGCCTGTGACCCTTGACCCTGGCTATCATTTTGACTACCTGCTGCTTTCTATCATTCTCCTGGCCTGCCGCTGTAGTCCTGCATTACCAACCCACACTATATCTGGAGCTAAGTCCTGGGGGCTTCTGAGTACCGGTGAGCGCATCAAGCTCTAAGGGAAAGGCGGTTGCTAAAGGTGAAAACCTCCGTCATCTAGTTCTGTGGGTTGGTGATCAGGGCCAGCAGCCTAACACACGCAATAGAAAAAATATATGGGACAAGTTTTTCCATAAACTCCGATTTATATATTTTAATAATAATAATACATTTGGTCATTAATTAATATGACAATTTCGAATAAGTCAAAATCCAGATATATTATTTTGCTGTAATAAATTTATCATTAGTTTAGCAATTTTGTGATACCTGTTGTTTTAGTATTAGGTCTGAATCAGTGTAATGGCTCGTAACTCTTTATTTATTTTTAGCTGAAGCCACTCTTTCCCCCCAATTTTCAGAACTGGGAAAGTCCCTTGACAGCAGTGTTAGACTAGAGTATGAAGGGTTCACCAGGGAAAGCAGGATCCATAAAAGAGCATAACTAGCCCATGGAGAGTGTGACTTGTGCTTGCACACTGTAAATAAATTGTTCTGTCACCTCCACCAATCCCCAGTACTTGCCTCCACTGCCACTCGTCTCCGACTAGTCTCTGTACTGCAATTAGCCTGATTACAGCTCTGTTTAATGTCCTTTACTGAATTCCAGGAGACTAAATCTGAGTTCAATGGAATATAGGAAACTGAACACCATCAACAATGGAACAGGCTTTTGCAATTAATTACCTGCCATACATGTTCGCTCTGGGGGATTCTACAACAATGCTGAAACCAAGTGGGAGAACTCTGCCTAAGTCTCTGTAAGACTTCATTGGAAGCATTTGAAAATGACAGGAACACTGGGACAGTGTAATGAGCCCCTATACATAGGGGAGGTAGCTGCTCGCTAGGCTTTTGCCTTGGTCTTCCCCTAACAATTGCAATTTATATGAGAATCCCTTGCCAATAGACGCCTTAGCTGTTTCTATAAACTTATGAACACTAAGTGTGGTGTGCATGTAAAAATAGATGCATATAAAAACAAATTTCTTTGCTTACCAGTTATTATTCCAACTTTTTCTCAACATATTTTTATAAAAGTATAAATTAAACATTTTATTTAAAACTAAAACCAAAAGTTTGAATGCAGTAGACTGTATCTAACTTTTCTTTTTCCAGAAAACCACATTTATATTTAAATTTTAATACTAAACACTGTAAAAATAGAGAACTTGCCTAGGTAAGTTATACTACATGAAATGCCCACAGCAGCGGGCTAGTAGAAATGATTGAACCAGACAATTTAAAATTCAGCAGCAAAGTTTCTGCTCTGACTCATGATATTCCATAAAACAGACACTAAAATGTCACAATGACTTATACATGTTGTTCTAGGAAATTTTCCTGTGAGGAAAACGTGTTTAGGGGAGTGAGAGAAATATTCCTCTGGCATGGAAATACCCTACCGTCACTTTGTCTTTGTTTCAAGACGGTTTTTATTTCTGCTATTGCAATGTAATTTTAGAAACTTTGAAAAGAAGAACCATAACATGTGAAGCAGGCCTAGCAGGAGCCAATAATAGACAGGAATAGTTATTTTGCCTGTTGAGTTGTCAAGATGTACTTACTCCAGCTATACAATGTGGATCTTCAACATTCAAGGGACCAGAGTGTAACACTCACTCAGCCACCCTATTCCCACACCTTAAAAATTTGATGTATAAAGACCATGGCAGTATATGAACATTCTTTGCTGCATTGAGGTTGGCACGGATGGCCTTGGGATGCAGAGACACCCACAATCTTGTCTAGAATTTGATACGGGACACTTACAGGTTTCGACCAGCAGGACAATCCCCATTGGGCAGTGGCTAATAAAACACAAAAGTTACTAAAAATATCATGATGCAGAGACAGGCAAATGGTTGGACCTAAAATAACCAATCAAGGAAACCAGTCAAGGTTAGGGCCACAAGAGATATGGGAAAGTAACAACAAACTGGGTAAATTACATAAAAGTCAGAATAGCTAGTAGCTAACCCTTCGATGCCTACTTTAATTCAATTCAATGCCTCTCTTGCTGCTCCACATCTGCTATACCACTCTGCAAATGGTGGGGTACGGTTTTCCGGTAGCGACACCCACTTGCCCTACAAAAAAAAAGACGAAAGTGTTAAAAAACTATGTGACTATTGATAGATTTATTTTTAAATTTAAAGTGGCATTGTCGGGTTAAGTGTTTAAACACTTAACCTGCGGTGGCTTGACATTGCCACTTTAAATTTAAAGGAATCCATGTCGCGAGAAACTCTACTGCCGGACATCTCGTCATTAGAAATGACTTGAGGTCAGCATTGTGGTGCATCACCTAGCTGCGGAGTTGCTGTAAAGGTAAGTCAATAGTCACATAGTTTTTTAACACTTTCGTCTTTTTTTTGTAGGTCAAGTGGGTGTCGGAACGGTGGTAAACGTTAATACGATTACCACCGTCTACAAATACCTACCCTGGTTTCCCTTGTCCCCCAGAATCCAATTTTAATTTCTCACACTCACCTATAAAGTCCTCTACAACACCAACCCTCCATACATCTCAAATCTCATCTCAAAATACTCTCCCTCTCTCTCTCTCTCTCGCCTTGTCTCTGGGACCCACCACACCCTCACGTCTACAAGACTTCTCCCATGCCCCTATCCAGTTATGGAATTCCCTAGCTCACCCATTCAGACTCTACCACTGCCTTCAAATCTTTAAACACCATCTTTTTATTAGGGTTTACCCTATTCCCACCCATACTACTCACACTGGTACATACTCACAACTGTCTCAGTCTTTACTATGAGACACACTTGCATCTCTTGCTTTAGATGTGTCTATTAATTAGATTGGAAGCTCTCTCATGAGCAGGACCATCACTACCCTTTGTTTTCATGTCTGTAACCGGTGCATTTAAAGTGAAGCTCTGTATGGGCTTTGAGTTCTAGAACTCAAATTCCAAATGGAAGTTCACTACACGTGTGCCATCCTCCGTGGGTGCTTATAAAAGCAGAGTAGGGGTTTCTGGAAAGGATGGACATATAACCCCCCCCCCAAAAAAAAAATAAAAAAAATATATGGGGTCTGGTGATTTTGTGTTATGCTTCTGCAGACAAACCTTGGTTGTGATCAGGAACTGATAGGCTGTTTTGACAAAATCAATTGTCAAATATCTGAGCTGAATCCCTTTACCTTGAGTGCTCTAACATTAGTTTCCTTCTAAAGTATGTTCTCAAAGGATGATATTAATGTTTTTCAGAAAAAGCATCAAAAATAACCTGACTGAGAAATGTGAAAGACTATAAAAACTCATTAAACTGAATATCAAAGGCCAAGTTGCTCGTAAAATGATTTGGATTATAAATGAGGAAGTTATAAAGAATCACAACATCTAGACAACCACAATAACAAAACAATATAGAAGGTTGTGAGAAATTAAGGTGCTGTCAGTGTGGATATAGAAGTTCTACATTAATGTGAATTGTTTTCAGTTGGGATCTAAAAAGACTAAATTTATAGAAATAATTTACAGGAAGAAATACTTTCCACTCAGCAGAAAGCAAGATTTAATTTTTAAGCATTTACCCAGCACAATGCTTTTTGACAGTTCATTTAAAACTTGTGTTTATCAATGGCACCGTCAATCAAGAGATGGTGCCGTTAATTTTGTACACTAAGGGAGATCATGTGATGAGATTAACTCTGCATCTGGTTCGGTCCCCAAAATGTTCCATCATATTGGGTAGGCCCTGGCTTTCTTTACACAATTCTTTTATAGACTTGTAGACTAAAAATTATTTTTTATATCCAAGTTTTATCCATATCACTGTCTGAGCTCGGGAAGTGACTGAGCACAATTAGTGATGGTCGCCCCAGAATCTAAGTTACCTCTGCAGTGCCAGGAATTCAAAGATCTACATAGGAATATATACAGGAGAATTTGCAAAAATATTTAATTTGTCCAACTGCTTCTGAAACAGGGCCCCTTGTCCTTTTTATAAGGAAAAAGTTTGCAGTTTGCAGCCACTTGATCTTCGTGGGACTTGTAACATGGTCCGCACCAAACACAGAGATGAATGGAACACAGACTTTAACAAATGTTATGGGCATTTTGATAATCTAGTCATGCCCTTTGAATTTTCTAATGCAACAGCTACCTTGTGAACTCTGTGTTTTTAGGGATTCTGAACCAGTATGTGGTAATTCGATGGTAGTCACATTTGCGAAGGTGGTAATGCCGACAGCAGTAGCGACTGTCAAATTCAGATCGCTGTAATTCCAAGAATCTGTCAATTGCGAATGCATGAAAAACAGACTGTGAACATTTCCGCAATTACAACTCTCCAACAGTGCCATTCACGTCACAGTAAAACGCGACTCTTACATTTTTGCTAATGTGTACTCTCCAGACCTTCCTTAAATACATTACACATCCGACGGCTCCTCGCATTGCCCACATAATAGCATACATTTAACAATCACGATTTAAAGTGACATGAATGTCACTGTCGAGAAGTTGTAATGGTGGAAATAATTTCTAACTATTTTCGAAATTTTCCTAATTCTCATTTTTGACCTTTAAAAGGGTCCCATTCTGGTGGTTTAGTTCAGCACAAGAGATTTTTGTAAATTAAATACGCATCAGTCCTTGTTCATATAAATCCAGCTCAAACTTTCTTCCTGGAATTAAATACTACAGGTTCATCAGTGAGCACCGTTTGATCATGAAAACATGGTGACAAACTGCGCCTTCACCCTTGTGCTTAATAATTGAAAAAAAAAACAAACTGGCTTTGGCAGAGCAAAAGTACTCCATTGGTGATAGAGAACTCACAGCTATTCAATTAGCATTAAAATAATTGAGACATTTGCTAGAAGGATCCAGCTTCCCGATCACCATCTATATACCGATCACAAAAAGTTGGAATGTTAAAAACTGATAAGTGAATGAATTATCGTCACACTCATTGGGCATTATTCTTTTCTCATTTTGGCTTCACTGTTACTTACTAAATGGAGTCAAGTACTGGCAAAGGAAATGCAGATTGAGAAGTCTCAAGAAAAATCTTAGGAAACTCTTTTGCAACCTAAACATTGTAGCTATTACAGCTTCACCAATGCAACTTATAATTGCTTTCACTATTATTATTATTTATTTAGTTATTTATTTATAAGGCGCAACAGATTCCGTAGCACCGGATACAGAAGAAAGTACCAAATAGATGAGGCAATACATGTAAGTAGCACAGATGAGTGTGAGTAATGCTATGGGGACTCACACAGAGTGCACCAAAAGACATGACAGGACGTACAAGAGACAGAAGACAGACGTGGGACAATAGGTAGAGATGACCCTGTCCGCAAGAGCTTACACTCTAAAGGGAGGGGTGGTGAGAGACAGTAGAACCAACTGGGAGAAAATGTAGATTGCAGGCGAGGAAGTGAAGGTGATGGATAGAATGGTCAGGAGGTGGTAGGATAGGAAAGCTTGAAAAGGTGAGTTTTGAGTAAACATTTGAAGGACTGAAGGTTGGGGGAGAGTCGAGTGAGACGGGGTAAGGAGTTCGAAAGATTAGGGGCAGCATGGCAGAAGTCTTGGAGGCGAGCATGGGAGGAGGTAACGAGAGGTGAATTGAGGCGGAGTTCAGAGACAGAGCAGAGTGGCCGGGTGAGTATGTACCTCGAGACAAGGTCAGAGATGTAAGGAGGAGAAGTGTTGGTAAGGGCTCTGTAAGTGAAGGTAAAGAGCTTAAACTGAATTCTGAAATGGACAGGGAGCCAATGCAGGTATTTATGTAGAGGAGAAACAGAAGTGGTGCAGTGGGAAAGGAAGATGAGCCTAGCTGCAGCATTCAGAATGGATTGAAGGTCAGAAATTCGAGAGCGAGGAAGGCCAGTAAGAAGGAGGTTACAATAGTCGAGGCGAGAAATGATGAGTGAATGGACCATGATTTTGGTTGTTTTTGGAGAGAGGAAGGGACGGATTTTCATAATGTTATGGAGGCAGAAGTGCAGGGAAAGGCTGGCAAATTTCTTCCTGGGGGACAGGACTCGAATCAGCAGCTTATTTTAAAGGGAAAAAATGCAGGTGGCCCAGTGACCTAGCTCAAGGTAGCCCACTATGGGACCGGCCCGGGGGGCAGATGCCACCCTGCCCCTCAGCCCAGCCTGGCAGGATTTGGTGAGGGACTGGATATGAGGGGTAAAGCTGAGGGCTGAGTCAAGGGTGACTCCAAGGCAGTGGGCTTGGTTGATGACTCAGTTAAGAAGGTATCTATTCCCACACATACCTTAGGACTAGTGATTCTTCATCATTATCACAATTCTCAAATGGAGGGTCATCCCGGAAGATCCAAAACTTTAAACCTTGTGGATGCTCACAGAAATTCATCGTAATGTGTAGGCTTGTCCGGTGGGTGCCAGAATTGAACTTTCACATGAAACTGATAATGGGCCTATTACAGCCACTGCTAGTACCACAATGACCATGGAGAGAAATCTCTGTCACAAGGATATAATACTATCTAATTCCAGCACCACATACATCAAACTTTTTCTTGAAACATATTTTTAAGTCTAAATGAATGCCTGAGGTTGTATCAAACAGAGGAACTCAGATCACGGCATGCTTTTGGAGAATACTATTAGACTTTGCATATACAACAAGACTTCTCTTGCATATACCACCTACTGGACACATAGGGAGAGCCAATCAGTATCTGGAACAATACTTGGGAAAAATATAATGGACAGAACTGATTCATATGGCTGAATTTAATTAGAATTATTTGGTCCACAAATCTTGTAAACAAAATAAATTTTCAACTATGCAAATTCAGATTTCTAAGCTTATGCATATCATCCTTATCCATTAGCCCCTATGGTCTCAGTATCAGCTGTGACAGTTTTTTATAAGAAATGATATAGCATTTGGAGAAACTTAATGCATAAATTAAAAGAAATTTGAAACAATATAAACAGCAAAAAGATAAACACCATAGACTGGCTAAGAGGTATTCCATTGGTGAATATATCTGGCTATCTAGAAAACACTTGAATATGGTGCATACATTTAAAGGCCCTTTTAAAATTATCTCTGTCCTTTTGTCTTTAGTGGCGAAACTCAGCCTTGATGTATAGAGTACACTCTGTTCTTCATTTATCTCAATTAAACCTGCTATACCTTCATCATAACGTCATGTTGCCCACTCTCCCATCAAAGTTCAGGGTCATGAAGAACTTGAGGCCTGATTCATTAAGGAACTTAAATTAAGAAGTTTCTTATTTAAGTATCCTGGACAAAACCACTTTACAATGCAAGGGGTGCAAATTAGTTTTCTGTTTTGCACATAAGTTAAATACTGACTGTTTTTTCATGTAGCACACAAATACTTGATAGCTTATTTGTACAATGAAATTTAAAGTTGATATTTGTGTGCTACATGAAAAAACAGTCAGTATTTAACTTATGTGCAAAACAGAAAACTAATTTGCACCCCTTGCATTGTAACATGGTTTTGTCCAGGAGACTTAAATAAGAAGCTTCTTAATTTAAGTTCCTTAACGAATCAGGCCCTTAGTTTTGAAAAAATCTTGGATTCATGAACATGTCATTTGATGTTACAATACCAAGTAAAGTGGGAAGACTTTATATTGGATGAGCATTCATGGGAACCAGTCGAGAATATTCATACACCAAGATTGAGCCGAGACTTCGATATTAAACATCCCAATAGACCTCAAGTGCATGGAAGTCACTTTTTGATAACGAGGGTACTGTCACAAACCATGGCAGTAGAGACTGCCTCTGGTGCCAATGTGTCTCAGCTGCTTACATAATGAGAAAAACATTCAATGAGAAACTGACAAAACTTTGTATGCATTCACTGTACTTCCCTCTGGTCTGTGGCAGGGAAGGAACAAGTGAGATATGAAATAGTGACTGCACTGATTCGAAAGAGCGATACGCAGAAGGGATTTCCTGATGGGCAGTGACTTCATTACAGGTGCAGGTGCCGTGAGCATACCTTCAGATATAAAGATCCGGCAATGCAAGCACGCAGTTGCCAGATTATTGATTGATTCCTGACCACTGTCCAGCATTCTTTTGTTTATGACCATCCATATATCAGACCTTGGTTTATCTATTTGACTACCATAATATCCGCCTTCTGCACCTTTGACTTTGGCTATTTGTTTGATTTCTGTCTCTGACCGCTGCCTGCCTTTTCTTACCCTGGATATTCCTGTGTCCATGATTCCATTTGATAAGAACTATGCTTAAACTGTATATCAGACCCCAGCTACTTCCTGACTTTCATTGCTTGCATCTACCCGCAAAACTACAGGGGGGCAAAATATTTGTTTTACGTCTTCACCATAACAATCCATAGCTGACTGCCCTAAGAGCTCCGGGGTCTGGCTGAGGACTTCAATTATCATTAACAGCTACCTATTTATATCAGAAGTATGTGATACTTTTTATTTGTCCAGTGCTAAGTTCCTAATAAAGCTATTATATGATTTTAACTATTGCCTGTGCAGTTTAGAACTTTGGTACTAACTATTACATTATGCAATCTGTCTATTAGGACTGAAGCTTGGACTCACCTATGAATTGCAGACCTGAAAAGATATGTCTATAACTATGGAGACAGCCTGCATATTGGCATTCCTGCATATTAGGCTAAGTATTCGTGTTGCAGACAATTTGGTGGTGAAGCTGTTCCAGAACAACTTTAATCCTCTGACTGGGTCCAGGGGCGGATCTAGAAAAATGCTGTACCCGGGGCGATTTAGGGGGGGGGGGCGATTTAGGCCCCGCCCCTTTCTAACATCTTAGGCTGCCGACGGCTGCACACTATGTGCAGGTCCGTCCAGCCGTGACAGGCAGGGACAGTGTGCTGCCCAGCTGCTCTGATTGTGTTTTAAACACATTCAGAGCAGCCGGTCAGCACACTGACCCTGTCTGTCACGGCTGGACGGACCTGCACATAGTGTGCAGCCATCGGCAGCAAGTGTCTGCTAGGGGGGGGGGCGATCGCCCCGATCGCCCCCCCCCCCCCCTGGATCCGCCACTGACTGGGTCTGCCTCTATACAGATCGGCCAAAACAATAAAATAACTGACAAGTGAGTGAAAAACATTGATTATCTCATTACAATAGCACCTGTCAAGGGATGGGATATATTAGGCAACAATTGAGTCTAGTTCAATCCAACAGAAGAGCTACTGTAGCACAAGTGATGAAAATGTTAATTCTGGCTATGATACAAAGATGTCAGAACACATTGCATTGCAGCTTGCTGTGTATGGGGCTGCATTGCTGCCGATCGGTCAGAGTGCCCATGTTGACCCCTGTCCATTGTCAAAAGTGCCTAGAATGGGCACGTGAGCACCAGAACTGGTCCATGGAGCAATGGAAGAACCAGTCTGATCTGATGAATCACATTCTTTTACATGATGTTGACGGCTTGGTGCGTCATTTATCTGGGGAAGAGATGGCCTCAGAATGGACTATGGGATGAATGTAAGCTTGCGGAGCCAGTGTGACGCTCTGGGCAATGTTCTGCTTGAATACCTTGAATCCTGACATTTATGTAGATGTTACTTTGATACTTACCACCTACCTAAACATTATTGCAGACCAAGTACACCCTTTCTTGGCCATGGGATTCCCTGATGGCAGTGGCCTCTTTCAGCAGGATAAGGCACTCTGGCATACTGCAAAAATTGTTCAGAAAGGGCTTGAGCAACATGACAAAGAGTTCAAGGTGTTGACATGGTCTCCAAATTCCCCAGATTTCATTCCAATTGAACATCTGTGGGATGTGTTGGAAAAGCGAGTCAGAGCCATGGAGGTCCCACCTAACAACTTACAGAATCTCCTGCCAATGCCTTGGTGCCAGATGCCACAGGACACCTTCTGCTTACTCTGGATTAATTTCAAATATAAGTGCAGGATCGCAGGAGATCCAAAATAGGTTGAACTTGATGGACTGGTGTCCTTTTTTAACCTCATCAACTATGTTACTATGTTAGAGGTCTTGTGTCCATGCCTCAATGGCCCAGAGCTGTTTTGGTGGCACGGGGTAGATCTACAAAATATTAGGCAGATGGTTTAAATATTTTGGCATTGTGGGTAATTGGTGTATGTATATATATATATATATATATATATATATATATATATATATAATCTACAATGTATTACACATATGCAGTAAACTTTATACAGAGACACTTTATTGTGACGGCTGCATAGCATGTTGGTGGTATATAAATAAGGAATAATAATAATAACTCATATGCACATGATGAAGGTCTAGAAATAGAATAATATGTATTCTGTAAAAGTTGCAGAACACGCCAATAAATGATAAATAAAAAGTCTGAAGGTTGAAATGTCTAGTTCAGAGTTCTTTTCATGTTTCTTTTTGACATTTGTTGAAGGAAATGTATCAGCTGTTCACAAAGGTTTTCTTCTTACCAAAACCCCAAAGTAAAGCAGACTTAGCTGTGAATTTATTTGTACCTACAGCCTGGAAGACTGTGTTTAAGGACCCCTGGGAAATCAGTTTGGTTTTGTTTCACTCAGGTGTACGCTTTAGCCTTTAGATCTTTTGCCATTTTGTGTGATTAAGTACACTGTTAATAGAGCTGTGTGTTTTTATGGAAGGGACCCAATTCAAAGTTTCACAACAGGTCCTCAAATAACTTCCCCGATATATAGGTCGTTTTATGTTAAGACTGTATGCCTAAATTAGTAAGTATAGACACCTTAAAAATCTATTGCAAATTGCCAATTGCAGAAGCAAATTATAAAAACACTTTTTAAAAAATAAATGTTGGCTTAAACAAATTGCAAAAATGAAACAACATTTGTAAGGGAAAAATGAATTAAGCAATCAATTAGTGAAACAATGAAAATTAGCTTAATATTGCCTGCACTGTCCTTTGAGAAATGTGATTTTGCTAAGCTGACGCCATCTTGTTGCCTTATAGCCATTTTGTTCTGTTATAGCTTAAAGACAAATTAGATGCAGCTGGTTTGTAGGAGTAATTCATTATTTGCAAGACTATGCTTATAACCTTTGACATAACAGACAGGAGATAAGCCAACCCCCCCTGGGGAGTATGCCTGTGTGACAATTAGAGAATATAGCAACATCTGTGTAAAGGGAGCATGAGTGGTTAAAACCTTTTGGGGCGTAGTTTTCTGTAATACATGATTTTTGATATATAGATATGAACTTGTAACTAATAAAGCAAAGCTAATTGTACACGCAAACGATGCAGTGTATTTAATTCTCTCCGGCTGATGAGCTTATAACTGATAAATTGACACTTACAGGTGAACAATCTGATTTAGATTCAACACCTTCAAAGATTTATAGACCTGAAGGATTTCTTTTTTTTTAAAAAGAACCTCTACGATTAAGTTACTATGTATATAAAATAATTACCAATGACATTTACAAATACACTGAGCCAAGATAGGGAATTTGGAGATATAGCATGGTGGAAATTAACACATGTACTAATATAATCATACAGCAGGTGTAATATCTGTCAAAGGCACCACATAACATCACAAAGGCTTTTGCGGGACTTTTGAACTTCATCATTCAATCCTAAATGACTTGATTATGTCTTCAAGACCTAAACAACAAACTTATTTTTTTTAAAAAAACCTCTATTGACAATATACATTAATGTGGTTCAAACTTAAAGAGTTGTACACTATCTTTGCTCTAAATGCTAATTTATGTTTTTGACTAGCCAGGAAACATTTGAAAGAACAAGTAAAGTTCACTACCAGAAAGGGTATCTGAATAGTTGTGAGCTGCTCACAAATAATCTCTAACCTTCCCACTTCTCCGGGCAATGCACAACCCCTTAAATGCATAAGCTAGAAGTTAGTGCTAAATATGATCTGCATATGCCATTAACATTACATCTAAGGCTTCCAGTTTAAGGATATATTGCTTAATAAGTGTATAGAACAAAGAACAATAAATATTATGTTTTACTTTACATCTAAGTGGTCTTATTAATCATAAATAATTATTTATCATTTTCAAGTTCAACGTCATCTAGGAATGTGCAACCATTTGTCTCTCTAATATTTAAGCTGCAAAATCTTAAGAATAACATCAAATTTATAATTCAACAATTGCATAATGAAAACATTATACGTACATTTACATTATAGATGAATTTATATGACTGGTAGAATAACTATGAGCAAGAATATGACTGGGACATAACTATGGGGCAGGATATGACTGGGGGTATAACTATGAGGCAGAATATGAATGGTGGGCATAACTATGAGCCAGAATATGACTGGGGGCATAACTATGGGGCAGGATATGACTGGGGGTATAACTATAAGGCAGAACATGACTGGGGGTATAACTATGAGGCAGAATATGACTGGGGCAAATCTAAGAGGCAGAATATGACCGAGGGCATAACTATGGGGCAGAATATGACTGGGAGCATAACTAAGAGGCAGAATATGACTGGGGGCATGACTATTATTATTATTATTATTATCATTTATTTGTTGGGCGCCACAAGGTTTCTGCAGCGCCTAACATAGTACAAACAGTAGAGCATACAGGGTGAAACATTACAGGACAATAAACACAGAGTACCAATGCTTCAGAAACTCCAGGGAGACATATGGAGTAAATACGGAGCAGAAGATTCGGTATGGAGACAGGAGGAGAGAGAGGCCCTGCTCATGTGAGCTTACATCCTAAGGGAAGGTGGACAAAAAGACACGAAAGGGAGGCAGTGATACGAGGTAGAAAAAGGGGCAGGGGGGAGGGGGGAGAACTGCAGAGTAGATGAGGGGTTAATTGGATGGTTGGAAGGCTTTCAGGAACAGGTGAGTTTTAAGTGCCCATTTGAAGGAGCATAGACTGGGTGCGAGACGAATGGAGCGAGGAAGGTCATTCCAGTGCAGGGGGGCAGCTCGGGAGAAGTCTTGGATTCTGGAGTGGGAAGAGGTAATTAGAGTGGAGGAGAGGCGACGGGCAGGAGAGTGGATGGTGAGGAGGTTAGAGATGTAGGGGGCAGTAGCTTTGTAAGTGGTAGTAAGGAGTTTAAAGAGGATTCTGTAGGGGAAAGGGAGCCAGTGTAAGGCATGGTAGAGAGGGGAGGCAGAGGAGGAGCGGAGTGAGAGAAAGATGAGTCTAGCAGCCGCATTGAGTACAGATCGGAGGGGGGCAAGATGGGAGAGGGGGAGGCCAGTGAGGAGAAGGTTGCAGTAGTCAAGGCGGGAGATGATGAGTGCGTGGATGATAGTTTTGGTGGCGTCTTGTGAGAGGAAGGGTCGGATGCGGGCAATGTTGCGCAGTTGGAAGCGACAGGCTTGAGCAAGGGATTGGCTGTGGGGGGTAAAAGAGAGAGAGGAGTCAAGGGTGACACCTAGGCAATGGAGTTGGGTGACAGAGGAGATGGTAGTGTTATTAACAACGATAGAGAGGTTGTGGTGGGAGGGGAGTCTGGAGGGAGGAAAGACAGTGAGTTCAGTCTTAGAGATGTTAATTTTGAGAAAGCGTGAGGACATCCAGGAGGAGATGGCAGAGAGGCAGTCAGATACGCGAGAGAGGAGGGTGGGAGAGAGGTCAGGAGAAGAGATGTAGAGTTGAATGTCGTCAGCATAAAGGTGATACTGAAGACCAAAGGAGGAGATGAACGCACCAAGGGAGGAAGTGTAGAGCGAGAAAAGAAGGGGGTCATTTTCTATTTTAATTTCCCTTATGGCTGCGTGAGCTGCTCTTTTAGAACCATAAGTGCCTGATATAAACAACTTAAGGACATATTTTAGGGAATAGTTTTTACAAAAGACTTGACCACCACAAATTGCAAATATGACCTTGGACATATCCCTACAGTCTTGTATGTTTTCTATCCTTATTCTAGTTTAATTAATGTAGCACCTTGCTTTCCTGAGTCAATATCTCATAAGACATGATCAAATTTATCTCAACACACGCTAATATATAGAAGTCACTTAGGTATAAGTAGCATTGGCTGTGATTTACTGTATATATATTTTAAATCACATAACAAATTACATTTCAACAGTCTCTTCAATAGTTAGACAACACCAGATGTTTAATCCCTAAAAAGAATGCTAGCAAATATTGATGTTTGTAATCTACTGCAATCATTTCTTTTCATAAATGTGTTTCTATCCAGGTCCACAATAAATATCAAACAAGCAAATTGAATCTTGACATGAATTGTATTATTAATTGTTTGGCAGCGCTGTTTATTATAAAGTATAATTATGGTGCTTTATGAAACAATTTATTTCTTCTTGGATTTCCTTATTTGCTATTCCTTCAATATCGCAGTTTGTAAGATGTACGTACACATGAAATAGACAACAGAGAAGGCTATGATATAAAATAAATATTTATTATAATATAATGCTATACTATTACTATATTATATTATCTAAAATAGTGGTCAAAATGAAATTTTAGACGTGGCTTTATGGAGAATGTAAGTGAATCGAAACTGATGGTTTCAAAGTAGTAGGAGAAGTGATCTAACAACAATATATATTTGACCACTGATCTAACAACAATATACTTTGAATAGTGTGGGATTTTTCTTTTCTGAAAAGAACATTTTTTAATTGGGCAAGCAGTCTTTAAGATAAGCCTAATGGTTTATTCAACCACTTAGGTGAAGGTTATAAATATTAAGTATGGAGGCCAGGTATTTCTGAGTGCCACACTTGAAGCAATATCAGAAAAAACTTCAGACATGCAAAAATGATACATGCAATAAAAACAGTTCTGATATCCTATGATTAATTTAAGCCACAAATGATACTAAACCAAGCAGCATTTTATGAGGAAAAATGAACGCGGCCTGTTGAACTTTTTCGTAGCATAAATTCCAAAAATGAGCACTGTGCACGCCCACAGATAAAACACAGACATACAGAGTTGGGCGCATCTGATATTCGTCTCTCGCTACGACTGGAGAGGTGGGATGGGGGAGGGGATGGTGTAACGTAGGAGTATAGTAAAGGAACATTTACGCAAATGAGACTGAGGCATACCAGCAGAGAGACACAGATATATCTGGCAGAAGCCGTATCTTTCACACGCCGCTGATGATGATGATGACTGACATCATTAGCCAGTTGCTTCTGATTGGATGATTCTGGATTCACCTCCCACACATATATATGCATTCTCTTTGTGGTTATGTGCAGTGCAGCTTGGTGTATTTATGTTACGCCAACTGGCGTAACTTTAACTCAGCATCAGGCCCTAAGTCTGCGTAAACAAGACCCTATGTTCCCTTCAGTGGTGGAACTACCATTGGTGAAGCAGGTGGGGTGCACCGAGGCCCATGGAGATAATGGGCCCCGCTGCTCAGGCAACTAGTGAGCTGTGGGTCCCGGTTCCCTCCTCCCCGCTTCCCTTTACCAGAGCCCCATAGATCACTAATTCCATCTTTGGTTCCCTTAATCCTTTCTTGATGTTTCAGATATGCTCATTAAAGCAGGTTTTGTACTTTTCACCCTGGAAACAACACAGGCATTCCAGAAGACATATTACATTTGTTGAGTTACAGTTCATATGGTTTTTAATTGAAAACTTTTATGGTATTACAAAGATGCTACTTCATTCTTTTTTTCTTTTTCTGTGGGCATGAATTACAGCCAGTAGTGGAACTGCTGCCATTGTTAGGGGTGCAGTGTCTACGGGGCTTGGACGTGGGGGAAAGGTGCGGTCCCTGTCATGGTGGTAGTTCCACCGCTGCCTGTACCCACCATCATTTGAGAGCGAGCACAGTGCAACTGAAACAGGGCTTTATTGTTCATACTGGGGATCGTGGGAGGATGGACTGCAGTGCCAGGTCCTCCCCCAAAAAATGTTTCTAGGGTGTCCGATGATGTGGTGTTCTGCCCCTGATTACAGGCTTTACCGGGAAAGAAATCAAGATGGAGAAAGCAAAGATGAAGATTCAATCTATGTAAATGAACTGTGTCAACTTTGAACCATCATATCTTTTAGACAAAAAGTTTTCCTATATATAATTCACAGTTTAGCGAGCCTTTACTTACAGCCCACTGAGCAGGCTGCTCCCGACCTTAATCTCTGCAGCCCTCAAAGAACGATATGTTGCACATCACTGGTTTAGGTGGTAAATATTGTTGTTCAGAATTGGGTTGCTCAATAAAACACATAAAATAAAACATTACTATTATGGAATAAATTTTGTTAAAAGTTCTAAAATTGCTATTTAGATCTGTAATAGAAAAACCCCTGATCTAGTCTGCAGCTGGTTTCCTGAGTATTATTTCTAGCAAACTGTGATAACGCTTTAATTGATTTTTTTTCCCCACAAATTTTCATTACATTCTCTTTCCTGGAAACATTTTCTTTTTGAAACACTCCTATGAGAGCAAAAATTATATACTTTCATATAGTTCCATCTAAAATGACAAAATTGATACTTTGGAATCTTATTAATCCAAAGGACATTATGACAGCTACTGGAGTCAATACAGCTGCTATGAACAGTGGCTTTGAAGAAAGTTTTAGTCCTGACTTTATTATCTTCAATAAATAAAGTTAGATCTAAAAAAACTGACACAATTTAGTAAAATGAATATTCATATCATTTATATTAATATAAGATAAGATGTAATGACGGCTGACTGTCTTTCCAGACGACAAGGCAGTTGTCAATATATCTTTTTCACCCAATTAAATTCAAATTTCAATACAAGTTTGTCCCCAGAAGACCATAAATAAGTTAGCATAGCTAGCTGCGAATTTCGTCCCCATCTCTGAGCCTATGACCTGCAAACAGAAACTGTTTTCAAACCAGAAATAATTATGTGTTAATTTAAACTCAAGATAATTGAACATATGGGGTCTGATTCTTTAAGGAACGTAAATGCGGTGTTTTGCGCTAAATTGCTGTTCGCATGTCCAGAAAAGGCAAGTGTATGTAATTTGTCTCTGAGTGCAAAATACACTTAGAACAGGCTACAATTTCATGGGCAGAACAGCGAGGGGACTGGGCGTATGCACAAAGTCAATGTACAGTAAGGGCGTGCCAAGCTCCAGCACATATTGCAGAGTCCGATTCAAGTTTTAAGCATCTTTCAGGCACATGTTTTTCTATCGTATCACTTGCACCAACTACAGGTCAGGTGTAAGTGCTGAGGGATAGTGAGGACAGCTGATTATGCATGCTATAACATGTGTTTGCAATCAGGAGCAACTGTAAAAATGCATTTTATGGTCAGTAGTCATTAATAACATCCTGATAAATGTATTTCATTGAGGGGAAACATTTTGGAAAAAAATAAACCTTGTTTTTTTAATGTATGTTCCTTAATGACTATATTGTTAACAGGTGACAATAGCTGAATAGTTTTTTTTCTGTGCGTCCTGTTGGTACTTTATATTACACATATGTATTGCACGCATACTGCAGTGTGTTGTGTCTGTGTCAATACAAGTGCTGTATATGCAGAAAGTACCTATGTTACACTCACCTTTTCCTCGCTCCAGCGCCACGATCGCTGCACTACTTCTCTCTTCTTCCATGTCCCGGCTGTCGGCTGGTCACATGATCGCAGTGGGCGGGGAATTCAAATCTGGTCTCTATGAAAACCCTGCTCTGACGCCTGGGCAGTGTCAGAGCAACTTCTTCCGTTCCTGACTAAGTATTCTTAGTGAATCCTTCCTGTGTTCCAGTCCTGCTGTATTTCTTCGGTTCTCTCTCCAGTGTACCAGACCCAGGCTTCCTGACCTGATTTATTAAGGATCTTAACTTGAGAAACTTCTTATTTCAGTCTCCTGGACAAAACCATGCTACACTGCAAGGGCTGCAAATTAGTATTCTGTTTTGCACATAAGTTAAATACTGACTGTTTTTTATGTAGCACACAAATACTTGATAGCTTATTTGTACACTGAAATTAAAAGTTGATATTTGTGTGCTACATGAAAAAACAGTCAGTATTTAACTTATGTGCAAAACAGAATACTAATTTGCACCCCTTGCATTGTAACATGGTTTTGTCCAGGAGACTGAAATAAGAAGTTTCTCAAGTTAAGATTCTTAATGAATCAGGCCCCTTGTCTCTTCTACTGCTCCTGTGTACCGACCCGGCTATCCTGACCACGTAGATCTCTGGCATTCCTGTGTACCGACCCGGCTATCCTGACCACGCATATCTCTGGCATTCCTGTGTACCGACCCGGCTATCCTGACCACGTAGATCTCTGGCATTCCTGTGTACCGACCCAGCTATCCTGACCACGCATATCTCTGGCATTCCTGTGTACCGACCGGGCTATCCTGACCACGCATATCTCTGGCATTCCAGTGTACCGACCCGGCTATCCTGACCACGTAGATCTCTGGCATTCCTGTGTACCGACCCGGCTATCCTGACCACGTAGATCTCTGGCATTCCTGTGTACCCACCCGGCTATCCTGACTACGCATATCTCTGGCATTCCTGTGTACCGACCCGGCTATCCTGACCATGCATATCTCTGGCAATCCTGTGTACTGTCCCGGGTATCCTGACCATGCATATCTCTGGCATTCCTGTGTACCGACCCGACTATCCTGACCACAGTGTTTCTATATCCAGTTCCTGGCTCCAGTGTTGCCTTCAGTTTGTCTGGCATCCTTACCTCTAGAGGCAGACCTGTGGACCGCAACCTGGGATCCTCCGCAGCGTACCCTATTCTGCCTTGCGGCGGTTATTGGTGAACACCAGAGGGTTTGTTAGACTCCGCACCACCAGCTGGCCAGCGCTGATCTAGAGTAAGTCATGTATTCCATATTATATTACTTTCATGTTACATTACTGTTACAACTTAGACCCGTATTCAACAAGAGACATTTCACTTCAGATCCGCTTCTAGCTAAATATGGATCTGCGCATGCATGATTCACAGGCGCTTAAAAAAACCCTCATAATACATGAGTTTTGTGTGCCTTATTGAATTAGGCACAAATTGCTTTTATACAATGAGAATAACTAATTTATCATACCATTACATCTTAACATCCTGTAAAAATGCACATGGGATTTAATTCTTTGAAACTGTTGCTGTCGTTTGATCAGTAGCAGTTGCTGTAATATAAACACATGGCTGCTATTTATCACATACTTGCCAACTTTTCCTCACTGACTTCAGTGAGATCCCGGGGGAGGTGGGTGTGCGGGGGCAGGGCTTGATGAATCGCATCATAAGATGAAGTGAAATTTGCTTCATTAAACCCCGCCCCTGCCCCTTATCTATTGCGGGGGGAGAACCGGGAGGTTGCCCTGCTCTCCCAGGAGCATGGGAGGTCTCCCTGAAATGAAGGAGACTCCCGGACATTCCGGGACAGTAGGCGACTATGTGTTAAAGAAAAGCAGCTAATGAATCTCTAGAGACTAAAGTGTCTTTTACATTTCACTGCTGTTTGATTTCAAGTGCTGTTTGTTTAAAGTGTGGAGTTAGATCCAGTAAGGATTGCTGTGCTGTGTTGAGAGAGTGATATAGTTTGGGGAATTATTCTGTGTGTTTATTGAAGGGGATTCGTTTTTCTGTGTGGTATTAAGTGTCCCTTTTTTCTTTTTCTTTTTTTCTCTTTTTTTTTTTTTCTTCTTTCTGTTAGAGATAGTGGGTGTGGTTTAATTGCATAAGTGATACAGCTGGGTAGAGCAAGCTCTATTTAACAGGAGGTAGTAAGCGATTTCATTGAGCTTGTGATTTCACTGCTATTTGTTTAAAGTGTGGAGTTAGATCCAGTAAGGAGTTGAATCCAGGAAGGGGTTTAATTTGGTAAGTGGCTAGCATAGGTTAGTACTCTCAAGTTCACTGTAGGCTATAAGAAGTTAGGTTAGCCATAATAAGATGAGTGGTATCAGGCTTGATGATCTCACTCAATGCATATCTTGTCATATTTATGCACACTTGGAGCAAGTGTTCCAAGGTTTATACCTCTGTGAGAAATGTGAGCAATTGGTCTCTTTGGAAGCCCAGGTAACTGATCTAAAGCAGACCATTGCAATATTGAGAGGCATTGCCAACCTGGAGCAGAGTTTACAGCTCACCGTTGATACGTTAGCTGAGCAGGGTGGAGCAGAGACAGAGGAGGATGCACAGGTAGGCAGCTGGGTAACAGTTACTAGGGGTAGCAGAGGGAGGAAGAGGCAGGCCAGTTCTGAGCTAAACAATCCCAGCAGATTTGCCAGATTGGATGAAGATACTGTGGAAGGCAGTTTAGAATTGGTAGAGTTGGATGAGACTGCTTCCTCTAGCAACCAGTGGAATAGTCTCTCCAGCATAGAGGGGACCAAAGTTACTCAGGGACCCAGGCAGATTGTGGTGGTAGGGGATTCAATTGTTAGAAAGGTAGATGGGGCAATCTGTTACCGGGACCGTGCATGCCGAACAGTGTGTTGTCTCTCGGGTGCTCGGCATATTGCGGATCGGGTGGACAGATTGTTGGGAGGGGCTGGGAATGACCCAACGGTTTTGGTGCATGTTGGCACCAATGACTGAGTTAGAGGAATAAGGGGTGTCCTAAAGAATGATTTCAGGGACAAAGGTCGCAAACTTAAGGCAAGGACATCCAAGGTAGTATTGTCGGAAATACTACCTGTGCCACACGCTAGTTCAGGGAGGCAGCGGGAGATTAGGGAGGGTAATGCGTGGCTAAAAGATTGGTGTAGGAAGGAGGGTTTTGGATTCTTAGAGCACTGGGCTGATTTCTCGGTCAGTTGCCATCTTTATTGTCGTGATAGATTGCACCTGAATGAGGAGGGGGCTGCAGTGCTAGGGGAGAGGATGGTTAGAAGGTTGGAGGAGATTTTAAACTAGGCTCCGGGGGGGAGGGGCAAGCAAGTATTTATGGGATAGACATTGAGAGTTGTAAGGAGGAATTTAACAAGAGTCAAGGGGGTGAAGAGGGGGGAAAGGGAAGCATAGCCGATAAGGAGAGGCCCTTTTTAAAGAAAAAAGAAATACCTAAGGGAGGCAATAGACTTAAGTGTATGCTTGCAAATGCAAGAAGCCTGACATGTAAAATGGGGGAGTTAGAACTAGTAGCAATGAATGAGCAGTAGGATATTATAGGTATTACGGAGACCTGGTGGGATGATACACATAACTGGGCAGTCAACTTGGAAGGCTTTTCTCTCTTCAGGAGGGATAGGGTAAATAAAAGGGGGGGAGGAGTATGTGTTTATATTAAGCCAGAATTAAAACCAAGTATTCAGGAAGTTATATACGAGAATATTGGTGATAATATAGAGGCATTGTGGGTGGAAATATCCAGCGGAGGAAAAAGTTCAGAGAAGTTGCTGATAGGGATATGCTATAAACCGCCAGATATTAGTATGATTGAGGAAGCCCAACTTCTACAGCAAACTGAAAAAGCTACGCAACTAGGTCAAATTTTAATTATGGGGGATTTTAATTATCCGGACATTGATTGGAGTACTGAGACCTGCGGTACAGCTAGGGGAAATAGGTTTCTGAGCACGCTAAAAGACCATTACATGTCCCAATTAGTAGAGGAACCAACTAGGAACCGGACTATACTGGACCTAGTAATAACAAACAATGTAGACATAATATCAAATATTCAAGTACGGGAGCACTTTGGAAACAGTGATCATAATATGGTCTCATTTGAAATTAGTTTCCAGAAGCAACGATATAAGGGATCAACTAGGACTTTAAACTTTAGAAAGGCAAATTTGAATATGCTAAAGGAGTCTATAATGAGCATAGACTGGGACAAAGCCATTGAAGGAAAAAATACAGAAGAAAAGTGGGCTGTCTTTAAAATGTTGTTGGAAACATACATGTATAAGTTCCTTCCTATGGGAAATAAATGTAAAATAATTAAGTCTAAACCAATGTGGCTAAATAAAAAGGAAAGGGAAGAAATGCAAAGGAAGAAGCGTGCATTTAAATTGTTTAAGTCTGAAGGGTCAGAGGAATCCTCCCGTAGGTACAAGGAATGTAATAAAACATGTAAAAAGGAAATTAGATTGGCTAAATTAGAAAATGAAAGGCACGTTGGAAAAGAAAGTAAGACAAACCCCAAAACGTTTTTTAAATATATAAAAGGCAAAAGGAATAAAAAAGATAATATAGGACCCCTAAGAAGTGAGAAAGGTGAATTGATGAATGATACTAAGGAAAAAGCAGAGGTATTAAACACTTTCTTTTCTTCAGTATTTACCAGAGAGGAACAAATGGCAGGAGTAATACATAAAAATGGAAATGAAACCATGCCATTAATTAATACTTGGTTATCAGAGGAAGAATTCCAAAGGTGACTGAAGAATATTAAGATAAATAAAGCTCCAGGTCCAGATGGCATACACCCAAGGGTCCTTATGGAGTTAAACTCGGAAATAGCTAGACCGCTATTCTTAATTTTCAGAGATTCAATTTTATCAGGCTCAGTACCATGGGATTGGCGAATAGCAGATGTGGTGCCGTTGTTTAAAAAGGGGACGAGATCACAACCAGGGAACTATAGACCTGTAAGCCTGACATCAAAAAGTGGGGAAACTACTGGAAGGTATTTTAAGGGACAGTATTCAGGATTACTTGGTACGCAATAAAATTATTAGTGGGAATCCACATGGATTTGTGAGGGATAGGTCATGTCAAACTAATCTAATTAGTTTCTACGAGGAAGTTAGTGGGAACTTAGACCAGGGCTGCACAGTAGATGTGGTCTACTTAGATTTTGCAAAGGCCTTTGATACAGTGCCACACAAGTGGTTGGTTTACAAAATTAGGGAACTGGGTCTAGAAATCAACATTTGTACATTTGTACTTGGATCGAAAACTGGTTAGACAATAGGGGACAGAGAGCTCTAATTGGTCAAAAGTCTTAAGTGGAGTACCTCAAGGTTCCGTGCTGGGGCCACTCCTTTTTAATATATTTATTAATGACCTTGGTGATGGTAAAGTTTCTATTTTTGCAGATGACACTAAACTGTAAGGTAATAAAATCAGAGCAAGATGTAGCTTCTCAACAGAGGGACTTAAATAAACTGGAGGATTGGGCGGCCAAATGGAATATGAGGTTTAACACAGATAAATGTAAGGTTATGCATTCAGGGATCAAAAACAAGAACGCAATCTATAAATTAAATGGAAATAATTTAGGAGAATCTATAATGGAAAAGGATTTGGTAGTGCTCGTAGACAGTAGACTTAGCAATAGTGCTCAATGTCAAGCAGCAGCTGCAAGGGCAAACAAAGTATTTGCATGCATAAAAAGGGGCATAGATGCAAGTGAAGACAGTGTAATTTTGCCACTGTATAAATCGTTGGTAAGACCTCATCTTGAATATGCAGTACAGTTCTGGGCACCACTCTATAAAAATGATAATGGACGGCTTCTGATAGGCTAGATGGCTCAAACTGCATATCAGTTGAGCTAATCTGTCATTCAAAACATAATAGGAGGCACCGTTTATTTATGGATAATGGGGGCAATCACTATCTATTGATTAAGGGAGCCATCTAAATTTATATATTTATTTTATACTTATATGCTAATCATCCCTGTCTGTATTTTGTCCTGACCTATTGACTGTACTTTAACTTTCCAAATACTTTACAATTTTGTACTATCTTTTCAAGTTACCAGTTCAGCCTATTAGACTACTCTGTCTTTGAATGGAAGTACTGTAGTGTGACCACTCAGCTCTTATGTTTGCCACAAAATGTTTGGCTGCGTGAATCCTGAAAGTCTAACCAAAGGGATCCAGATGGTCACATAAGGTATACGGTATCTCCCTAGTCCTCAAGAGTTTGTAAAACAAGTCCATGAAAGCTGGGACTTCAAAGAGGGCTGAAACACTTGTAATAACTATTGATGGAATTAAGGATGAAATCGTAGAACTTCATCATCCACACTCATTACATCCTCCCATTCCCGGTTACAGGACTTTTTTCGGGCTGCACCCACTCTATGGAATTCTCTCCCTCGCACAATAAGACTCTCCTCTGGTCTACAAACTTTCAAGCATTCTCTGAAAACCCACCTCTTCAGACAAGCTTATAATATTCCTCAACCACCCTCTTAACCTCACTACATTACCCTATTACCACCTGTTACTCAATTTCACACAAGACAACTACCCCCTGATCAACATTGTTGTGTGACAGGATCATTTAGCTTATGAGCCACTTTTACATTTGCAGTCTGGCTGGGCCGAAATGCAAAATGTAGACTTAACCTCATGTGTCAAACTCCCATTGTCCCATAGATTGTAAGCTTGGAAACAGGGCCTTCTCACCTCTTTGTCTGTTTTACCCAGTTTGTTTACTATGTTTGTCCCCAATTGTAAAGCACTACGGAATATGTTGGTGCTATAGAAATAAATGATGATGAGGATCTCCATTGTCTCTAAACACTAGGATGGTATTCATCTCCCTGATAATGTGGAAAGAACACTAACCACTACGAAAGAAATAGGATTTAAGGACTATTTGGTGCTCTGTAAGTATGGAACTTTGATGTTCATTAGGCTAACGTGTAGGAGACAAGAATGCGTATATAGTATGAGTAAAGCATAGGACTGTGATGAACATGATGATATGCTTGAAATAGACAACATATGGTTGACATATGACTGCATGTATGATCATATTATTTTGGACACAAACAGTATATGTTGGCAAATGATTTTGATTGACATGAGGTTGTTATGCTGGAGACAGGACTTCATGCAGTCATAAGAGTGAATGGAACAAGGTAATTATGTTGTTCATGGGTGTGGGTCTATATTGAGCCCAAAACTAGAATTGGCAAGAGGCTGGGCACAGGATTGAATGTGATAGCATTGCAAAGGCCATAATGGGAAAACTGCTTGGGATTGGCTGGGAGGAGAAGGCTTGTCTGAATTGTACAATGCAGATCTTTATTTTAGTGGCTATTGTATAAAATTAACTTCAAACTCAAGGCTAGAATACAAAACAAAATCCCAATCTGGGGGTAAATGTATCAAGCTGAGAGTTTTCCAGCAGGTTTGAAAAGTGGAGATGTTGCCTATAGCAACCAATCAGATTCTAGCTGTCATTTTGTAGAATGTACTAAATAAATGATAGCTACAATCTGATTGGTTTTTCAAACCCGCTGGAAAACTCTCAGCTTGATACATTTACCCCCTGGTGTCTAGTATATAAAACATAACGTAATGTAGTGTCGGTTTTACCATGTACTGCCCATTCTGGTGGCTAGTATTTAAAGAGACCCACAAACTGCTGACTAGTGTTTATAACTGATTTCTATTCTGGTGGCTGTTGTATAGCTGAAGTCTAATTTTGAGATTTTTATGCAAAGCAGACCTCCAATCTGGTGACTTATATATGAAATAAATCTCTAGTCATGTGGCTCCTATATAAAACAGACTTCTAATCAAGTGGCTAATGTATAATTCACACTTTCAGTATGGTGGCTAGAATATAAAGTTGAACTTTAAACTGTTGGATAAGGTATAAAACTTACTCCTTACTAGTGTATAGCAGACCTCCATTCTGGTAGCTATTGTTTAAAGCATACCTTTAATCTAGCAACCAGTTAATAGCAAGCCTTCAATCTGGTAACTATCATATGGTAGACTTCCTACTGATGGTAGTGTATGGTTATCTCCAGTCTGGTGCCCAATATATGGCATATCACTGATGTACCCACTAAGGCCTGTGCTCTGTCTCGTGCTTGCGGAGGAGCTACCAGGAGATGTCAGTATCATCTAGTATTTTGCTAAAAGTGACAGACAAGAAAATGTTTGTACTATACTATTAGCAAATCCGACAATGAGAGCATCAGAAGCCGTCTGCTAATTGTTATTATCAGCTTCCATTGTCTCTTTCCCTTATGATCAACGAGCAAACAGCAAAGATGGAAATCTTGGTGGTTTCTCTGGTGGTATCTTGGAAGTGTTCAGCATTGGCATCTCCAATTGCTGATCTTTCAGCAGGGGGGTATGGCATACTTCACCAGCTGCTGTCTACACCTTATAGTTGTGTGTCTCTGTATTAAAGGAAGTGTATATGCTATATGGCCAGGACTCCATTACGAGTCCTGAAAATGCTACTAAAGAATTGTGAGATACTTCATTAATCTAAATAAAGCCATACTCAAAAGTTCCTACAAGTGTACAGTACAAAAGTGGGGACAAAAGGACATCATGAAAATGGTTACAATAGGCACTATAGAAAACTGATATTTTAAAAACTATTCTGCAAAATATTTTTCTGACTTTGCATTTAGCCCCAAAATTTTGCACTTTTTTTCAGACAGAATTTGTCCTTTAGTGTTCCCAGTGCTACCCCAACCCAGCTAAGTGCAAATTTGGCATTCCACGGAATAGTGAAGCAAAATCGGAACTCAAAGATTGTGTCACCGGAACTTTGCACCTGGTCAACTGTTCTGCCATGAAATTCAATTAGCACAAAACTTAGCTGGGATTTCTCCCATCTCTATTGGAGCTGATGCACTGTTTACACGCACCTTAAACATTTTGAACTTAATTGCATATCGCTAAACATTCTAAAAAACATTGATACCCCCTTTTGCTTTGAACATTTCATATTCCAGACAACTGTATCCCTGTACGCACAGTATCCATTTCAAATCAATCTTTTTCATTGAGGTAGACCTGTCCATCGGAAGCTCATGGAGCAGAGCTTGCAAGTGTTTCTAGTGAGTGCACATCATTTCTCGTAAATATGAGTTATAGGAGTGAATGTTTCCTTTGAGAAAACAGAGCATAACAAATTGCTATGGCTGGATTTTAGTGCTGTACCAGGGGCTCTGTAAAATAGTTACTGATGGAAAACTGCAATCTGCAGCAACAGTAAATATCCTTGTGGGAGTGAGGACAGACAGGCACAAGCCAGAAAGTCGTATGGTTGCAGAATATGTTGGAGAAGATGTTTAAAAGCCAAAGTAAAAGAAAAATTATTGACCCTTGAATGTAATGGCATTAAACCCACCTGTTGGGCTATAATTCTTAAAAACTAGTCATGAAAATGCTGTTGGCGTCAGCATAAGGAGATGGAGTCGGAATGATTTCTAAGAAAAATAAAAGTATGGTAAACGACACAGCAGGATTTTTACAATTATTAGCTGTTATTGCTAATAATTTATTTACTGAATAGGCCCTGCAAGCTGAAAAGATGCATACACAAGTTATAAAAAAGGGTGATGCAAAGGTAAAATAAATTACTGAGATTTAAATAACAACAGGGGGAATGTACCCGCTCTACATTTTGTAATCAATGCAAATATATTGTGTATATAAAACATTACCTGGGGATATGGATATAAAGTATAGATTTCATAGTCTTTTCTCCTCGACAGGGTCAATTTGTATAAAGTGACGAAAACACATTTTTCCATTTCCTTTAGATTTCTTAGTAATGGAGAAGAAACAGGAATGGTCCTAAACAAGCTCCTATTTTAGAATTTGAAACTGCCCTAAAAGAACATTTGGCAATCCAATCGAATGGTGGAGGAGGTTAACAACATTTCCATCCTACTAGCTGAGTTGCTCTAGTTATTCAGACTAGTTAAAAATAGGATCAACGTGGGATTTTTGGGCAGACTCAATCTCGGTTCGAGTGCCGTGATTCACTGTTCAAACTACCAGTTTAGTTTGCAGCTCCCAGGTAAAAATAAAAGTCATTAGAATAGTCCATAAAATATTGCCTGTTCAAGCTTACATAGCTACATTTTATGGTACTTAACATTTTTCATCCAAGCAACCACATTACGTTGTTCAAGTTCATATGGAAAGCCAATAAAAATACCATCCAATGTAGCCATTAAGGTTAATCAAGCTCAAACATGTGCGAACTGACTTGAATTTGTTTGGACCAGCTTGAAGATGGCCAAGCTTTTTCGCCTTACTTAAATTTAGCTACAAACTAAAGTTAAAGATTTTATAGCAAATTTTGGAACGTTAGAATTAATTTAAAAAAAATTGGTTCCAGAAAATCTTTAAAACAAATGTAAGCATCTCTACCAACTACATGATGGGAATAAAGGAAGCTTTAGTGTGCTTCTTGCCTGTTGCCTTCACACTAGAAATACTTGTACTCTGTGGGGTATTAAGCTCCAGACATTATTTCAACTATCTTCTGAAAGGTACCATAAGAAAAAGGGAGAGCTGATCAATCCACAAACAGCATCTTTAAAATAACACCAAAGCTCTCTCCTTCCTCCTATGCTTCTTAACTATTTGAATTCTTCCAGTACAAATACACTATCATCATAGTCAGGTATATTCCTTAGTGGAAGTTTAATCAGTGTTGTAATATATTTTCCCTATTGTTATGGTCTTTTCATTCCAATAGCCCATTCATTTCAATGGAGTTGTGAACAGCATGTAGAAACTCCATAGAAAAAAATAGATTATTGAAATTAATGGGCCATAGATATGCATGGAGCTGCACAGTACTGATTATTGTGTTTTCCCCTCGTCTCTTTAATCTCTGTTGGTGAGATTAATTTTATTACTATTGATCAAAACAGTAAATCCACAGGTCTATCCTTCCCTTCCAGCTAATAATAAAATAACAGATTAAAATTGCAGAGTATGTATGTGTTACATGCAAAAGCATCTAGTATTCTCCCTCCGTGCAAAAAAGTTTTATTTGCATTCCTTGCATCACAACATGGTTTGCGCAGGTACATATTGCATCCATCTAAAAGGTACAATTGTGCACCTGGACACACTATGTTGTAATGGAAGGGGTACAAATGCAGATTTTTTCACATTTTCATAAAGTACTGGACAGCTTAATTTATTTAGAGTTGAACTAGCATGTATTCCTCTCCCAACTCTAAATTTATCTGCACATTTGAAATTTACACACCCTTGCAGTGCAGAATGGTTTTACCAAGGAGCAAAAGTACAACTAACAGCTGCATTTGCCCTAACTCTAAATAATACTCATAGGGCATGATTTATGTTCAGACATAAGTACCTATGCGTGCTGTATCTTGTTCAGAAATGAACCTTGCGTAATGAAAGCAATAGCATGCAATTCATGTCTGAATGCAAATGACACAACTGCCTATGACTCCAGTAGAGGAACGGGGGAGGGAAGGGGTGGATGAACGTAGGTAATGCACATTAAGGGTGCGTAGACACTGATGTGGCAGTTCAAGTCATCGGTTTCTCTACAGGGCAAGTGTAAGACTGACAGTGATGACTGACACATATGCATGGCACTAGATAGCAAAGAAAATGTGTATCCAAGGAAGACTGACTACATAAACGCATTGCATATACAGTACACATAAAAAGCATCTTGATTGATGTATTTAATGTAAAATAAATAATTAAAAATATATATATTTTTATTAATGGTTATACTGTTAAGAGTCGTTCATTCATTTTACAATTTTTTTTGTTAATATTTTTATGTGTGTTCTTATATGACGTTTTAGTAAACAGACGCTTGTGCGCATACTGCAGTCTGTTCTATCTGTCTACATATGGCAAGAAAAGTTTAAACAGAGCGTACTTACACCCTATTTCGATTGTAAACGCATCTTGATAACCACGTGGTTTAGAATATGGTCACAACTACACTCAAGTTCAGTGCTCTTTTTGCGAACCACAAATTGCGTGCAGAATCAGGTCCACAGTGTTTAGATGCATTTTCATATGCGACTTGCATTCGCATTTTTTACGCAAATTCAAAACCAAACGGTTATCTTCTCTCAATGTTCCCCTTTTCATGCATTGGAGTAGTACTAACCTAGGACTCTCAGACACTGAGAACCTTCTCTACTCTGTAGGAGTTACCAAACAATACATCAGGTAGGGATCTTTAGTGGGTTAGTGGGTTACTACTATCGTCCTGGCAGGTGATGGTATCTCAGTTCTCGATAATGGAGACACAAAAGAACGGTGTCTGCTTTCCCATTTCGCGAATGGGCTCTAGCATTGCTATGCTCAAAACATGTTCAAAAGGTAGATACAACTGTACCTGGAATACATTATAACATAGCGTAGTCCAGTGGATCCCAAACTTTCTTAGTTCGAGGCATCCTTAGGGTCTTCATAATTTTTTCAAGGCACCCCTAAGCCAAAATAATTACCAAGTAGTCACCCGCCTTGCTTACCACCAGTCCTGGCCACGGACCCAGAAGGGAGGTCACCTTGGCACCCCAGGGAGCCACGGCACCCAGTTTGGGAACCACCCGAGTAGTCTAACACCCCAAGTAAGAACATTGTAAAAAAAAAAAATGAAAACATTAAAAAAGAAAATACATCAACAAGTAAAAAGTTTAGACTGGTAAGAATTAAATTTAATCACAAAGTTGTTGTGATCTTATTTTTTTCCCTATGGTAATTATAGGTCTTTCAAAGTGAGTCGGTGATTAAGCAGAGACATGTCAGGGATTGTTTAACTTGGAATTAATATGCCCCTTGTGTGCTCCGATGTTAAATGTACAACGCTGGCAGTCTCAGTCATTAGAGAAGTGCTGATTTATGAAACCAAAGTTTCAGTAAGCTGTCCAAGATGTCATTGAGTAACATATTGTCCTGATTTGTACTTTTAAAGTAGAGGTCTATCGTATTTAACCATGAGTGGTTCATTATTTCATTTCAGATCTTCCGCAAAGCATATTTCTGAAACATTAGCAATACTTTCTTGGTTCTGGCTTTAGGAATGGAAACATATTTTTCCAATACTGAACAACAAGGCACTTGCTCTAGATCAGGCCTGGATAACCTGCAGCTCTCTGGATGTGGTACAATTACAAATCCCAGCACGGTGGCTCAGTGGTTAGCACTTCTGCCTCACAGCACTGAGGTCATGAGTTTGATTCCCGACCATGGCCTTATCTGTGTGCAGTTTGTATGTTCTCCCCTTGTTTGCGTGGGTTTCCTCCGGGTGCTCCAGATTCCTCCTACACCCCAAAAACAATTGGCTGCTATAAAATTGACCCTAGTCTGTGTGCGTGTCTGTTTTAGGGAATTTAGACTGTAAGCTCCAATGGGGTAGGGACTGATGTGAGTGAGTTCTCTGTATAGCGCTGCGGAATTAGTGGCGCTTTATAAATAAATGATGATGATGATGATGATACCCTGACAGCTGGTTGCTAACGGCTAGCAAAGCTTGCTGGGGCTTGAAGTTTTTACAACACCTAGAGAGCCACAGGTTATCTAGGCCTGCTCCAGATGATGATTGTTTTTCACATATTTTTCAGCCTGTAGCTATATATTTTGGAGCGTTTTTTTATTTTGGAAATAATAGAAGATATAATGTATGTTTTCCCAATAAAAATTATTTAAAACACCTGCCAGCTACATACACTGTAGGCAACCACTTTGTAGACTGAGCCAATATTCATAATAATGCGACATATCAGTCCTTACTTGCCTGTGTAGTGGGAGGAGCCATCAACCTTGTGTGGCCCTGCCCCCTTCAGAGGAAATTGCTGCATCGGAGCCTGAAATTTCTCTTGGATGCCCTGATCGCATTAGTGAGGCACAAAGCATATTCAGCCTCATGGCTCTGGGATGTCACTAACCACTTTCAAACAGAATATTTGTTCAGCCCATAAAATGGTTCTCCTGTGACATTCAGCTAAATTTCCCAACCCATTATATGATTTAAATGCCCACCGTTTGATGTGAATTAAAAAGCTGCATGATCCTTTGTGGCACCATTTTGAAACCTTCAGACTCAGCCCTAAACAATAACATTGGTGATATCATAGTTTCATTAAAATAGATTAAGCAGTGTGACATGGCCGATGATGCTGAAAATGACACAGTAGTATGAACTATTGTAACAGAAACTGAGTAATTGCACAGAGAGAGCTGGAAGAGATAATGCAGTAGGGCACAGTAGCTGAGGCTTTATATGGTACAGTAAGAAATAAACTAAACTTTGTACTTATTGGACTATATATGAGAATGAGTATTGACGCTATAAATCCACTTAATAAGCTACAGAGCATAGAAGTCTTATACTTTTGTCATACTTCTATCTTGTTGTAGACTTTATCAGTACTTACTAATTGCATTAGCAATGCAGCTTAAATCATATAATTGCTTCTTTTTACAATTCAGCACAATGTTTAACATCTAATACAGATATACAATATACTGTATTGGGAATTAACCTCATGTCACCCTAATAGCTAATTTTCTGTTTACTGAGAACTGCTGGCAGGGAAAGCTGGTATTCAACATTAGCCAGATTACTGATGCCCATTATCCAATCCTACTGAGACTGTGCTCACATAATGTTCATTTATCTTCTTACAGCAAAGTTTAAGTATCATTTATCCATACATATCCTCTTGGACATGTCTGCTCCTTTCAACAGTTTTGATCACCCTTTTCTCCTGCTCACCCTTCATCCCACTTGCCTTTGGGACACAGTTCCTTCCTGGTTCATTATCTACCTTTCAAACCACTGTTTTAGTATCACTACCTGTCAGGATCTGCATGTGCTTCTACTGCAGCTGCCTCAACATGCTGCCTCTCTTGGCAGCTTCTGTCTTTGGACTACTCTGGACTTGTTACTTTGTATGTATCCTGCAGTACCTCTAATCCACTAGAGGTGCTACCGTTATGCCTTGCCTTGTCTCTTCTTACTACAAGGCGTTAACCTGCTGCACTACCTAATCATCTGCACCTGTTGTCTCCTTATTTATACCTGCCTCTCCCAGCTACCTTTGCTGGTCATTGTTGTTTATGCTGCTATGCCTGAAATTATTGTGCTCACTTGTTTCTCCTGTTTACTTGGATTACTACTAGCTGCTTGCAGACAGCCTTTTTAACTGCTTTCAGCCTATCTCAGAAAGCCTTGTGCAGCGTCTACAATACTCGGTTGGTATCATTTTCTGCATTATCTGGATCATATCTGTTCAATAAATATCATATACTTTCAACATATTCATGGCTCCATAGCTGTAATTTCCAGCTTTCAGAATTGAAGTGTGACACTACCTTAGGAACATCCTCCCCTCCACTACCACTACCTGTAAGGGTCACACATGGCTCTATTCAAAGTCCTCTGCTTTTCTCACATTAAACATCTTCTATTGGGGTGTGTTGTTGCTCATTCAGCCTTCAGTATCCACTCTACACTGATGACACCCAAATTTATCTCATGTAACCATCTCCCCCAATGTTACTTCAAATTTAACATGTCCAAAACAGAACTTATCATCTTCTCTCCCCCCAGAGTCACCATCTCCCCTCAAATTTCCATCATTTTTAATAACACCACAGTTTTTTCAGTCTCAAAAGCCCATTCCCTTGGTGTCATACTTGACATCTCCCTCTGCTTAATCCTCACACCCAGTTGCTTTCTCAGTCCTGTTACCTCCACTTTAGGAATATTGCCAGAATACACCCTTTTCTTCCCAAGATACTACCAACACACTTATGCATTCTCTTATCATCTCCTGCCTTGACTATTGTAACCTCCTGCTATCTGGCAGTGTGTCCAGGAATTGTCTTTCATACCATTTTATGGATTATTTCCTGGAACCCATACCATTGGGGCAATCCAGGAGGCCTGGCGCCTTATGAACTGTTTTAAGGATGCTATATGGCTTGACAGGAAACGCCTCATTTTGAAAAGGGAGAAGATGACCACCCAGGACTGTTGCAGGATGATCCACAGCCTGCTGAAAGACTATAACACCATTGACAGTCCCGAGGAAGAGGAAGATGATTGATTTTTGTCTTCTTCTTTACTTTCTCCCTCATGTGTCTGTTTTTGCAATATCACAAGCTTTGGGCATGTTGACATCTATGTTGTAGTAGGTCATCTACTACAGCCAAGTTAGTTGTGGTCTTCGCCTTTAGCCCTATTTCCCATATAATTAAATGTATTCACTGGTACTCATTTGCACACAAAAAGGTAGCTATAGTCGCTGATCAATTTGGTTGCAACTAGCGACCAACAAAGACAAGAAAGGTCAAGTAGGCCAAGTCATCCAAAAATGGACAGAAGCTGTGGCACAAATGGACAGAAGGGCAGCAAGAAACATTGGTCAGGAACATATCAAAGGTCAACAAAAACTATAAAAGATGTTAAGTGATGTCTGGCTTTGCTTTATAATTGTGCAGCCAATTTAAGGAATACACAGCTCATGCTCAAAACTCAGCAAGGTCCTCAAAAGGCCTGTAAATGTCCACAGTCACCGCTTCGGGGTTGGCTGTCAGGTCAGTATCTTACACTATGCCTCAAAGTTGTGTAAATTGTGAGCTAGTAAAAATGTTATATAGCATGATATACAAACACTAGCAACGACACAATAAAACTTGTTTACATCATTCCATGTTTTTAGTTGAAATTTCCAAGTTAATATACATGAAATTTAAAAATTCATATATATTAACCGCATGGAGGTAAGAAGTCACCTTGCACTGGTCATTTATATAGATTTATGGTAATTATCCAGAAATTAAACTTTATATCTGGCATTAAATAATCCTTTCTTTAGCGACACATTTCATGTGCCATATACCAAACAATAAACTTTTTTTTTCCCATATTTTCATTTTTAGGCACATAGCACCTAAATTGTAAAACAGTAATATTTTAGTTGGCATATTTAAGAGCATATTTAAAATACTTCTGGCTAAAATGAGAATTACATTGATTTACCACCACATAATAGTATTAAAATTATATTAACAAAATATATATCATACACTAAAGAAAGATTTCATAAAGTAGCACATTTTAAAGTGTTTTATCATTTTATTGAATAATATGTTAACATAAAGAAAGTCTAGCAAATCATTTACATCCTATATTGCCTGTGGGCGTTTTATGCCTCTTTAATACTGAAATGTTTATTATGCTTTTTACTTAACTTTTAGAATGTTATTTATAACATTGTATTATTTGTAATGTTAAAAATTACTTTGTCTCTTTGTTACTAACAGTGTTTGTTGTTTATATTCCAAATCCCATTCTAATGATGTGCGCTGACTGTTCCAGTTATTATTCCTACCTGTTATCACCTAATTAATTGTCTATCATATAACATTTTTATTAGAAATAGTCAATATTGATTATAGAATATAAATGTTATATGTACATGTCAGCAGAGATGGAAGAAATCATATTTTGCTGAAGTACATCTAATGACACATCCTTAAGGAATAGGACAGTATTAATGTGAAAATGTTTGAGCATCTTTGGAGTGATTTTATTATGAAACGCGCTGGTATGAAATAAATATACAGGTGAGGGTTAGCTTTATTTACAAAAAGAGGATTTTTATGAGATGTTCAAAATGCATCATGTTATCTATGCAGACATGCTTTCTCACTCCAATGGCATTTAAAAAACTTGGCACTACATGCAGCCTAGTTCTATATCTACAGTAGGTTTCAGTGCATACTCGGTACAAGATTACTTTATAGAAATGCAAAAAAATTACACAGTCAGGAGCAGATCCTGGCATTGCCGGATCCGATAGGAATATGTAAGTGGTGCACAGTGATGCTGTTGCACATCCATATGCCTTCCGATCGGATCCGAAGCATGAGCAGGTCCTGCACATATGTAATGAAGTGGTCCTTACTCTGAAGAGGCCCTCGCTCTGCTCACCCCTCTTCACCGAGACCCATGCTGGTCATGTCACTTCACCGGCTATCACTCGGGTTTCTTACTAAACATAATAGACACCACTAGGCTGGGAGGAGCAACAATGTCTGGTAAGTTTAACCACACTTATATCCAGAGATGAGATGAGGAAATGGCAACAAATGGACAGTTTCTATTGAAACACAATGAAGGTATGAGATTGGACTCATTTTAAGTACCCCCATTTGCTCTGTGGAAAGTCTACCAATCCTCCTGGAATTTGTGAGGGCAGGTAATCATGATTGCCACCAACCTAATGTTAGGAGTCATATCTAGCGCCTTTTCTGATGCTTTGATGGGAGTGAAGCAGATTAATTGTTTACCCATCCACATTGGAGGCAGTGTGTGACAAGACAATGATTGAGCACCTGCCCCCCTTTTCTGACAATTTGGGGCAGAGTATCTACCTATCAATTAATCAGTCTGCGGATAGATTGAATTCTACCTCCAGGCTTTTGCCAATCCCTTATGTCATGCTTGGTCCACCTGCTCTTCAGCTGTTCTGGAGTGTAATCCGGGGATTGTAGTTTAGCTGGAGAGCTACAGGTGCCCTGAGTCATCCCAAAGCAAAAGCCAACTGCTCCACTCTAGCTGTTGTCCAAGCATGGGTTTGAAGCTCATAATTTCACCACCACCAGCATCACAGGTGGGTGGAAATGTACTATTCCCATCCACCATGCAGCGCAAGGTGGATGGGTGGGGTCCCCAGAATTATGATTAAAAACATTAGATTGCTTCTTCCCATTCCTGACCAACTCCAGTACAGCCTTTGATGCTATACTGGGGGCCATTGCTGTCATCTGCACCACTTCTAGGTAGGATGGGATGACAACCCCTAGGATGTAGGAGTTATTATTAATCTGGACCACACTAGTTAGGCCTCGGGAGGGGTGAGCTTCCCTGGGTGCAAGGGGGTTATTTTATTGCCTAGACTGGGGGGTGCTTTAGTAAACCACACCTTGCTTTATTAAGTCACACCCTGCAAGAAAAAGAGAGCATATTATTATTTTTTGGGTGGAATACATCATAACTTGCTCCTCAATTAGGGGTATAGGTAAGATGTACTCAAGGAGATTTTATGACTGTGCTTGGATCAATCTAGCAGCACTCCCATCAAAAATAATGAAACTCGTAAATCAAAAGGCAGTAATTATCCTTTAGGGGCAGTCAACCGCAGCAGTGGCTGTCATAACTCCGCCATTAGAAATGTCGGCACTTAACCTGCTTACATGAACATGTCGGCAGGCTAAATACCAACACTCCATTGTGCTGGCAGTTTGACAATGTCCATAGTGTGTTTGGCGACATTCACAATGTCACCAATCACATTGCTGACATTAAAAGAGCAATGGTGTTGGGTTCGGGGCTTAGCTGCTGGACCCGATGCCATTGTCCTTTTAATGACGGCAATGTGATTGGCGACATAGTGTGATTGACAACATTCACAATCAACAATGTTAACCTGTCAGCACAATGGAAGTGTTGGTATTTAGCCTGCCGACATGTTCATGTCAGCAGGTTAAGTGCCGACATTTCCAATGTCGGAATTACGTACCCTACTCAACTGTAGTGTCCCAGCAGTAGACCCTAACCATTGAAATTTAACACTAGTGATAAACCACTCTTCAAATTAGATATAATATCAGCAAATATCTCCCTTGTATCTCATTTTAGTAAGCTTGTGAAACATTTAAGCATGAGTACCCCACAAGTCATATTAATGATACATAGAGGATCATTTATGTCCAAACTTCTGCGATGTTTGTTTTACTGAGCATGTGCAGTAAAATAACATGAAATGTAGAGTTTCAAGTAACTTGCACTTTCATCGCCTTCCACCTGGGGAAGAGGAACAGGAACTGACAAGTATGGCACACAACCTGGAGATGTCCAGATATCTCCTGTGACTGCCTAAGATCTGTACTCATGACGATGATGATGATGATCAGAATATAAAAACAGTGTCACAGTGCTGGTTACTCCCAAGGGGAGAACCACTTGACTGAGGTAGTTATCAGAGATACACAATGTCCGGCCAAGTGGCTTAGTCCTGAGAGGAAGTGTCGTGAGGGAAAAACTGACGTTGATGGGTTGGAGATGGTAGAATTGTGAGAAATGGATATTAGGTTGATGGGTTGGAGAATGTAGAATCAGGATGGCTGAAATCTATAAACAGGTAAACATGAAAAGCCACTTCAAGCACCAGCAAAGAGATCAAATTTCAACTTGTGCATAGACTGGTAGGAATGAGGGCCTGATAAAGACTGCATACAAGTCAGATTTCTTAGTCTTAATTGATTTGACCTTTCGCAAAGTACTGATTTCATTAAGTGAAACTGAATGTGTAGTTGTACTTCTACCTGTTGCCTGTAGTTGGTGTTGCGGGGGATCCTCACAAATATAATAGACCCCACCCAAAGTGGAGCGAGCATCAGTGCTCAAAGACTGGGTTTTTTTATCACTAATGCAGGGGGACAAACAGCATGGGCTCCTCTGCAACCGTCACCAACATCTCTAGGCTATGACACTTTAATATGGAAATCTGCAGCGTTTTCCACTGTCATAGTTGAGACTCAGCCCCAGACTGTTCAGCAAAAAGGGACCTCCTTAGAGCAATCGGGCCCCCAAAAATTGAGCCCACCCCAAGTAAAAGTCCCTTGAATTTAGCACTGGAGCTCTTCCCAATACATATGGGCAGTAAGAGAGTGGTAATTACATTAAAATGTTAGTAAGTAGCATACATACGCACCCAATTTCTCATTTACACAAGGTACAAGGTTGGTTTGGGGAAAGAAAATAACTTTTAAGGCATAAGTAATGTGAGGGGAAAACTTATTACAGATGTATGGGTCATATCCTTAAAAGCAAGCTTAAAATATACGGTTTTAACATATTTTGTTATATATTGTTACATTGAGCGAAATTAAACATAGTTTAATTGTCCTTTGTTGTATTAATATTAAGTAAACAGTTAACTTACTAGTTATTTTCCATGCAGTCATAAACAAATGCAATTTAAGCACCATCTGTCAAAGCAATAAACCCGTATGATTCACTGTACAAAGTAAATATCTAAACACAGAAACCTCTATAAAAATCACTTTTTTTACTACAGCATCTTCACCTAATTATTACAGTATTTTCATAAGAGAATCTCATTCCTCTATAAACTAAACAATAATGGTAGATATGGTTTTGCTTCAAGTAACCTATCTACTCTATGTTTATAAATCAGCTGTAAAAAATAATATTTTGCTGTTCTCCTATTGTACAAATATCAGTATTTTCAATTTATCTCTAGATTAATACTTTAGCGCGTTTAATTAAATATTAATCACTCTAATGAAGTTCCTCAAAATGATTGTTATAATTTTCTGCATATAAAGCATTTTTCTTTTAAGAACATGTATAGTTACCTACAGAACTGTACTGTTTATTTTATAAAATGATCATTTATATGTAAAAATGTAATTAATTTATCAGCAAAGTGTTTTTCAGAAGTCTTCTTGTTAATTATAAAGAGTTATACTCTTCTAAGGCACATTATAGTATTGTTGTACTTACAGTATGTAACAGCAAACGAAAAGTTGGTGTAACCAACAGTGGTCAATCAGATGAGACTTTGGTGGACATTTACTAAAGGGCAGTTTCTAGAAACCACCACTTTGTGGTTTATCTGGTAGTCGCTCATCTTTCATCAATGAGAGACAGCTCCAGATTGACTGACCATCTATTAAGTAGATGGGCTTACTGGACAGTACCTCATTTCGCATCGGGAGGTCCTCCGGAGCATTCCACTTAACCTCTGTGGATTATTTTGGATCAAGAAAAGAAGATCGTATATAAGTGTTTTTCCTAGCACTGCAGTACAGATAATATTAGAGAGGAGAATAATAAACAAAATAGTAATGCAAACAAAATAATTATGTTTTATTTCATATAAGGGACATTTAATACAAGGGGGTACAATATTTCACTAATACCAGGGAACATAAAATTTATTGCAATTTCTTGCTATTCATCGGACAAAGGTACCCAGTAGGGAATCTCAAGTTGCGAGGGCCCAAATGTTTGTTCAGGCCCCCCTAGGAGACTGAGTCCAATGCTGAGTAACACAGCCTGTTACAGAAAGGGAGGGAGTATTGGTAACATTGAATTCATTATTTTTTTTTATATACTCATAGGTAATATGGCGATTCCCAGTAGTCCAGGAGAACTTACAGATATTCGGAAGTCTCCCGGAATTTTCAGGAGAGTAGGCAGCTATGATTTACCCTCTGAGTTCTGCCAGGTCAGAGCTTGTGCAAAGTTCTTTTGTGAAATAGAAATGTAATTGTGCCACTCTGCATAGCAAAGAACATCCTTCCCCATCCCTTTGTTTCATTTCAATAACCTCTTTCCACAAACTAAAATTTTGTCTCTCTAGTTCTCCACCGGCTTGTTTGTAACAAGACCGTATAGCCTAAAAACCTCTGCTTGGTAAAAGCTGCCATCTTGATCTGGAAACCAATGAATTTCGGAAGGAATTTAGACACTGCCGCTCCAATTGAGGCACTGAGCCCCACTATAAATTGTAATGATGTGGGCCTTGACATAATTAAGCTGCCATTTATTTTAGCTGTTATATTCAATAATAGGTAACATCACACACATATATATATATATATATATATATATATATATATATATATATATATATATATATATATATATAAGGGCACAGCTGTGCCCTTGTATTAAGGTTACATGTAAAAAGTAATTTTACTATAGAGAATCTGTGAGAGGGGGGGCATGGTGTGTGAGGGTCTACATCTTAAAACGTATTAAAGCTATTAAACTGAAATTGGGCATGTGAATGGAGAACTGTCCACAGGTGCTGCATGTGAAATTTCAGAAAAAAAGAATAAGAAATGACAATTTAGGAACAACCTAAAGTTCAAAATCTTGACGCTTTTTTTCCACTTCCTGTTTCGCAAAAGTCGCAGTTTTTCTGGGTTTTTTTTGGTGTACAGGGCATTTAAAGACACGCGGTAAGTTTTGTTAGAAAGCTATTAGGGCTCAGGAGTGCCTTTGAGGGTTCACAAGTTTGAGAAAGTTACAGTTTTTTTACAATTTGGTTAAACATGCCCCATTTTAAAGATAGGGGATTTCAGAAAACTTCATAACTTTGCACATGTCAGATAGAGTCTTGTGCTGGGTGTAGTATATGTGGCTTCACTTGGGAGAACAAATATGGCTGTGTGTTCCCCCGCATACCGATTTTGATTTGTAAACTACAGACAAATTACAGATATTTACTGGCTGTAGGTGGGCTGGTTAGTGTTTTGGGTCTGAGGGGGGGGGCACACTATAATTTTTAGTCCAGGCACCGCTTTTATTTAAAAGTTTATCCCTCAGTGCAATGCCAGAGGAATGGATGGGGAATGCACTCAGCACTCCATTCCAGGAATGGAATGCACTGAGAAATCCATTCCGGCGTCCAGAATGGATAGGGAATGCACTCAGCACACCATTCCGGCTGCCGGGTATGTGCAAAAACATTCACGTATCCTGAATAAGGCCTTTATAACATTTACATGGAGTTCTTGCAAATTGTATATGTATGTCAAAATTTAGGCTAAGCCATATCTTTGATTTATTCTCTATGTAAAATGGGTCTTGCATCATCATCATCATCAACATTTTTTTTATATAGCGCCAGCAAATTCCGTAGCGCTTTACAAATGTATCCAAACATCTTTCCTATTGTATGTTAACCACACTGCTTAAAAACGCTACTCAGAATAATACTGCTACATTTTCGCTTTTAACGGCAGAACTGTTTGAAAATAGAGCTAGCGAACTTTTACAATAGAGACACTTTGGAACTCAATACATATATAGGAAGTAGAAAATTATTGATTTCACACGTACAAGAGTGTTGGGAAGTAAATGAGCTAAGCTCATTGCGCATCGGAGCGCTTACTGTATAGAAGGTCCAATATGCAATGATCTTAATTCATTACATTAGGTCTATTTATAGTATTACCTAATACTATAAATAGACCTAGCACAATGAGCTAAGCTAATTGCGTATCGGAGCTCCTACTAGGTAGGAGCTGTTTGCTGCGGCTTCTCCCTTTTTTTATTTTTCTTCAATCAAGCAAGAAGATTCGTGGATCTTATAAATATGGGTCCCTCCTGGCCGAAAAACAGAAGACTGCAATCAACAATTGGCCCCCCCTGTGCAGAAAAACTGAAGAGATTTCAAGCATGGACATTTAGAAGTACAAATTTATTTGGGACAGGGGCAAGCATGGACATTTGGATACAAATGTATTTTTGAATTTTTGGATTGAAAGCTGCGGACAAGAAAAGAAAACTTCATTGGTGAGTATTTTGGGGATTTATTATTTTTAATAAAATATGTGTAAATGAGCGTGTTTACTGTCTTTATTGTGGGTTTATTATTTTTAATAGATGTTAGTGGTTTTAACCAGGGTCTTGTGATTTTGTTAACATTTTATTTTGTGAAACCCAGCCAGCCCTGGGTGTCAGGGCTTGTTGGCACTTGTGGTTCTCCAAGTGCCAACATGCCCTTGCTGCCGTGGGTATGCTGGTGCTTGTAGTTATACAAGTAGCAGCATGCCCACACTATTTAAGTCAAACTTTCTGGCTGGGACTTGTAGTTTCACAAAACAAAATGGCATCCATTTGTTTTTAATGACTTATATCGCCGTTATTACCCTTCACCCACCACCCAGGGGTGTAGGAAGAGCCCTAGTGCTATCAGCACTGGACTGGGTGTCCCTAGGGGAAGGCGCTCGTTTTTTTTGGGCAGACCCCACTCCTTAGGGAATCCAGCCCAGCGCTGAACAGCCTGGGGTTGGTTAGTCATTATGGCAGGGGGACCCCTGCCGTGTGTCCCCCTGCTATAGTGCCTCCAACCCCGGCTGATTTGACTAGTGCTGGTTCTGTGAAAATAGGGAGGACCCCATGCAAATTTTCTCCCCGATTTTCACGGAACCAGCAGTGGGCTGGCAGCACTAGGTTTAAGACTAAATAGAGGGGGGACCCAACGCTTTATTTTTTTTTACTTTGATCTATTTTTAACACTTTTGACAGCTGCAGGAGCTCCAGCTCTATTGCAGAACAGTGTAACAGTTATGTGTTTACACAACACGCTGCTAGCAAGCAGAATGTTGTATCTGGTGTGTTTGAAAGCAAACTCTCCTGAGTTTGTTTAATCGCAGCTTCATACATTGGAGACTTGTATAGCTGCAGTGGCAAATAGTCCGGAGTTTGATCTCTATCGATTTTGCAAATATCGATTTTGACAGAAGCACAACTCTGGCGATTTTACATGAAATCTCAGCTTCATACATCTGCGAGTTTCAACTCTCCCGAGAAAATCGCTGGATTTGCAAAATTGCACCTTGATACATTTACCCCCAGGACACCAGTATGACAGTCGATGGGAGTTCCTAATTTAACGTGTCAGAATGCTAGCGATTTTCTATTTGGAAATCAACTATTCTTTGGAATGCCGGAGTGACATTACTCTAATACTGTAAAAGAAACTCATTCTATTTTGTCTGGTCTGTTTTGGTACATTAGATATGGTCTAGGATGCTTATGTTCTGCTTCCCGTGACTATCTCCGATGAATGTGTAAAACACAGGATTGATTGATTGACCAATAACTATTCATACTCTCGTGTTAAGTGATGAATACTTAATATAACATAATACCACATTGGACATTGATGCTCTTTTGAATTAACATTTAGAATTAATAGCGCATCAGATATTACTAGATGACTTATGAAGAACATAGATGTCAGGGTAATAAGATCGGACTTTTACAACCCTCTGATTTAACAGAGTTATGTAGATGACAGCAACTGATGAACTCCAAAATTGGATCTAGCAGCAGGATGATGTAATCATATTGGATGCATCCGATCCCCTTCTCCTCTGCCTGTCATCTGATCCCCCCCTCCCTTCCCACAGCAGTGTATTTGTGATCCCTTCCCCCCCAGCACTGTTTGCAATCCTGATCCCCCCTCCCTCCCCACAGTAGTGTATTTGTGATCCCTTCCCCCCCAGCACTGTGTTTGCGATACCCCTCTCCCTCCCCACAGCAGTGTATTTGTGATCCCTTCCCCCCCCAGCACTGTGTGTGCGATCCCGATCCCCCCTCCCTCCCCACAGAAAATTTGATGAACAGGGGTGATGTGAAAGAAAAGCTGGTGTGCAAGGTATGATATGTGAAAGAAAAGCTGGCGCAGAAGTGGTGATGTGAGATAAAAACCGGTGCATAGGCAATGACAAGTGAGAGAAAAGCTAGTGTGAATGGGCCCTAAACTACGATAAAGCTAAACTAAGACAATGTAATAGTACTGCATGAGAGTATTCCAGTGAACACACAAATCTGTGAATTAGCGGTGAGTGACAGCAAACTCACTCCATGATAGTGCTGAATCTGCAGCTAACCACAGGATGTGATGGCCATACCATGTCTGTATTGCGCAAGTAACATGTCCATTAAGGCTTCTGCCTTAATCGTGGTAATTTCATTGCTTTTTGGAGTTTAAGTGGAAGAGTTTCTTACATTTAAACATTTAAACATGTAAAACCGTAAAGTTTTATGTCTATGGAATATATATATATATATATATATATATATATATATATATATATATATATTTATATATAACATCATGTCTGTTAAAGTGCTTGCGTGCAATACAGATAATACACAGTATATTGGATCTCTGCTTGTACTTTAATTGGAAAGTATTTTGGGATTTGGCAGATGCACAACCGGAGCCTAACTTAGTGCGATTATGTGGATTATGTGGAGTACGGATGGGTGTGAAATGAAATTGACGCACAGCCCGGAGTCTACCCTCAGAGTTGCACAAGAGTCCACCCTCAGAGTTGCACAAGAGTCAGCCCTCAGAGTTGCACAAGAGTCCACCCTCAGAGTTGCACAAGAGTCCACACTCACAGTTGCACGTATCCTGCACATTTTGCCCATTGCACTTGGATAGGCATCTCAGGTACATTACCGAGCAAGTGCAATAAAGGTACAGTGTGCAGATACAAGTCCAGCTAGTTACATGCCTCTTTCAGATATGTTATGTATGTTTGTAGGATATGATACGAGATGTAAATTTTGCACCTACATAAACCAGGTGCAGGATTTGTAAATGATGATAGTCGCATCCTTGCTCTTTTCACCATCTATAAATAACACCACTCCCCCTTCTATGCTGGCCCTAGTTAGTGCATACCCGCATACCCAGGATCCTGCTCTCCCATGTCTCCACCCCTTTCTATACTGGCCCTATCCAGTGCCTTCCCAGGATCCTGCTCTCACATGTCTCCACCCCTTCTATACTGGCCCTATCCAGTGCCTTCCCAGGATCCTGCTCTCCCATGCCTCCACCCACTTCTATACTGGCCCTATCCAGTGCCTGCCCAGGATCCTGCTCTCCCATGTCTCCACCCCTTCTATACTGGTCCTAGCCAGTGCATACCCAAAATCCTGCTCTCCCATGTCTCCACCCCCTTCTATACTGGCCCTATCAAGTGCATACCCAGGATCCTGCTCTCCTATGTCTCCACCCCCTTCTATACTGGCCCTATCCAGTGCATACCCAGGACCCTGCTCCCCCATGTCTCCACCCCCTTCTATACTGGCCCTAACCAGCACTTGCTCAAGATCCTGCTCTCCCATGTCTCCACCCCCTTCTATACTGACCCTAACCAGCACTTGCTCAGGATCCTATTCTCCCATGTTTAAACCCCTTTCTATACTGGTCCTAACCAGCGTCTGTCTGATCATCTAGAAGCAAACTCCTCTCCCAGGGGCGCACCCAGGGGGGGTTTCCTAGTCCCCAGAAAAAAATGTCCTACCTGGAATGCTGTATGATTACAGTGGCTGACCGGGTCAGCCTTACCCCTCTCCCGGGACCAGCCTTTACTGCTTGTAGCTTGGGATCGTCTCCCAGTCAGTCCACTGCTGTGTGAGCTCAGCTCTCTGCCAGCAGTTTGGCCCCGCCCCTTCCTCCCACAGGGCCAGCATTGTTGTTATGCAGGAGGCAGCAGAAGAAGAAGGTAAGAATGTGTGTGTGTGAGTCTGTGTTTGTGTGCATGACATCTTACATGTCTGCGTGTTTGACCCGATGTGTGTTTGTCGCCACGCCGCTATATATGCTGGACAGGCCCACTGGTATCGTGGCGTGGAAACTCCCCTCCTCGAATCCTGCATTTGCCCCTGCCATGTAGTCACTGAACCTTAGTTTTGCCAGTTGTACGTTTAGATCCAGAATCTGGGCTTCCAAATGGTAACTTGTTTACATCTGGGACAGCGGCATTCACTCTCTAGGTGGTTCCAGATTATGTATACCGGGTGGCATTACCAATTACGGAACACTCACTAATTGAGGTTTATTTCAACTATATGTGGATACTGATACTAAAATGAAAGTATTGAAAACTATTTATCTAGCACTAATTATTACTGTAGTTTATTGATACAGTGGTCTTAGACACTACTTACTACTAAAAAGTAGTATTAAAAAAACTAAAAAAACTTTAATTTGATACTTACAAGAACGAAAAACAAATTGTAAAAATATACCTTGATATCCTACTTTTTTGTGGTGAACTCTCTCTTTGTGTTTAACTAAAGTCTGCACTTATCAGAGCAAATGCGCTTTTCAGACAATTGTCTTGCTTGGTTTTGCACTTAAGATGTACAAGAGTTACATTCATATGAAATTGTATCCACTTATATTTTACATTATAAGCTATACAAAGGCATTTTTAAAAGTATCAGAAACAAGTTTTTCAGCTCCTAAAAAGCAAATCTAGAAAAATCGTAGCGTCTGCGCTCAGGTCAGTGGCGTTTACTTAGACCCACACTGTACCCAGGTGTCTAACGACTTGTACATTAAAGAATACTAAAGCATTCCACACATTAGGAATTTCATTTTATTTAACAATACATTAAGCTGCTGTTTTTCTCTGGAAAAGTCCCATTACAACCTTTACGTATTTATGTATGTATTTTTTTATGTATGTCATACACACCATTTTATGTAAATATATATTACTGTTATTAATTAGCCAATGTCTGTAGGAGTGGGATTACCCATAGTGTGACCAAGAGGCTGAGAAATCACCTATCACCATTACATTATCTTACACTACCGCTATGGGATCTATTATCCAAAATACACGGGACTATGCTATCTGAAGAAGGGATTATTTCTATATTTTGAAGCACTTTGCCTTAAATATACTAAATTATAAATAGACCCCAGTCTTTCCAGTTACTACCCCCGGCATTCCTCTCCTCTTGACAGTTGTGAAGTAGAGCTCCTCACAGTAACTGAAGGAGACACTTTCTGATCATGTCTGTGTGCATGACATTATCACCAAATAGCAGCAATTATTTACAATCTTCCTTTCTGATTTTCTTTATTATCTGGTTAATGGTTTCAAAATAAAATAAACATTAACTGTACCTGTATTCATAATGATTACCTAGTAGTCATGTGACCCTTCCTTCCATTCTTATTTCCATCTGGTATTTTTGCAGAATAAACCACTTTCCCAGAATTCCTAACATGAGATAGTATCAAAGAGTATTGCGGAATGGGGACAGCTCATGTCCTGCTGAACCACTGATTGGTTATAAACAAACCTCCTCCATATATCAGCAGGCAGTCTGTATCCGTGGTACTCAGAGCCTCCAATAGGACTCCAGGGCTCCTGTGTGTGTGCTGCTTATGGGCACCCCCTAGTCTTGGCTTATGGGGGGTGACCATGCAGACCAGCAGGAAGCTATTCGTTCTCCCAGTCACTCTTCCCAAAATCAGGATCTGATGGGACCAGAGGTGTGGATGGAGCCCTATCCGTCCTCTCACAATCATCACCTCCCCCTTCTCCCAGAACTCCATTGATAACCAACCAGTTACCTAGTTATACCTAATTTGATCATTGTGTTTTAGTGTGTGCAGCTTAATTTAAACAAAAATCACACAGAGTTTATTTTCAAATATTTTTTTTTTATTTAACAATATTCAGAAATGCAATTGAAATATTGCTGTTTTATTTCAAATTAAGACATACATTTGTTATTCTGCATAAAATAGCAACGTATGTTTGAACATTGTCCTATGTCTTTTACAAACTTGTTCTATAAGAGAACCATGATAACGGATACCCCTGGACTCACGAAGAGTCATCCTTCAACGCTCAGGAGAGGAAAAACCCCCCTGTGGAGGAAACCTCTGGGGAACCATGGCTGCGAGGACTGCCCTTCCCTCTGGGCATTAAGGGGCTGCAGATATAACGTGTAAAGTTGAAATGTTTGTTGATCCATACAGGTGAAATTCACCAGTATTTCTGGTAATAATGTCCATTGTTCCGGTCCTGTTTCAGCTCTCAGTGATCTGGCTGCAGTTACTCTTCTTATAGATCCAGAGGAAGGCGAAAAACCCCTCAGAGACATTTCATTTTTCTCAAAGAGGGAAAAATTATTTCTTCCTGACTCCACGTATGGCAATCAATATTTATCCTGGATCATATATAGCTCTGTAGAGAAATAAAAGTGAGGGTGCCCTGCTCCCAGGAGCTTACAATCTAATGAGATGAATCCTGCCCACTAGGGCTTACAATTTGATTCATTTACACAGAACAGGGGAGGGAGCCCTGCTCAATGGAGCTTACAATCTAATGAGATGAATCCTGCCCACTAGGGCTTACAATTTGATTCATCTACACAGAACAGGGGAGGGAGCCCTGCTCAATGGAGCTTACAATCTAATGAGATGAATCCTGCCCACTAGGGCTTACAATTTTTTTAATCAACACAGAACAAGGGAGGGAGCCCTGCTCAAAAGAGCTTACAATCTAATGAGATGAATCCTGCCCATAGGGCTTACAATTTGATTCATTTACACAGAACAGGGGAGGGAGCCCTGCTCAAAGGAGCTTACAGTCTAATGAGATGAATCCTGCCCACTAGGGCTTACAATTTGATTCATTTACACAGAACAGGGGAGGGAGCCCTGCTCAATGGAGCTTACAATCTAATGAGATGAATCCTGCCCACTAGAGCTTACAATTTGATTCATCTATACAGAACAAGGGAGGGAGCCCTGCTCAAAAGAGCTTACAATCTAATGAGATGAATCCTGCCCATAGGGCTTACAATTTAATTCATTTACACAGAACAGGGGAGGGTGCCCTGCTCAAAGGAGCTTACAATCTAATGAGATGAATCCTGCCCATAGGGCTTACAATTTAATTCATTTACACAGAACAGGGGAGGGTGCCCTGCTCAAAGGAGCTTACAATCTAATGAGATGAATCCTGCCCACTAGGGCTTACAATTTGATTCATTTACACAGAACAGGGGAGGGAGCCCTGCTCAATGGAGCTTACAATCTAATGAGATGAATCCTGCCCACTAGGGCTTACAATTTGATTCATCTATACAGAACAGGGAAGGGAGCCTATATAGATACAATTAATGCTTCTCACTTACCTTTACAGAATAACAGCCATCTATTAGAACTGGATACAATGTGATTGGATCTTGCCTATAGGGCTCACACAATCCTGCATAGAAGAGAGCAGGGGATCCAACGCAGTAACTGTTAAAAGAACAAGTTACTTGAGCAACCCTGATCTTCATTCTCTTTGCTGGTATCAGTGATCCTCGGCGTCACCCTCCCAACTGACATTCTGATTGACTGACTGCAGCAGTTTCTGGTCTTTTATATACAGTCTCATGATCATTTCATCATAATGGTCTCCATGGAAACTATGTCACCTGATCTGATGTCATAATAGGCTCTGACCTCATGTTACTGATAAGTGATGAAAGTATAACCAGAGGTGGTGGAGGGTGTAAGCCTAAAATATAAAAACAGAAATCCCATTCATGTCATTTCTACATCAGTTTGATTCACGATTCACGTCTCTCTTCTGAAAATGATGGCGAAGGATCCATTTGCCCAATGAAAGATGGTTCTTCCTCCTGCAGTAGAGGTAGAAGGGCCAGAAGGAATATATTATTCAATCAATCACTGACTCCTGCAGATCCAGGAGAGATCTGCAGTATCTGGTCCACTGGAAGGGCTGTGGTCCTGATGATCTTAGTATATTATTCTCCCGGCCTAACTCACAAATAGCCAGGGTCTGTTTTAATACCTCGATTGTAGAAATTCAAGTTCAGCCGTAGGGGATGTTCTTTTGCCAGATTATTTGTCTGTCAAAATTGTCATTATTCTTTGTAAATATAACTAAAGATTTGTTAAAAAAAAAAAAAGTTATATAAATTGTGTGGAAAATATGCCCATTATACTGTAAAAAGTCGTATTTAGCTCCAACACGCCCATAACGTATTTTGCTTATGCTTACAGGCGGCCTGCTTTCCACTTCCAAATGCGGTTCAGTCTTCATATTGCCACAACCGTAACCAGCGCACACGCGCAGGGGTAAAAAGCGTATTAATCGCAGCAAACCGCACTGTGTGTCCAAACCTACATGACCCATTAAATCTGGATTAGCAACGATTAAATATAAACTGTCATCTCTGAGCAATTCACTCTCTGAAATTGCTCTAATGTGTCTTTCTAAGACACCCAGGCCCTAAACTACGATAAGGCTAAACTAAGAAAATGTAATAGTACTGTATGTGTGTATTCCAGTGAACACACAAATCTGTGAACTAGCAGCTCCACCATTTTGTGAGTGACAGCAATCTCACTCCATGATAGTGCTGAATCTGCAGCTAACCACAGGATGTGATGACCATACCATGTCTGTATTGTGCAAGTAACACGTCCATTAAGGATTCTGCCTTAATCGTCGTAATTTCATTGCTTTTTGGAGTTTGAGTGGAAGAGTTTCAATAGTTTTCTTACATTTTAGATGGTGTGTAAGGAACCTTAATCGGACATTTTAAACTGTAAAGTTTTTTGTCTATGGAATATATATATATATATATATATATATATATATATATATATATATATGAATCATAAAAAAATATTATGGTTCTATTTTGCAATGACAACAACAGGAACATCTAAAATATTTGGAGCATTTCGATCCGAAAATGTATAATCCTTTCCCTCATACAAGTTTTACTTGATTGACACTTACACACACACATACATATATATATATATATATATATATATATATATATATATATATATATATATATATATATATCTAGATATATATCTATATATATATATATATATATATATATATATTGTAGTCCTGACACTTACTCTATTGTTGCTGGTATGCAATGTGTAAATGTGTAAGTTTTTATGTCACTGTATTATTGAAACAGAGCTGCTATTGTTTCCTACTTACTGAGTGCACTGCTATGGATCACCAACTAAATTTCAGCTTTAACTAAACTGACTGCCTTTAAAGTCAAAATGCATTTTAAGGTCAAATATTATTAAAAAATGTAGTAATAATAATAATAATAATAATAATAGTAATAATAATTCTGCTACAACACTCAAACTATCATAGTGTTTTTAAACATTTTTTTCCCACATTGCAGATATTTTGTTATGAAATAGAGGACATTTCTTTAAGATGTTGTTGCAGAGAAATCATGTACACCTCCTTAGAAATCCTGTTCTATAAAATTAAAATTAAAATCATTTGTAATCCATTAAATATTGAACATGGCAAGTAAACTACCAAAAGGAGGCTAAGCACAATGTTTAGTCTTGCCTGTTACCATTAATATTAAGAGGGGTCAATGAATAACACACAAATAATATATGAAAAAAGATCATCCACTAGCCAATATCATCATCATTATTTATTTATATGGCGCTGCATACATATATGACAGTCATGAAAACAATGAGTATAATCATAGGTACAAAGGTACTATTGATAAGAATAATAAATGCATGGATGCAATTAACAGAACAATTGCAAACAATGTATATTAGACAGGTATAAGACAGAAGGTATAGAGGACTATGCCTGTGAAACCTCAAGCTGGGTACACACTACACGGTTTTCGTCCAATAATCGGCTAAATCAGTCAACATACGACCATTCGTTCAAAAGTGTGTAGTGTGTATAAACTTCCGACCGATCCACAACAGTGAGTACGAAATTACAGTCATTGCTCACGACCACATGGCTGTAAAAAGTCGCTAAAGGGACGTCCGCTCTTCCCATTATCGTCCTAAACAAGGCTAGTGTGTATGCAGTCCATGGACCAAGCGATCGGCACATCGATCGCATGTAAAATCGATCGGCATAAAAAGTTGGTGGAAAATTTTGTAGTGTGTACCTAGCTTTACGATCTACAGGGTGAAGAAGAGAGACAGTAGGATTAAGTGAGACAGTTTAGTTTGGGGTAAGGCACTAAACTTAAGGTTCATGATGGCATTGAAGCAGGCAGTGCTGAGGGAGCGCAGGCAGAAAGATGGTAGGAAGAGAGGGAGGATGAGATGAAGTAGAGGAGGGTGAGGAAAGGAAATGATAAGAAGGTGGGGAAGATAGGGAGGTTGCTGGGTAGCGATTGCAGAGGAGGAAGAAGCATAGGGGTGAAGCAGAGAATACCCTGTCAGACCAGGTGGTAAGTGACACAAATGATAGGCAACATATAGGGCTGCTCTAAGCAGGCCCAAATACTAAGCTTCAAGAAGTGGTGATGGGGTCAGTGGCTCTGAGAAGTTCACGGTACAGGTGCTTCAATTGTAGGGGTCAGATACAGCTCAGAATCCAAATGGCTGTAGAATGATCATAAGGCAGCTGCTGGAGGAGTCACAGGTGGTGGGTCATGGGTCACAAATCAGCTTTCAACTGAGCCTGCATGACATGTGTGTGGCAAGGGGTTTGAAAAATGGAGTTGTTGCCTATCGCAAACCAATCAGATTCTAGCTATCATTTTGCAGAATGTACTAAATAAATCATAGCTAGAATCTGATTGATTTCCGCCTGAAACTCTCAGCGTGATACATTGACTCCCTGTTCTAATTATTAGTCGGATATTTCACAATCACTATCTTTATCCAAACTGCCAGCACCAAGAGTTATTTTCAAAGCAAGCACTTTGCAGAAGCTCTTAAGTTTTCCCTACACACATCTCTTGCTACAATTAAAGTTTAATTTAGTCAGAATTATTATTAACCTAAGAGCACCATGTATTTCATTCATTTAGCTCTATATATGACCAAGCTTAATTAGCACATGAATTTATTAAAAACACAAATGGAATTTTAAATGAAAAAATAGCTCCAATGTTTACCATACAAAAAATAAAATAACAAAATGATATACAAAATATTATACAAAACAGCTTATTTACAACTAAAAGGAGAAATACAGAAATGGAAAAAAACGTAAACAGTTTCCTATCTGTTGTGGAAGGATGCAAAAACATTGACCTCTTCCCCAATATGGTTGGCCACAAGGAATATGTCCTAAAAACTATTGATAATTGTCATTGCTGTTTATGTTATTACGATCACCAATTCCTCCAACTTTGACAATACTTAAAGTAGAGAGAATAAAAATGTGATAATTATTTACGGTATGTCAAGGAAAAAGTTATACAACTGTTTCTAGATGAATTCCAGAGAGCCCATATATTTTCATCTTCATAGACACATTTCTAGATCTCTTCTTCCCACGACACTAATGGTTTAGTTACAGCTTCTAAGAACTCATTGTAAGTTGGGGGTACCGAGCATGTCCACAAAAAAAGCAAAAAAACAGCCACCACGCCTATGTTCTTATACAGATCTAAAACTCGCGCCACCTTATGCTTCGTAAGGTGGCACGGGGAAGTGAAAAGATTTGCAAACACAGTCCAAGTACAATGAAGGCATAATTTGTGTAATTGAAAAATGAGGCAGAGCCGCAAGGATATGCAGATTGATATCCTGGATAATGGATAATGTCTGTATTCATATGATTTGCGGGTGCTTGAGGGCTGATGCAAATTCATAATGTTGATGATGATAGTTACCAGCACTAGCTAATTGCATGATTTATTTGCTACTTTCATTTCTACACGAAAAGGAAGATTATACTTGCTGCATTGTAGACGATTTTTCATTTAAATTGTACCTATTAGCTACTATGGTTTTAGCTATCAGAACAAACGTCAAAAAATGCTTCTTCTGCTCATGACCTGGCTGGGTGTAACCAGGGCTGCCAAGAGGAATTCAGGGCCCCGGTACAACAAATTCATGGGGGCCCCCTTATAGTTGAGTAGGCAAAAAAAATTGGCGACGCCTTACAGCGGCGCTAAATTTATCAGGGGTGTGGTCACACAATTGGGGGCGTGGCAATGCACCATTGGGGGGTGCCTAGCACACCAAAATCACTAGATCCTGAATTCACCGGAGCGTGACATTTGTCCAAGCACTCCTGACTTTCAGGACATCTAGCACCCTTGTGTAGTATAGGAAGAACACAGTATGTACAGAAAGAGTTCAGTCTTGGCCTGCGCCCACTGGGCTCACCAAACACTCACCAAACATCTGCATTGTCCCTACTAGAATCACAACATTTCACACACTATGCTGCTCTGTCCTACCTGTTCTTCTCACTTTCTCCACCTGTGGCTGCTGATTTCTTTAGTTGTGGCTTGTCTGGATCTTGGAATGTTGGAGGACCTATTTGGAAAAATTACAGCCAGACGCAGCATTAAATCAATAGCACCCACGATTAATAATTAGGCCTTCCTCCAGCCCCAACATTAAAATAATAGTATTCACATTTAATAAATAAACCTATTTCCCTTCATGCATACAGCCTCTTTGCCTCTCTGCCCCTGTTTTCCTCTGTGCCTCTCTGCCTCTGTTTTCCTCTGTGCCTCTCTGCCCCTGTTTTACTCTGTGCCTCTCTGCCCCTGTTTTCCTCTGTGCCTCTCTGCCCCTGTTTTCCTCTGTGCCTCTTTGCCCCTGTTTTCCTCTATGCCTCTCTGCCCCTGTTTTCCTCTGTGCCTCTCTGCCCCTGTTTTCCTCTGTGCCTCTTTGCCCCTGTTTTCCTCTATGCCTCTCTGCCCCTGTTTTCCTCTATGCCTCTCTGCCCCTTCTTTATAGCACTGTCCCTTTCTGTTTTCCTCCCCTTGCCTCTCCGTTTCTTTCCTTAACTTTTGTCAGCTTCTTTCTTTTCTTCTCTTCTCTTCTGTCTTCTCTTCTTTCTTCTGCCTTGGTCTTGTCCAGCGCTCCTCACTGACAGACGGGCGTGACTTGATGACGTCACACCCGACAGTCAGTGTGAATGGAGAAGACAGGAGAGGAGGGACGCGGCGCCGCGGTCACATGAGTATTGATTTTTTTTTCTTTTTTATTTCTTATAGCTCCCAACACCAATGGACCCCCCCCCCGGGGGAAAAAAAAAATGTAGAAAAAAAATACAAAACGCAAGATAAAAAAAAAAAAAGAAAGAAAAGAAAATTAAAAAAAATAGCAGCGAGGGCCCGGCCCGGGCCCCCTGGCATGGCCGGGCCTGGGTAAAATTTACCCGCTCCCCCCCCTCTCGGCGGCCCTGGGTGTTACTGTATCTAGTTGAGAACGCTTGATGTAGACCTGGTGTATAGGTTACTGTGCAGAGCTGGATGAACCTTGAGATGCTGCCCACTCAAACGTTTAGAACTTTCTTATGCATATACATCCAAATCAGTATTAGCCCCCTGTTGTCCACAAACACAAAGTAATTGCGTTAATAATAATAATAATAATAATAATAATACTGCTGTTACATTTCCTGCTGTCTGATGCTTAGTAAACATGCTTTGGTAATGAGGTGGCTGACAACAAGTCCAAATGTAAGGCAACATGATGGTGTGAGATAGCCTTCTCAAGCTGTGATAATAGCAATTATCCCTCTTGCAAGCAACATGAAGGTCTGACCTAGTCTCCTCATGCTGTGTTCATGACAATGATCCCACTAGCAGCTCCATGGAGCTCTTTATATTTAAAAATAATGTATCATTGAACTCTGTCAAATATTTGTGAAAGTCTGCCCTACATTTCACTTCACTAATTTGGATGATTAATTAAGCTAACCTTTTTTTTTTAAGGAATGTGTCTTACAGTGGACCTTTGTTTTATATATATATATATATATATATATATATATATATATATATATATTTATTTACAATATTAACAGTGTAGAGTATTATTCTTTTGCTCTTAGCATACAGTTTACAAGATGGTCCAGAACACTTTGACAGACATCACCAGGGGAACTCGTGAGATTGCAATTGTAGAACTGGCAAAGACAAGAGAGGTGATAAGAAAGGCTGAAAGGAGCAGGGCATTTGCTTCCTAGAACATTTGGAGCCGAAATGAACTCTTTCACGGCCACTAACTGTGTCCCAAGAGTAGAAGAGCCCTGACAGATTCTACATTGGCTGGCACTCAGTATCTCAACATTCTAAACTGTAGTTATTTGAAAATATAAGTTAACAAAGGAAGACGTATAATAGAGCCTGAACCACTTCAGTAATGTATAAGCCACCACCTCTTTGTGAAACAGGCAAACAAATAATAGAATTGTATTAAATTTGCTACTATGTTTAAAATTTATTTCGATGAGAGTCAATGTACAATAACAAATTGATTTCCACTTTTGTTCAGTCAGATCCTTACTAAGGTATATTATTTGTACCTTATCATTTGAACCACTAACTGTTCTACTTCTCCTCCCCCTCACAGTAGCAACATGAAACAAATCACTTTCTTTAGCAACATATGCTGGCATTCCACCTGCTGAGTTGAGAGGTCCCACAATAGCATAAAAAATAACCAATTTAAACACATGTTGCAAAGTTCCATCATTCCTCTGGTCTCGTGCAAAGTTTGTAACACTGGACAACTCTGGATACTTAGACCAGTCTATCTTCTCACCAACAGGTGAAACGGGCACATCCGAGATGCCACCAGCCAATGCCAGTACAGTCTGTCCAGGCTTGCAAAAACGGTGACATTTTTGGGGCAATTTTGCTGTGTCCACCAGGATATCATTCCGGGATAGCAAGTCCCCATGACCAAGATTCACATGCTGTGAATTTCCCGGCAGATCCTTTAAGACTGGGCATCCGACAGTGTCTCAATTGTCGGCATATCCAGCCGGACCCGCTCACAGTGGATCTCTTTCCAATCATGTTTATGGGGTTTAATGCACTCGACTTTAGGGTAAAAACAAAGATAATGGCGCTGGGAAAAAATGGAAAATCAGCTACAAGTAAACATGAAATGGGCTGGTACTTGCATATAATGTAAAACAGTTTAATATGGTACAATCAATGCACCAAAAAATATATATTATCTTAATAAAAATGCATAAAAAGCTGGTATACAAATGTTTGAGAATAGGCTCCTTGGAGGTATCGGTATAGGAATATAGATGTAAGATCAATCTAAACCGTACTGGGTCTATGTATGGTCACAGAGATTAATTCATATAGGGCTAGAAAATCATAAAGCCCAATCGAGGAGATGTATAAAGTCTCCAATTAGTTGATAAAGCTTGAATCCAGATAAATCCAAACACAAAGCATGCAGGGAGGAATGTACATACGTGTTAGTAAACAAACCGCCGTCCAGACAGCACTAAAATGCGGAGACAGTATATCACTCTCAGGACATCGTTCTTACCCACATTTGTGCTCAGAGAATTCTTCCGTGGGGGTCCAAGTGGTAGGAGCGGTACAGTGAGATTCGCATGGGCTAGCCCGTTGTTAGTAAAAGTCATCCATGCATACTCACTTACTCCTGCCGCATCACTTGTCAAAGCAGGACTCTGTTAGAACGTGTAGGTGCACCTACTAAATCGGCTGTCCGGAAACGGAGACAGTAATACACGGTTCCTCCTAAACTTTAGTTCCTCAACCCTCCGTAAGTATAGGAGATCCTTAGTTCTCAAAACACTATTCCCAATCACTGTTAGCTGACGCGTTTTGTCCCTAAGGCAGGACTTTCTCAAACTTTAAAGTGTCCCAGCTGTCCGACACTTGTAGCACCTTCTGTTCCACAACTTCACAGCTGAACCTTGACCAAAAGCGGCACCACAATACATCCCTGACCGGACAGCGATGCGAGGGTCTACCAACTGGACAGCGCTATGAGGTTCCATGGATTGGACAGTGCTATGATGTTCCATGGACCAGAGAGTGCCATGAGGTGGTTTCACGTGTTATACAGTGCTGGGAGTGACCTCGTACTGAACAGTGCTGGTAGTGACCTCGGGCCGAACAGTGCTGGGAGTGACCTCAGGCTGAACCATTAAAAGCTCTTGTATCAGCGCAGCAATCTCTTGGTTTTTCTCCACTACTAGCTCTTTATGAGCTTCCACTTTCTTTTCCTCTTTCTTCATTCTCCGTTACTATGTCTTTAAGAGCTTCCACTGCTCCTTGTTTTGCTTCAAACATCTTTTGCAGTTCACTTCTCAGGGACTCAAACAGCTTCTTGGACTTTTTTCTTTTCTACACACTGATGCTTTGAGTTCCTCAACTCTTTCTCAAGCCAGGAGATTTCTCCTCTAAAAGTCCTCCATTCGATCATTGCCATGCCTACATAGTCTTCTATGACAGTTTTCTCTAAACAATCAAACAGTTTCCTGGCCATACGCAGGTAATACCTGGCTTGCGCACAGAGCATGAGATTTTTCACCTTCTTTTCCATTCTGCAAATTCCCATGCAACTTTTACAATTCAGTTTCCTGGGAATTAATTTCAGTCACACCTGTTTGCACACATACTTCCTTACATACTTTATTCTTTCTCTTGCCCATCTTGGCTGGGGTAAATAAAAATTATGCTGGCAGCAATTACTCTTGGTTTCTATTTGCAGCTTTTAAACATCAAACTTTTCCCTTTCACAGGCCATTAACTAAGAAAAGTGTTTTAGCCTGCAGAGAGGTAAACAGCAGACTTCTGTGGACCACACCCAACTCACATCTCAGTTAATAATCAAGGTGTGGCACTACAATGCCCCTCAATTTTTAAAACACTTGATTTCGTCAGAGGTAAAACAAACAAGTGCTGACCAGTTTCACAGTTATTGCTCCTAAATGTCTCTGCAATTACAGCAATCTCCTCACATTGCAACTGACAGCTTAATAAACAGTTTGGTGTGATAGTGGTATTCATTACTTTCCACTCACCACCCTTTTCTTCTGGATGCTGGGTGGACAGCTATGTCTTGACTGTCCTTTACAGATCCTACGATGTCACCACTTGTAGCAAGAGCACCCTACTTGTGACACGGGCACCCCGAAAACATCAATACACCAACAACTTCTTGTTGTAAATCAAACGTACACATATTGTTTGCATCACAATAAATGGCAACACTTCTCATCAGGATGACACTGGTAAGCAATACTCCGTGCTTACACCTCCTGGTGACCCTAATTCTAACTAAACATAGTTCAGCTCTCTCATAACTGGCCAAATAGTTCAGCATCAGTCACACACATAAAATGGACAATACAGTCTCTTAACTCCCACCCAAGCACTGCAATCACAGGCTACAAATCAATAACACTCGTAAAGTGAACCTGTGTTTTGGTGTGCTATGGGAACGACTGTGTGGGAATTAACTCTGTATGCAGCTTTCCCTTGCAGACTTCCCAGGACCTCACCTATGCATGAGAGGTGTGGCAAATAGGCCTGTTTGCTACACTATGTTTTTGCATAGGTGAGGTCCTGTGAAGTTGTAGCTAATAAAATATAGAAAAGTATATTAAAAAAGTATAAAACGGGTGCATACATGCTTTATTATGTCCACTTATACATGAAAACAATCTAAAAAATACATATATTTAATGTTATGGTAGCAGCACAGTAAAATTAGAGGTATATGCTGTGGGTGGAATTAATTTTGAGAAAGTAGCTAAGGAAAAATGTAAAATGTATTTTATTTTATTTCACCTCTATCTCTAAATATACCAGCTGTCATTTAATTTCAAGAAAAGTACTCAACAATGACACAAGAAAAGCCCTTAGCCTAATTTATAAACCACAGTAAATGTGGACTTTCTGTACTTTATTTGCACAGGGTGCACCTATTAGTCTGCCAATAACTCTTACATGTCCGCGACCCTGTTTTTGGAACTCCCAGGTTTAGTTGTGAATCCACCTAAAAGTTTGCAATGGTTGAATTAGTTTAACGGTTTAGGAGCACCTGTCTCATTAAGTTAAACTTTTCAGTTTTTCACCTATAAAGCTGAATGGTTTAGCCTAATTTATGTCTGAAATTAATCATGTGTGTCTTCAGGGCTGGCGTTTGAGTAGAAGAACAAAGACAACAATTCCCTGTTGGTCTCCACAGATGGATTCAAACATTTTTTTAAAGTCACCACAATGCCAGATCACTTTTCCCTGGCATGGCTCAGACACAGCGTGTCTGGGCCTGGCACGTGGGATTTCAGCTGCAGAATGCAATTAATGAAGGTCATTGTGAGGGAATCGGGGAGCTAGGAGCCAAGAGAGGTGGTTGTCTTATCGGGTACCCACACTTCCTTTGTTGACATTGTTTTTGTGCTCAGTTATACTTCTTTCATAAACTCTGTGTGGGATCCGACCATACCAGTAGGAGGGGTGTTAGAAATTATGTTATGGGATATGGGGCTCATCATGCTTAAATTATACCAAATTAATGACCCATAAAAACATGGCAATATAGACTCCATTGACTGGAAGTATCCATAGAATTTTCTACCCACTGAGAGTAAATAGCACTTTACAGGTTAATACTCATCACAGCTGGTGGCAAGTCAGTGGTAATTATGTGGAAACCCCGTTACTGGCCCATTGTTTTATCCCCAGTGATCCCATTGTCCTAACCTCTCCTTCAGCAGACTTTGTTTTGGGAAAGACTAACCTAACAGGTGATGCTCTGTTAATGGTAAACTTGTCATCAGGCCTACGTTGGTTTTGTATACTATTGGTACTTTTGCCAGTAATTTACAATGGGAACTGTAGCCTACCAGTTGTTGGTCTCTGTTACCCACTTGGTGATTGTATTTTTCGCTGGTGTGTTCTGTTGAAGTTCCCGACTGTTAAGAATACATTCAACACTTAAATCTTGTTGGATATCTGCTTGGTGTCGGTTCGAGTGATATAAAGAACCCCATAACCTCACAGCCATTGTACCGAATCGAGAAGCCCTGCCGTGGGCTGCATTGGCTTCTAATTATGAGCCAAGCAATGCACTAAGGGCCAGATTCATATACGGACATAAATTCATTAGCGTGCTTGTGTGAAATAGCTCTGCACATTCTCCGAAACATACATTACACCAATAAACGCAATTGAACGCAATTCATGTCGGAACACAAATAACACTTACGATTGCCGATGACTTGAGAGTCGTAATAGGGGGGGGATGGTGCAGAGTAACATATGAAATGTAAAGTAAGACCATGCCGAGGGCTTTCTGACACAGATGCAGCAGAAGTCCTGAGTATTTTGCAAGTACACTTGGTTTCAGCCATATCACTTGCACCAGCTACAGGGCAGGTGTAAGTGATGACTGACAGTAATGACTGACATGTCATAGTCTTTGTTTTAAAGTCCACACGTATTCATGCCGCTAGCTAGCATAGAACGTGTAGGCAAGCAAAGCAGACTATAAATATGCATTATTTGTTCAGTATGCATTAAAAGCATCTTTATTTATTAGAGATGAGCGCACTCGGATTTCTGAAATCCGAGCCCACCCGAACGTTGCCGATCCGAGTCGGATCCGAGACAGATCCGGGTATTGGCGCCAAATTCAAATCTGAAACTGAGGCTCTGACTCATAATCCCGTTGTCGGATCTCGCGATACTCGGATCCTATAAATTCCCCGCTAGTCGCCGCCATCTTCACTCGGGCATTGATCAGGGTAGAGGGAGGGTGTGTTAGGTGGTCCTCTGTCCTGGTAGATCTCGTGCTGTGCTGTTTAGTTCTGTGCTGTGTTGTTTAGTTCTGTGCTGTGCTGTGCTGTGCTGTGCTGTGCTGTGCTGTGCTCAGTCCAGTGGTGCTGTGTGCTGTGCTCTGTCCTTCTGAGGTCAGTGGTGCTGCTGGGTCCTGTGCTGTGTCCTGTTCAGTCCAGTGGTGCTGTGTCCTGTGCTCTGTGCTTCTAAGGGCATAGTTATTTCCCCAATATTCCCCTGTGTTTAAAAAAATAAAAAAAAGTTATTTAAAAAAATACCAAAAACTAATTTAATTTTTTTTAATTACCACAAAATTTGCACAACCAATCCTGCAGTATAAGCCCATTGGTACTGCAATATTACCAAGTTCACACATTCAGCAGTAAAAGTCCAGTGGTACTGCAATATTACAAAGTTCACACATTCTGCAGTATCAGTCCAGTGGTGCTGTGTCCTGTGCTCTGTCCTGCTGAGTTCCGTAGTGCTGCTGGGTCCTGTGCCGTGTCCTGTTCAGTCCAGTGGTGCTGTGTCCTGTGCTCTGTGCTTCTAAGGGCATAGTTATTTCCCCAATATTCCCCTGTGTTTAAAAAAATAAAAAAAAGTTATTTAAAAAAATACCAAAAACTAATTTAATTTTTTTTAATTACCACAAAATTTGCACAACCAATCCTGCAGTATAAGCCCATTGGTACTGCAATATTACCAAGTTCACACATTCAGCAGTAAAAGTCCAGTGGTACTGCAATATTACAAAGTTCACACATTCTGCAGTATCAGTCCAGTGGTGCTGTGTCCTGTGCTCTGTCCTGCTGAGTTCCGTAGTGCTGCTGGGTCCTGTGCCGTGTCCTGTTCAGTCCAGTGGTGCTGTGTCCTGTACTCTGTGCTTCTAAGGGCATAGTTATTTCCCCATTATTCCCAAGTTTTTAAAAAATAAAAAAAAATTAAAAATTAAAAATTAAAAAAAATATATATAATTATAACCAAATTTGCAAAACCAATCCAGCAGTATAAGTCCATTGGTACTGCAATATTACAAAGTTCACACATTCTGCAGTATCAGTCCAGTGGTGCTGTGTCCTGTGCTCTGTCCTGCTGAGTTCTGTAGTGCTGCTGGGTCCTGTGCCGTGTCCTGTTCAGTCCAGTGGTGCTGTGTCCTGTGCTCTGTGCTTCTAAGGGCATAGTTATTTCCCCATTATTCCCAAGTTTTTAAAAAATAAAAAAAAAGTAAAAAAAAATAAAAAATAAAAAATTAAAAAAAATATATATAATTATAACCAAATTTGCAAAACCAATCCAGCAGTATAAGTCCATTGGTACTGCAATATTACCAAGTTCACACATTCTGCAGAATCTTGTGCTACATATAATGGAGACCAAAAATTGGGAGGATAAAGTAGGGAAAGATCAAGACCCACTTCCTCCTAATGCTGAAGCTGCTTCCACTAGTCATGACATAGATGATGAAATGCCGTCAACGTCGTTTTCCAAGCCCGATGCCCAATCTCGTAGTACCGGGCATGTAAAATCCAAAAAGCCCAAGTTAAGAAAAAGTAGCAAAAAGAGAAACTTAAAATCATCTAAGGAGAAACGTAAAGTTGCCAATATGCCATTTACGACACGGAGTGGCAAGGAACGGCTTAGGCCCTGGCCCGTGTTCATGACTAGTGGTTCAGCTTCACCCACGGATCTTAGCCCTCCTCCTCCTCCCCCCCTACAAAAAATTGAAGAGAGTTATGCTGTCAGCAACAAAATAGCAAACAACTCTGCCTTCTAAAGAGAAATTATCACAAATCCACAAGGCGAGTCCAAGGATGTTGGTGGTTGTCAAGCCTGACCTTCCCATCACTGTACGGGAAGAGGTGGCTCGGGAGGAGGCTATTGATGATGTAGCGGGCTGTGCAATGTGTACAGGACATCAAAGGGGATTTAACATTACATAATGGAAATCAGTTTGAGACTTTGTATTCTATAATGGATTTTCTAACCGGCGTCACCCAGGCTGTTCTTCTTTTTTTAAATATAAAAAAATATAAAATATATATTTCACTTGCTGCCAGGATGGAATTGAAGGACTCACGGAGTCACTCCACCAAGATTAACATATGTCATGGATAACCTCCTGCACATATAACCCAGAAAGGGGGAAAAATACAACTAGTGTGTATAGTTTTACCTATCTATGTAGCCTCTTGTCTGTTCAAAAATCTTTCAAATAAAACAAAAAAAACACAACATATTGTTTACAGCATCTAACATGAAGATTCAACCTAATGCCAAAGGGACTAACCTGATACAGATCTTTTATCAGCATTATACACATCCAATATGTATCTTTGCGAAAACCAATATGGTCTTTGTGGATGAAACCACAACCAAACTTAATTCCGATATATAGGTCTTTTCAACAGTTTTATGCACATCCAAAACTTGTCTTTGCAATTACTGGCCAATAGTTTTTCCATTACACCTGTTATTCTAAAATGTATAACACAGGGGTTTTATAATGTTTAAGGGACATCACTGGTGAGATATGCATTGTATTATAGACATGAGATTGCAGCTGTGTATTATATAATGGACAGAGGAGACTGTGATGTATGCATTATATTACATAAAAGTTATTTAAAATTAAAATTTTCTAAACATTTCTCTGGTTGTATAAAATCGTTCCCAGTCCGGGGGAACCATGCTTATGTTTTGCAGTGGCAGACACCCCAATAATCTACCTAATTAAAGTGACATCTCTGCACCTCGAAACGCATTTTTCTGCAAAACTACAACTGGAAGCTGCAAAGTTGTTTCACTGAAATTATAGAATGAGGACTGTCACCTCAGAGGAAAAGCAAAGCCTGTTTGTAGGGAGTTTAAATACTCTTATCCCACAAAATGAAATCTCATTTTCGGATGTAGGTATCAGCATGCACCTAATTCTGAGTCAACAGGGAACTCACCTAAACAGTCTAACTCAAACTGTTATATAGGGATTAAACAGAAATGTGCTTTTTATATGGCTATACACCTTCACGCACTAGCGGAATTACCATTGGTGCAAGTTGGTGCGGTTCCCTCCTCCCGCTTCCCTGAACTGGGGCCCACAGCTCACAAGTTCCACCTCTGCCTTCATGTACACTAAAAGCTATTGTTTCTACTTGAATGATGTAACCATAACTAGTATGCTGGGTTAAGTGAGTTATATATGTACATTTGTATTATTACATTATATGATCAAGGGACCGGTTTTTAAGATAACATCTATATAAGAAAACTTAAATAAAGAAATAGCATCCTCACACTGGGACCGGATTGAATTGAATTGATTGGAATCCAGAAGCCATCTCTTTATAGAAATCAGGTGTCTGAAATGAGTCAACAGGGTTCCCTGACTGTGACTACTGTTTGTAGTATAGTAAGTATATACTATTTAATCACTTAATTGTTGTGTGTTTTCACTGTTAGTAAGTTTCTTATAGTCATTTAGAAAATCGCTGGTATTATTTGAACAGGGAACACTCGTACCACCATCTTGGCCAGCAATTCAATTCACTCATGCACTTTTGTAAATGAGCCTTACAAATAAAAATAAAAAATGTATTTACAGACAAAAAAATGTGAGAATGTGGTGACTTGAGGAGCAAAAATTTAAACATACCTCTGGCAGCAAAAAAATAAGATATATATAGCTCTCATTGATGCTGCCTTATACCTGCATCCCATTAGTGCAATGCTTTACTCTAAAAACAGAAAAAGACATATTACCCAGAAATAAGTGATCTTCAGACAATGCCATACAGATATTAATGACTGAAACTACTGACTGTTTAATTAATGAAGATAATAAGTTGTGCTCTGGTCTGCTGACTACACCAGCGATCTGAGGTATCTTTTGAGAAATAAGTATCATGAGACTTAAAATCACTGAACCGACAGCTTTTTGTGTTGCTTTTTTTTATGTCTCAATGGAATTAAATCCCCCTGTAGGAATTTTTTGGTGCTCTGTAAGAAAGCCAGGCTGAAATGACAATCCAATATTATGTATAGAAGTGCGAGATGGGAGCCAACCAAAGTCTTCAGATAAACTATGACAATGAGATTTTTGTGTTTAATATGGAATAAATAATGAAACTAAACTGTGAATGAATATTTAGTTTATCTCACTCCCATGCAGGGAAAGGCTGGGCCAGGGGGCGGGGGGCACATGCTCCCCAGGCCGGACAGAAGAAGTGTGTGTGTAAGTGGGGGCCACTATGTATGTGATACAGTGAGCGTGTGAGTGGGGGCCACTATGTATGTAATACAGTGTGTGTGTGAGTGGGGGCCACTATATATGTAATACAGTGTGTGTGTAAGTGGGGGCCACTATGTATGTGATACAGTGTGCGTGTGAGTGGGGGCCACTATGTATGTAATACAGTGTGTGTGTGTGTGAGTGGGGGCCACTATATATGTAATACAGTGTGTGTGTGAGTGGGGACCACTATGTTAATATAGTGTATGAGGGAAGAATGAGGGGGCCTTAATATAGTGTGGGAGGTAGGCTATTTAATGGTGAAGTGCATGTGGGGGTAATTATTTAATGGATGCTATTTTATTTGTGGGGCAATTGAATTTATTTGTGGGGCTATTTAATTTAAAAGTGAAACCTATTAATTTAAGGTTAGGTGATGGGACCTTTAATTTAATGCTGGCGTGGTTTGGGGATATTAATTGAATATGGGGCTGATTTGGGGGAGGAGGACTATTAAATGTGAATATGAATTATTTAATGCCAGGGATGGGTGTGGGAAATGGTTATATTTAACGTAAATGCTATTTAATTTATTGGTGGGGCTGTTTGGAGGGTGAGAAATAGGTTTATATATTAAATGGGAATACTATTAATTTAATGTTGGGCCTGATTGAATGGAAATTGGTCAATTTATTAAATTTGTTTTCTGTTTAATGTCAGGGTTGTTTGGAGGGAACTAGATCTATTTAGCAAATGTGAATATTATTATTTTAATGTTGGTGCTGGAGGGAGGCATAATTATAAAATGTGGGTGCTATTGATTTAACTGCGGGGCTGGTTGGAGTTTTCTAATTTTTATGTACCCATTTTTTTTCCAAATAGGGCATCCAACATTCCAGTATCAAGAAAAGCAGAAACTGAGCTAAAGAAATCAGCTGCTCAAAGTGGTGAAAGTGACAAGATTAGGTAGGAAAGTGCCCCGCGCCTCCCAGAGCTTTAATCCAGTTCTCCTCCCAGTACCACCCCTAATATTATTCAGTTTTGGTTAACTCTATAACAATTAATAACCCTATTAGTATAAAGGGCGATGCAAAAACATCAGGTTTTAAAAGAAGATTGACTTTTTTGCATTTTGATAAATCCCATTATAATTAGGCAGGTATGTAAAAAATTAAAAGGTCCTGTATGGAGAAGGAACATATAAAATAAAATGCAGTATAAAGAGAGGTTTGCTTTTTTGTTGCATTATTTATTTTTAATATTTAATATTTTTCATATATAATAATAAAGCATCTGTCAGACGCCGTCTCCGTGCTATGCCTGCCGCACAGAGACGGACGTCTGCTTCTGTGACTGAGAGCTCGGTTGCCAGGCAACCGAGCGTACTTCCGGGTCAGCGGTCGCGCGTTCCGTTGCTAGGCAACGGAACGCTTCCTAGTAACTCCGGCGGTGGTGTTTAGCATCACCACCGCCAGTGATTGGACTGCACCTGTATAATAGCCTCACTCTGGCACATGGAGAGTGCCAGAGTATTAGGTCTCATCCTAGCTCCAGCGTTCCTGTGTACCGTTTCCAGCGCTTCCTGTATATTACCCGGCTTGTTACTTACTACCCTGCTCTGTGCTCCCTGTGAACTTGACCTCGGCTTGATATTTGATTCTTCCTCCTGTGCTTCTGACCTCCACCCGGCTACCCTGACTACGGCTTTGAACTTCCGTCTGTGCTTCTGACCTCGACCCGGCTACCCTGACTACGGCTTTGAACTTTCCCTTGGACATCTCCTGAATTCACGGTTTGGACTGGGCCTGTACGACACCGCTTTCATCTACTGCTTCACTGATTACTCCCTTGGAGGACCGCGACCTGCGTGTTCCCGCAGCTAAGACCACACTTCCTTGCGGGGGTCCCTGGTGAAAACCAGGAACACGTTAGACTCCGCACCTCTTGGGTGAGTAGTGCAAAAATCAGTAAGCAAATACCTAATCTGTGACAGTATACTCTGGCCATGACGTCAGATGGAAAAGGTGAACCTACAACTCGGGACCTCATTATCCACCTGGGTCGCTGAGTGGAACAGCAGGAGGCGGACCAGGCTCGTTTACTCCAGTGTGTGCAGGGAATCCTATCTCGCCTGGACTCTCTACGGGCAGGACAAACCCCCCCTACGGAACCATCTGCGGCTCCTTCTCGCTCTGCAAGGGCCCCTGTGGCTCCTGCTGCCCCTCCAGCCGCCACTACTGGACTAAGAATACCTCCCCCGGATAAGTTTGACGGGGATCCAAAAAGATGTAAAGGGTTCCTTAACCAGTGTGCCATTCACTTTGAGTGTAACTCTTCAGCATTTTCCTCGGAACGTACCAAGGTAGCCTTCATAATTTCGCTACTTAGTGGGCAAGCCCTGGCCTGGGCATCCCCGTTATGGGAGCACAATGACCCTTTGCTGGAGGACTCCGCGGCTTTTATTGACATGTTCCGGAAGGTTTTCGACAAACCGGGCAGAGTCTCTTCTGCTGCATCTAGCCTCTTAAACCTGTGACAAGGTTCTATGTCTGTCGGGCAGTATGCCGTACAATTTCGGACCCTCTCCTCTGAGCTTCGATGGAACAATGAAGCCCTCATTGCTTCCTTCTGGCAGGGTCTTACCGATCGAATTAAGGACGAATTGGCTACCAGAGAACTCCGCTCGGAATTGGACGCCCTCGTTTCATTATGTATCAGGATCGATCTTCGTTTCAGAGAGAGAAAGGTCCTCTACAAGACGGACTCCCCGTTTGGCTCCCCAATTTCAAAATCCAATATCTTCCACAGAAGAACCTATGCAGCTTGGCCGCTCTAAACTAACGTCTGAAGAACGCGAGAGACGGTTCAAGCAGAGATTATGTCTATATTGTGGGGAGCCTGGTCAAGTTCTAAGTCTCTGTCCCAAAAGATCGGGAAACGCCTCCTCCTAGACGGTAAGAGGGAGGCCGCCTTAGGAGTCACCGTTTCCACTCCCTACTCCACCTCCAATCTCGAGTTTCTCATGCCTGTCCAGCTTTTGACCACTAAAGAACCCCAACAAATCTCTGCCTTCGTGGACTCCGGTGCCGCAGGAAATTTTATTTCGGCCTCTCTTGCTTCAGAGCTCCAGTTAACCATTCAAGATCTGCCCCAACCGCTCACCCTCACTGCCGTGGATGGTAACCGTGTCAGCAACGGTGTCATCTCCAGCATTACGAGTGCGGTTCAATTGTTGGTAGGAGCCTTACATCAAGAGTGGATCCAATTCCTAGTATTACCACAGTCTATTAACCCACTGATACTGGGTCTTCCTTGGCTCCGGAACCATTCTCCTCAATTTGACTTGGTTCGTGCGGAGGTTATTTCCTGGGGCCCGCAGTGTCATAAGCAATGTATTCCCTCACACCGCTTTCAAGTCTGTCATACTCAGACGAATTCTAAAACCTGTACATTACCTTCGGTCTATCTAGCCTTTAAGGACGTCTTCTCCAAACAAAGATCAGAGATTCTTCCACCCCATCGCCCGTGGGACTGTCCGATTGAATTAATTCCGGGAAAACAGATTCCTCGTGGTAGGACGTATCTCCTGTCCTTACCAGAGACCCAAGCTATGTCACAATACATATCTGAAAACCTAGCCCGAGGGTTCATTAGAAAATCATCTTCACCAGCTGGAGCAGGATTCTTCTTTGTTAAAAAGAAAGACGGATCCTTACGCCCGTGTATTGATTATCGGCAACTAAATAAAATTACTATCAAGAACCGTTATCCATTACCCCTTATTATGGACCTTTTCGACAAGATTAGTGGAGCCCGCATCTTTACCAAACTAGATCTCAGAGGGGCATACAATTTAGTACGGATCCGTCAAGGAGACGAGTGGAAGACAGCGTTTAACACGCGGGACGGACATTTCGAATACCTAGTCATGCCATTCTCGTGTATTTCGCAGTATTTCAATCCTTCGTTAATGAAATCTTCCAGGACTGTTTATATCACTTCGTCGTTGTCTATTTGGACGACATTCTAATCTTTTCCCAAGACATTGCCTCCCATCGACACCATGTTAAGGAAGTCTTACTCCGATTACGAGCTAATCAACTCTTCTGCAAATTAGAAAAGTGTATCTTTGAAGTGGAACAAATCTCTTTCCTTGGGTACATTGTTTCCGGAGCAGGATTAAGCATGGACCCACTAAAGGTGTCTGCCATTACCAACTGGCCTCTTTCCCAGGGCACCAAGGCCATCCAAAGGTTTATTGGATTCGCCAATTATTAATGACAATTTGTTAAAGGGTTCTCCTCCATTATTGCACCTATAACAGCGCTGACACGAAAATCAGCCGACCCCAGGAATTGGTCTCCAGAAGCCCTAAAAGCATTTAATCTCCTGAAACAGGCCTTTTCATCCGCTCCAGCCCTTTCTCAACCGGATCAAGCTGAACCCTTTTTTCTAGAAGTTGACGCCTCTGCTATAGGTGTGGGGGCAGTACTCTTCCAAAAATCCAAAAACGGTTCTCATTTACCTTGCGGGTTCTTTTCCAAAATTTTTTTATCCCACGAGAAGAATTATGGAATTGGTGACAAAGAGTTACTAGCTATCAAGGCTGCCCTAGAGGAGTAGCGACACTTACTTGAAGGTTCACGTCATCCAGTAACGGTTCTTACCGATCATAAAAACCTGCTTTATATCAGCGAGGCTCGATGCCTCAATCCACGTCAAGCTCGATGGGCATCGTTCTTCGCACGTTTTAATATCTTCCTGACCTACCACCCAGGATCCAAGAACATCCGAGCTGATGCTCTATCTCGATCTTTCGACAACACGGATCTCTGTACTTCCCCGGAACCCCTACCCATTCTAAATCCTACCAGGGTTATCGCCCTTACCAAAACCACGGCCAAGACACCCCCAAGGGGCTGTTCCTTTTTAGAGCCTAATTTATGAATTAAAGCTCTCCGATGGGCGCATTCCTCTAAATTGGCAGGACACGCTGGTGTTAAGAAAACTCTTGAATTTCTTCGTCGGAGATATTGGTGGCCGACACTACATTCAGATGTACAAAGTTTTGTGGCTTCTTGTGATACATGTGCCCGTTGTAAGAACCCCAGAATGGCCCGTTCTGGACTCCTTCAACCACTTCCCATTCCAGATTTCCCTTGGCAAAGCATATCCATGGATTTCATCACAGATCTTCCCCCCAGCAATAGATGCACCACTATTTGGGTTGTTGTGGACAGATTTTCTAAAATGGCCCACTGTGTACCCTTGTCTGCTCTACCATCTGCTTCTCAGTTAGCTTCTATCTTCATTAAAGAAATATTTAGACTTCATGGATGCCCTCGTGAGATCATCTCTGACCATGGAGTGCAATTCGTTTCCAAATTCTGGAGGGCCTTTTGTAAAATACTTGGGTCTGACCTCAAGTTTTCATCAGGTTATCATCCACAAACCAATGGTCAAACGGAGCGGGTTAACCAAGATCTCGAAGTCTTCTAACAATGTTTTTCTTCAGATAATCAAGCAGAATGGGCTAATCTCTTACTCTGGGCGGAGTTTTCTCACAATATTCATCATCACGAGTCTACTGGTGCCTCTCCATTTTTTATTGTTTATGGTTCCCAACCCACCCTCCCAGATTTTTCCAGCCGAGGTTCCTCGGCAGTTCCCGCAGTGGAGGATGTCATGCGGAACTTTTCTCAGATTTGGTCTAACACGAAAGCTAGACTCCAAGAGACTTCCCAACGCTATAAGCAAGCAGCAGACCGCCATCGGAGACTGGTCCCTCTTTTACAGGTTCACGACAAAGTATGGTTATCCACACGTAACCTTAAGTTAAGAGTACCTTCTCAAAAATTGGCTCCCCGTTATATTGGTCCCTTTTCCATAACACATGTGATCAATGCAGTAACCTACAGACTCCGGTTACCTCCTTCCCTGAAGATCCACAATGTCTTTCATGTCTCTCTTCTCAAACCACTTGTACTCAATAAATTTCATCAGTCGCCTCATCGTCCAGCTCCTGTACGTACTACGGAAGGTGAAGAATTTGAAGTTAGTCGTATCCTGGATTTCCGTATCCTCCATGGACGACACCAATTCTTAGTACATTGGAAAGGCTTTGGGCCAGAAGAGAGATCCTGGGTGCAAAAAGAAGATCTCCACGCCCCACGGTTATTGAAACAGTTCCTCGAACAAAGATCTATCCAACAAGGTAGGGGAGGAGGTACTGTCAGACGCCGTCTCCGTGCTATGCCTGCCGCACAGAGACGGACGTCTGCTTTTGTGACTGAGCGCTCGGTTGCCAGGCAACCGAGCGTACTTCCGGGTCAGCGGTCGCGCGTTCCGTTGCTAGGCAACGGAACGCTTCCTAGTAACTCCGGCGGTGGTGTTCACCGCCAGTGATTGGACTGCACCTGTATAAAAGCCTCACTCTGGCACATGGAGAGTGCCAGAGTATTAGGTCTCATCCTAGCTCCAGCGTTCCTGTGTACCGTTTCCAGCGCTTCCTGTATATTACCCGGCTTGTTACTTACTACCCCTGCTCTGTGCTCCCTGTGAACTTGACCTCGGCTTGATATTTGATTCTTCCTCCTGTGCTTCTGACCTCCACCCGGCTACCCTGACTACGGCTTTGAACTTCCGTCTGTGCTTCTGACCTCGACCCGGCTACCCTGACTACGGCTTTGAACTTTCCCTTGGACATCTCCTGAATTCACGGTTTGGACTGGGCCTGTACGACACCGCTTTCATCTACTGCTTCACTGATTACTCCCTTGGAGGACCGCGACCTGCGTGTTCCCGCAGCTAAGACCACACTTCCTTGCCGGGGTCCCTGGTGAAAACCAGGAACACGTTAGACTCCGCACCTCTTGGGTGAGTAGTGCAAAAATCAGTAAGCAAATACCTAATCTGTGACAGCATCGCTGGATTAAGCAACACTAAAATAGCATCTCTTTATATTGATAAATATACATTGTACTGAAAATGGGCCGCTGCTCATGGGCCAGTGCTGGGTGCTTGCCACCCAGGCTAAAGTCTGCCAGCCAGCCCCTGCTCCCATGTCATGAATTGTTTATTCCTGCCCTCTACAACCTCTTACTTTTATGAGAAGTCTTGCTGGGGTATGACAATTATCCCATAGTCAGGGCATCTATCTTCAGGAGATCATGTCTAGGTTGATTCACCCTCGCCTCTTCCAATGTTTAAAAGTTCTGTTTAGCCTTTGCCTGGCCCTCCCGTGGAGACCTTCTGCTACATGTGAGGGTTCTGTCCTCCCTGAGCTCGTAATAGGACATGTGTGTTTGGTTTGACAGGTGTGCCGCTCCTCACCTGCTACTGTCCAGAGCATCGTAGATGGGAGTGCTCCCAGCCGACCCCAGCTCACTTATGATTGAAAGCCTGGGTAGATATTTCAACCTAGTCTGTTAATGCGGGCAATTGTAGGTTCAGTGGAGCAGGCAAAGATCATCTCTCTACTAATATGAGGTAACCCAACACAAAATAGGAGAAGGGGGAATCGTTAGATCATCAATGACAATGGAAGGAGATGCTACACAACTTATTAGTTTAGAGTTCCTTTAAATAAACTAAATAAAATATACTGTAAACTCAGACATGCAAGAAGTGTTGGCCTTACTGTATTTAATAACATTTGGGTTATTACAGAGTTAGCCACAATAGCACCCCAAATCATAGACACAATTTGCATTATTTAAACACTCCATCTTGTGTATAAAAAATGTTTTCACTTAAACACGCACACAAAAACATAACATATGCACGAGCGACAAAGAAATCACCAATCAGTGGAAGCGAAGCTTTCGCAAACAGCAAATTACAAATGGTTTACTAGTGCTGGGGACTATCATAATCTACTATTAGCACCAGCCCATGTCACCTGCAAATAATACAACTTGGACACTGTAAAGGGTGGTAATAGGGTACCCTAGGGATGTTAAGAGGATGGTTGAGGAATATTATAAGCTTGCCTGAAGAGGTGGGTTTTCAGAGAATGCTTGAAGGTTTTGAGACTAGAGAAAGTTCTTATTGTGCAAGGGAGAGAATTCCATAAACTGGGTGCTGCCCGAAAAAGTCTTGTATCCAGGAATGGGAACAGGTAATGAGTGTAAAAAAGAGACGCAGATCCTGTGCAGAACAAAGGTGTTGAGTTAGGAGATATTTTAAGACAAATGAGAAGATGTATGTGGTGCAGTTTTGTTGATGGCTTTGTATGTTAGTAAAAGTATTTTATATTAAATTTGGTGAAAAACAGGCAACCAATTTAAAGACTGACAGAGTGGCTCAGCAGTGAAAGAACGATTTGCAAGGAAAATCAACCTAGCTGCTATTCTGATTCGGGAGGGAATTGCAATAATCAATGCGGGAGATGATGAGTACATTATTTCAAGTTTTGTGTGAGATATATACATATTCTAGAGATGTTTTTTAAATGTATGTAACATGATTTAGATATAGGATCAATGTGGGGAACAAAGGATAGTTCTGAATCAAGGATCACACCAACGAGTTTGTAGGGGTGGGATTTATTGTAATGTCATCAACGGAAATAGAAATGACAGTTTGGAAACTTCTGTTGGCGGGTGGGAAGATTATTAACTCTGTTTTTGAAAGATTGAGTTTCAGTTGGCAAGAGGACATTGAAGATGAATTGGTAGAAAGACAGTGGGTAACAATGTTACACAAAGCAGCCCCCCTTCACTGGAATGACCTCCCTCGCTCCGTCCGTCTCTCTCCCACTCTAAGCTCCTTCAAACGGGCACTAAAAACCCACCTGTTCCTCAAAGCCTACCATCCTTCCTCCTAACCCGCTCTCCCCTCCCTCCTCCCGTCCCCTCTTCTCTCCTTTACATCAACTGGCCCCCTTTGTACCTGAGTTTTGTTCACCCTCCCTTAGGATGTAAGCTCATTTGAGCAGGGCCCTCTTCCCTCCTGTGTCCTTACCTACTCTTCTGCTCCGTCTTTTCTGCATTAGCCTGCCTGGAGCTTCCGAAGTTTTGGTATTTTTGTTTACTGTTCAGTAATATTTTACCCTGTACTGTCTATTGTTTGTGCATTGTACGGCGCTGCGGATCTCCTGTGGCGCCTAACAAATAAAGGATAATAATAATAATAATAATGGCCAACACAGATGGTGAAAGATCAGGAGAGGATAGATAAATTTGGATATCATCCGCATAGAAATGATTCTGTAATCCAAAGGAGCTTATTAGATTTCCAAGAGAAGTGGCATAGATCGAGAACTGCAGAGGACCGAGTACTGAGCCTTGTGGTACTCCAACTGATAAAGGATTCAGAGCAAATATGGATCCAAAGTAACTAACACTTAAACAGAATTTAGGTATGTAGGATGAGAAAAAGGATAGGATAGTGTCTTGAAAACCTAGGGATTGAAGCATTTGTATAAGAAAAGATTGGTCAATGCAGCAGAGAGATCCAGGAGAATTACAAAGGTGTAATGGTGTTTAGATATAGCAGTGATCGAGTCATTTACAACCTTAGTCAACACAGTCTCTGAAGAGGATCTAATAGGTTGTATTTCTCTAGAGAAGCTTGAATGGGCATGGGAGCTGAGATCGGTAATTTGAGAAAGAGTTTGGGCCAGAACTGTGGGAGTTATTTGTCCCTATTCTCCTCATCCCACCTATCCAGGTCCAACCCTTGAGAAAGTCGGACAATGAATGAAAAATGTTGGTAATATTTTAATGTGAATAATAAAAACTGATCGCCATGGGCTTCCATAACTCTACAACTTCTACATCCCACGTGCATTGCATCCAAGCTAGGAGAGCTTAATATAATAAAGAGAGACATACTAGGGACAAAATAAAGGGACAAAGCTTTTTTTAAAACTTTCCACATACCATATGTAAATATCCTTTTTTTCTCCCAACAATGCTACCATAAAATAAAAGGGCTATAAACACATGTTTCATCAAAATCCATTCACTTACATTCCCATTACATTTTCCATACCACCACTTTTAAATGTCCATTTTGACCACTGGTTATTCTCTATTTATAGTGTACTTTGAACCTGCTTTGTTCTGTAGATTTTGAGCCATTTCAATCACGGTATTGACACAGGAGCTGCAGTTTGCAGAAGACGATGATTACTCAGCATTGATTGAAAAGATTGAGGCAACAATTATATAACAGTGGAAATTGATTGTTTTCAGTATTTCAATTGTGATTACAGTAATGCTATTTTTAAATCCTTAAGTTAACAATTTTAGAAGAATACATTTCCAAACCATCTCTTTACTGAAATTCACATCACAATGATGCACAGACATTCAGTGTAAAAAAAAATGTTGTGTGAAGTGGAGCACAGAATAAATATGACATTTATAATGTGATTACACATATAGCATCTTTTATGAGGCACGCATCTTCGCTGGGTTCGTTCACATTTGTACTTCGCATCAATGTTATTAAATAACCACCCTACTCTCACTGTATTTATCATGTCATCATTAGCTATATGGCTTATGTTTAGAAACACAATTAGGGTGACTTAGGCTTAAGTGTATTTTTGCACTACATGTAACATTAATCTCACTGTACATGTGCAAAAGTTGTGGCAACATTTTAAATTGCACCTTCTGACATTTGTGGTGCTTAGTGTAATAGAGTATGATCGAGCAGATGCAAGTTAACCACGTCCGTTTGAGATGCATCTTAGTTTATGCTGCACATATCTTGAAACATGTTAGTTGTTGTGCCTGGTGCGTGCTTTGGAGATGATGGTGACAGTCATATATATGCTCTAGTTGCATGTATACACTAGATTTAAGGATGTCTATATCTTAAAATTTGTGTAACTCAAAATACACCTGAGAAGCACAAGTGATCAGACGTATAATTGAGCAATTGCAAACGGCCAACCTTAATGTTCAACTCTAAATCACGTTCAATGTCAGTACAAGTTAGGAGAACCAAAGACAGATGGATTTGGATAGCTAACATAACATAACATAACATAACATAGTGATTCAATAAACATCCAAATTCATATAACTTTGTGTAACAGCACAAGTAATTACATTAAAGACACATATACGTTTGATATAGTTTTCACAACTCTGTTAGGTTTGCGTCAGGAGCAATTAAAACCAGAACAGTTCTGGAGCCAGATCTATTGTAGAACATGTTTCAAACCATTGTTATAGAACTCTCCGGTATTCAGAAGTCCTATGTATTTTCATATTCTCACCTGGATAACTCAGATCATTGGAGATAAGTACTTCAGCAAATGATAGTAACAGCAGAGGTGGGATTGAATATCAACTTGAGAATCTACCTACCTCCCATGAACGTGTAATGTACGTTGACCAAGGTGCCACTGAGATTGTTGACAACTATATATCTTCGACCTTAAAATATGAAATTAAATAATAGAAACACATATGGACCATAAAAATTCAAGTATACCGGTTTTGAGAGTGTTCTGCCATTCCAGCATAATGTTGGGGATATGGTAATGTCAAGGGATTCGAAAGAATATGAACCCTTTTCTATCAATGAAAGCAAAAAAGTAAAGAAATAAATTGGAAACAAAAAATGTAAAAAAACATTCTTCCTAATAATGTGCACCTGATGACACAATGACCATAACATGCCCATAACATGCCTAGGAGTCGCTAATATAGACCTGTTTCCAAGTGAAAATCGACTGGCTTTGTGCCAAGGGCATAACTAGCAGTCACCTGATCCCATACCCCTCGAATACTTTGATGGATAGGCACTGCTGGGCTATACCCCTCACTGCAGCCAAAGTGGGCTGCAATGGTGGGAGTTACACCCCTGCTTTGAGCCATGGTAAAATAGGCATTTGTATTTGTAATTTCTTTACCATTGATCAAGGACTCTAGTTGAGTGGCATAGTAGCTACCTCTTGTCTCAAATAATTAATGAGCCATCATTGGTACCACAGGGACTAAGAACAGCCACTGTGCTTTTGAGATCTTGGTTGGGTTATGTTTAGCAGACAGTGATGTCCTTGCCATTGTTTTTCCCTTGCTCCCCAAGACGCCCCTATAGAAATCAGTTGCCTGTATGCTGTTAAGTTTGTTATCATGATCAGGGTTAAATGTAAAAACAATGTTTTGGAAAGAAAGTAAAATAAGATATTTTTTCGTGGTATATTTTTTGCCTAATATTGTACATTTTATACTATCATGTATATTTCCTTAAATAACATAAAAGGCTAAACATTGTTTAATATGTGTGAGGTAAGCCTTTTAAATCATTAATTATTAATTAAAAGAAAGTATTACATTTGTAAGCATAAGATAAATTCAGTGTTTCAATAACTATAAGGTCTTTTAGAATGTCAGAGGTGTAACTTATTAAGTATATTTAATCTATATTTATTTAAACTCCTTTTTGCAAGTCTCTAAGAAATAAAATCTCATTATTTCCTAATCTCAACACTTTATAGCAATCCTCAAAAGGCATTTAAAGTACTATACAATATGATGTTTCAGAATTTCATTTCTATTAAATGCACCCTGTAAACTTTAAAAAAAATCTTTTGAATAATGTTTGTAATATAATATCTTGATACTGTCAATGTATTATTGTATTGGTGAGAAATGTTCTTCTTTCAGACTTCAACCGTGCTCTCTCTAGTTAGATAGATAGATAGATAGATGGAAGTATGGATAGATAGATAGATAGATAGATAGATAGATAGATAGATAGATAGATAGATAGATTGTGAAGAGAGACCATTAAGTCAAACGCATTTAAAATCATGTGTTTGTGCCTAATATGTACTTACCACTTTAGGGTTAAATCTTCAGAAGGAGCAGCCAATGGGATCCAACGACAGGGTCTGGCACTTTCATATTAGTAACTGTGGCAGAGTTCTACTTCCTCTTTTACCTGGATCCGGATACCTGGCTGATCGGCTCCTGCATTCAGGCTTAGTATAATCAGATTATGAAACTTAATAGTGTGCTCTTTCTGTTAACATTTTCCCTTTCTTATCTAATTGTTTTTGTAGCCTCTCATTTTCCTGTCTCAATCTCTCTCACACATACTCATTCTTTTATCTTTTTCTCACTCTCAGCTATTCTTTGTTATTATTTATTATTATTATTATTATTATTATTATTATTATTTATTACTATGTTTAATTTATAAGGTGCCACAAAGGGTCCGCAGCACCATACATGACATATACAGAAAACAGTGACCCATGACACAACATGATACAGAAAGAGCAAAAAATGAAGAACAAAAATATATACATACACACACAGGTAACATGGTAATGCGAATCAAATTATTTCTGGGACAATCAGTGAAAGTGATGGTAGAAATCAGTGACACAAGGAAAGAGGACCCTGCTCCTGAGAGCTTACATCCTAAAGGCAAGGGGGAGACACAAATAGGGTGGTACTAACTGGGGGTGAGAGCCAGGACAAGGGAGTTAGGAGGAGGACTGATACACTTGATTAAAGAAATGAGTCTTAAGGGCACGCTTGAAGCCTTTGAGAGTAGATGCTACCCTGATGGAACGTGGAAGATTGTTCCACAGCTGGGGAGCAGCCCAGGCAAAGTCCTGAAGACGAGAGTGAGAGGAGGTGATCAGTGAAGAAGTGAGGCGGCGGTCACAGGCAGAGCGGGGGCGGGTAGGAGTGTAGCTAGAGATGAGATTGGAGATGTAAGGAGGGGAGGATTGATTAAGAGCTGTAAAGGTGATGGTGAGGAGTTTAAATTTAATTCTGTAGGCCAATGGGAGCCAATGTAGTCACTTTTGGAGAGAAACAACAGAGATAAAGTGGCAGGAGAGAAAAATGAGGCGGGCAGCAGCATTGAGGATAGACTTAAGAGGCTCAAGGTGAGAGTCAGGAAGGCCAGGGAGAAGAAGGTTACAGTAGTCAAGGTGAGAGATTACAAGTGAGTGATCAAGGGTTTTCGTAACTTCCATGGTGAGAAATGTGCATATCTTGGATATATTCCGAAGGTGGAAGTAGCAGGATTTTGAGAGGGACAGAATGTGAGGCTTGAAGGAGAGGGAGGAATCAAGGATAACCCCAAGGCATCGAACTTGAGGGACACAGACAAGGGTAGAGTTATTAACAGAAATAGAGAGGGGGGGAGTCCAGGAAGGGGGGAAAATGATAAGTTCAGTCTTGGAGATATTGAGTTTAAGGAAGCGTTGGGACATCCAAGATGAGATGGCTGAGAGACAGCAGTAGACATGAGACAGAAGGGAAGGGGAGAGGTCAGGGGATGAAAGATAAATTTGGGTACAATCAGCATACAGGTGGTACTGGAGGCCAAAGGAGTGGATGAGGACACCAAGGGAGGAGGTGTAGAGGGAGAAAAAAGCAGGGGGCAAAGAACGGAACCTTGAGGAATGCCAACAGGTAAGGGAAGAGGGGAGGATGTAGAGTCATGTGTAGAGACTTAGAAGGGGTGGTTGGAGCGGTAAGAGGAAAACCAGGAGAGGACAGTGTTACAGAGGCCTATAGATTTGAGAGTTTGCAAAAGAGTGTGTGGTCAACGGTATCGAAAGCAGCAGAGAGGTCAAGAAGGATAAGAAGAGAGTAGTGTCTTTTGGATTTAGCGAGGAGAAGGTCATTAGTGACCTTAGTGAGGGCAGTTTCAGTGTAGTGGAGGGGGTGGAAACCGGATTGGAGCGAGTCAAGGAGTGAGTGAGAAGAGAGAAAGGAGGTGAGACGGTTGTAGACAACCCGTTCAAGGACTTTGGAGGCAAAAGGAAGAAGCAAAATAGGGCGGAAATTAGAGAGAGAGGCGGGATCAAGGGACAGTTTCTTGAGTATGGGGTAGACAAAAGCATGTTTAAAGGAGGAGGGGAAGATTCCAGAGGAGAGGGATAGGTTGAAGAGGTGGGCAAGGTGGAAGCAGGCTTCAAGAGAGAGGTAGCGGAGGAGGTGGGAGGGGATTGGGTCCTGTGGGCAAGTGAAGGGGGGTGAAGAAGAGAGAAGTGTATGGACTTCATCAGCAGATACCGGAGTGAAAGAAGAGAAGGAGAATGAGCTAGCAAGAGAGTAGGGGACAAAGGAGGTAGCAGCCGCAGAGGAGGGTGGGAAGGGGGGCAGAGTGGGCAGGGAGTAGGGAGAAGGTGGGATAAGAAGGGACTGCTGGGAGATGTCATGACGGATAGACCCAATCTTGGAGGTGAAGTGGGTAGCATAGTTGACATCAGAGAGTGTGGGGGGGGAGTGGGAGAGGGGGAGGGTAGAGGATGGAGTTGAATGTAGCAAAAATCCGACAGGGGTTGGAAGATTGGGAAGAAATGAAAGCTTTAAAGAAGGATTGTTTAGAGAGCGATAGGGCTGAACTGTAAGAGGCAAGTATGAACTTGACTTGGAGGAAGTCAACATGAGTGCGTGACTTTCTCCAGAGTCGTTCTTATATTCCCTTCAGCTCTTTCCCGCTTTTTATCTCTCTCCCCCCTTTTTCTCTCCCTTCTCTCTCAGTTCTCCCTCAATACCTTTCTCCATAGCGTTTCTTTCTCTCTCCCCATCCTGCCTTCCCCTCCCCTATTCCCCCTTTGTTTTCTTGGCAACCATGCAGCACCCCAAGAGGATTAGATCTGTCCCAGCTTGCATATCTGATGCTGCCCTGTCCAGCAGTTCTGCCACAATCCCCCTCTTGTGTGTCCTTCTCCTCTCATCAAAACCTCTGATCCCTCGGCTCTTCCCTCCGATGACTCCGCTTCCGGTCAATGGCAGGGATGCTCATCCCACACTGCCCGGCGGTCACATGACTCGGGTGCGCCGAGTCAATACTCTATACCTTGCACGCCGGAGCAGGGGTCCATGGGATGCAGTGCCAGTGGTCAGGCTAGTAGGGCGCAGGACAGGGGATCCCCTTCCCCTGATCCTGTACCCAGATTATCTGAGGGGTTGTCACATCAGTAAGCCGGTCCTGCAGCCAAGGGCAACAGCGATTACACCTCTCTCGGGGGAAGACACACGGTTGCCCCCTCTTTCCTTTCCGCTAAGCCTTCCACATATCAGGACTTGGACTCCATCCCTGACTCAGGTGTCGCAGTAACCTTTTAAACCCCCTCAAAGAGGAAGTAGGGTTGATATCCCATCCCTCATGCCCTCTTTATCTTGTTTGGTGAGTTCACCCATGCCCTTGCTGCCAACATATTGGGACCCCCCTACCATTAACTCTTAACCCTTTTTTCTGGTAACTTCCCTGCCCAGGTTACATCTGGGGCATCATCTCATATAGTAGCACAGATAGTTCTGCAGACGCAGCCAGATGTTGGCCAAGTTGAGCCCCGTTCACAACAAACTCCGGCCCCTTTCACCTCAAATAGGCTTAAGGATAGTAATTCTGACAGGGCAGAGACCTGGACTTTCCCCCCATGGCTTTACATCAGCAAATGGTAGGTCACACAGCATCAACATAGTCATTACTGTACCCTCTTGCAGGGTGCAGGTTGGTGCCTCAAGAGGAACATACATGGGCAGCTCCATACCCTTCCCTCTTGGGGCAATACTTACATGCATATCCGAGACCTTATTTGCTCCTTTTTTCTGTTCATCCTAGTACGGAATCGAAGTTCTTTCCATTTCAGTCACAATACGTCAGGGACACTAGCTGTCATGTTTTTTTCCCTCATCTTACCGTTACGCCCTCCAAAACACAGTTCCCGATTTCATACCACCCAATCCGAGCTCTCATGATGCACCTCTTTCAAGTAATAATAATTTTCATCCAGTACCATAGGTTCCTATCACGCCGCTGTTGCAGCAACAACTTCTGACGGGCGAGAGTGTTCAAGTATCTATATATCAACTTAGTGATCCAGCTCGGCCATCCACAGGGGATCCTGTCCCGATTCCAGTTGCGCAAATGGTCCCGGCATGGCTGGTGAGTATGATGGTTCTAGCATTCGCAGCGCACACACTCCTAGTCCTCCTATTTCCATGACCAGCAATGAGTCATCATCTTCAACAGACCAGGGTCATCGCAAACTAATTAAAGTTTTGAACAGGTAGCAAGGTTAAAGGAAAGGCCATATTAGAGCATTTCCATCCTATGCCGTCAGGGGAGTCGATGGTGAGATGCGAAAAAACGGCTCTGCTGACTGGCATACAACCTAGCATCTGGGACAAAATTAAACAGGGTTTCTATCTAGATATGTTTGATCTAACTGTGGAAGCCAATAAAGATTTAGAGATGGCACGCGCAAAAGGTGGTGTTAGCAAGGAAGTTTATAGGAATTTTTCAACTTGTCTAACAGGGTATTGCGTGTACTCAGCATGTTACCTTAAAACGAGACCTAGCGCCATCATAGATGTGTGGAAATACTTGCACATGATAAATGAGATGTATATGTGTGATCATCCAGGGACCTGGCGCACGTACGATAAACAGTTTAGGGAAAAATTTCACGGCCAACCTTCCATCCCTTTAAGGATGTAGACATCTGGATGAAGTTGAATCGGGCTCAAATAACACTAGGCTATAGACTCCCCTCGATGAGGTTTCCGACAATGGGTAGACAAGGTGCTCCCCATTTGTCAAAGAAAAGATGTTTTGCTTACAACAATTCCTCCTGTAGTAGAGGAGACACATGTAAATAGAGACACACCTGTTCAAACTGCCGCGGAACACATCCCATCAGAGATTGCCTAAAGAATATTACAGCCCCCAGCAGGGGACGCGGTGGCGCAGAAGGTACTGGCTAAAGCTAATTCTCCCATCATATTACCATCCCTAGACAAATGGCTATCCCTCTATACCGATGCGTCTATGGCTTCTATCCATCGTGAGGGCTTTCGCGACGGCTTCCGCCTCCCTAACAATGGTGGGATGGTGGAAAAAACCTTTGTTCTGCATATTTGCAACCAGGCATCCTGGCAGAAAAGATTCAAAAGGAGTTAGGTCTGAGACGCATGGTGTGACCATTTTCCTCTACACCCACACCCAATTTGGTAATTTCCCCAATCTGTATAAGTCCGAAGAAAAACGCCGGTAAACAGGTAAATATCGCTTGATACAGCACTTATCACACCCCGTGAGCAAGTCGGTAAATGATGCTATTGATTCCTTAGGAAGAGAATTTGTAAATGGAGCCCTGATGGCCAAATTAGATATAGAATCTGCCTTTCGGCTTCTTCCTCTTCACCCCGAGTTATTCAAATTCATGGGATTTAAAATAGATGGTAACTACTACATAGATAGGCTGTTTAGTCTCATGTGCGTATTTTGTGAATTTTAGATCATAGCATTAGATGTTGTTATTGTAGTAAATGTTAGTGTGCTTAAGAAGTGATGCAGTTTAAGGTTTTAAAATTAGTAATACCTTAGGAGTTTGATTGTATCAATACAATAGACCTCATACTTGAATAGTATCGTATTTGATGTAGCTATAGTGTGGCTTCTCTGTGAATATCTACTAGATAAAGATTCATACTGTATTGTGTAACACTGTAAATATATATTGAAGTTCTGGTTGTTGATTTTAATACTGACTGTATTTGGTAACTTGTCTGACTGGTCTGTGCTCTCATCCCCTCTCCCCATGTGTGTAATGGCTACTAGTTAAACAGATGTGTGATAAGATGGAAAGGCTTCTTTGGATATTGCTGAGAAGTTTGTAGATATCTCCTCCCCTGTTAGACAAGAAATATTAGTGAACATTGTGTGATAACTGCTGAATAGAGAGCTATTTGTGGTGGACTGGCTAATACCGCTTGTAATGAGTTAAGGGCCAGTTGCTGACTTTACATTGCTAGTAAGTGAGGCCTTGTGAGCCAACATGTGCTTGTAACTAAGCATTACAAGTCAGCCATTTTGGATGGTGACTTTACATTGTAAGAAGAAGTTTCATGATGGTTTGAGATACATACACACAGTCACATGCACATACACACACATGCATAATTAGCAAGAAAATTAATAAGATATTGTACCTACACACAGAATGCCATCAATTATATGTACCGTGTGTAAGATTATGTTATCAAAATTTCGTTCATGTCCAAGATGAATAATACACAAGATCCCACCAAGTCCTTCATTATCTCTAAAGCGCTAAAGGGATGGGTTAGAATTCACCCGACTATAAGGCATAAATGCCGTTCCATAGACCAGCAAGCATTGTCTAGACTGATTACAGTACTGCCTGAGATTACCGCAGATCCGTGTGAAACGCTTTTATTCAGCGTGGCATTCTCATTAGCTTTTCATGGCTCTTTAAATGCTAGCGAGCTGGTTGCATGCTCCAGAACATCTACAGACACAGCTTTGCTATTCAGACACACAGTGGTTCAGCCTACACCTATTCACTGCAAGATACGAAAATCTATCATCATCATCATCATTTATTTCATCACCATTTATTTATATAGCGCCACTAATTCCGCAGCGCTGTACAGAGAACTCACTCACATCAGTCCCAGCCCCATTGGAGCTAACAGTCTAAATTCCCTAACACACATACACACACACAGACTAGGGTCAATTTGTTAGCAGCCAATTAACCTACCAGTATGTTTTTGGAGTGTGGGAGGAAGCCAGAACACCCGGAGAAGACCCACAGAACCCATATCCTCTGTCACCCAACTCCGCTGCCTGGGCGTTACCCTCGACTCCTCTCCCTCCTTCACCCCCCACATCCAATCCCTCGCCCAAGCCTGTCGCTACCAGCTACGCAACATTGCCCGCATCTGGCCCTTCCTCTCCCAGGATGCCACCAAAACTATCATCCACGCACTCATCATCTCCCGCCTTGATTATTGCAACCATCTTCTTACCGGCCTCCCCCATTCCCATCTCGCCCCCCCTCCGCTCTATACTCAATGCGGCTGCAAGACTCATCTTCCTTTCTCGCCGCTCCTCGTCTGCCTCCCCTCTCTGCCTTGCCCTACACTGGCTCCCCATTCCTTACAGAATCAAACTCCTGACCGTCACTTACAAGGCTCTCTCTCAGTCTACTGCTCCCTATATCTCTAACCTCCTCTCCATTCACACCCCTGCCCGCTCCCTGCGCTCGGCCAATGACCGTCGCCTCTCCTCCACTCTGATCACCTCTTCCCACTCCAGAATCCAAGACTTCTCCCGTGCTGCCCCCCTTCACTGGAACGACCTCCCTCGCTCCATCCGTCTTTCTCCCAATCTGTCCTCCTTCAAGAGGGCACTCAAAACTTACCTGTTCCTAAAGGCTTACCAACCTTCCACCTAACCTCTCCTCCACCTGTTCTTCCCCTCTCTCCTCCCGCCCCCCTGTTCTCTCCTCACTTACTTCAACTTGTTCCCTGTGTGCCTGAGATCTGTCTACCCTCCCTTAGGATGTAAGCTCATTTGAGCAGGGCACTCTTCCCTCTGTTCTCCATACCTGCTCTTCTGCTCCGTCTTTACTGCATTAGCCTGCCTGGAGTCTCTGAAGTTTTGGTATTTTTTGTTAACCGTTTGTAATGTGTCACCTTGTTTAGTCTACTGTTTGTGCTGTGTACGGCGCTGCGGAACTCGGATGGCGCCTAATAAATAAAGGATAATAATAATAATAATAATATATGTATTATTGTTGCAAAGAAATATTTGCTGAGCTAAAGAGATTTCCTCATATGTACTTGTTAACCAGTTAATGCTGGACCCTAGCTATAAATAAAGGGCCAGCCTAAAAAGACCCTCAGAACTGATTTTGAAACTGCAACAACTTGTTTGTGTTTTACTTCCTCTGCTGTCGACAGTATTATACCAAATAGGAAATCAGGTTATCAGAGATCGATAGTAGGGGCACCAAGCCTCAGTACCCAGACACTTTCCTCCAGTCTTCAAACCTTTAAGCGTTCTTTGAAAACCCACCTCTTCAGACAAGCTTATAGTATTCCTCTACCACCCTATTAATCTTCCTAGGTTACCCTAATACCACCCTCTACACAGCTAACACAAAAAACAACCCTCTGACCAACATGGTTGTGTGGCTGAGCATACAGCCAACTAAATACTTTGTAACCTTTGCATTCTAGCTGGACAAATATTCAATATGATGTAGCTCTTACCCTTGTGTATCAAATCATTGTCCCATAGATTGTAAGCTTGTGAGCAGGGCCTTCTTACCTCTCTGTATGTATTACCCAGTAATGTTTTATTACTGTTTGTTCCCAATTGTAAAGCGTTACGGAATCTGCTGGCGCTATATAAATAAATAATAATGATGATGGTGAAAAGTATAAGAGACAGATACAACCTGATGCATAAGGTTATGTAATTCAAACCTCCCTCCTCTTCCTTTACTGCTTATTTTCTCTCCGCTGACGGTGGGGGATCCAAGACTATGCTGCTTGCCATGTTGAACGTGGACATGAAGGGATATTTCCCATATTTTCCTCGGATCAAGGCCTGATTAGTGGTGTACCTCTGGGATTTTGTGGGTTTTCACCTTTATTTGGGTTACCTGCCTCTGCATGGGAGTTTTTCCTGAAGTTACCCTATAGCACTCTCAAAGTGAAGAGGTTGTGCTGTGTTATTACAGAGTTATGGTGTCAGGCTCCTTAATGTCTTAAGGTGACCTCTAGTAAAGGGGGTCAGTTTAAAGTCGCAGCAGCTTAGATTCCTGCTGTTTTAATATATATTTGGCCTTATCAGGCTCCTTTAGTTGGCTGTGCCGTCTAGTAAGTAGGATCTAGTTAAAGTAACAGCAGCTTCGATTCTTGACGTTTTTCTGAAGGATAAAACAAATGTTGAGTCCAGAGGGGGTATAGTCACTTATTGCCTCATAATGTAACCAGCCAATAGATAAAGTATAACCTTATTGGTACATGCAATTTTAGCTGACTGCCCTGCTCTCGCCGCCACCTCACTCGATTCGCTGATAATTATAAATAAACTGTGACCTTCTTCCAAAACTTAACATAGGTGTTAGTGTCATTATTTATATTCGTTATAGGTATAAGTTAGGTATAGTTTAAGATAAAGTGATTTGAGTACATGATGAGAGTAATCAACACTGTGAATTTTAATGAGATGATAGATAGATAGATAAATAGATAGATAGATAGATAGATTGATAGATATGAGATAGATAGATAGATAGATTGATAGATATGAGATAGATAGATAGATAGATAGATATTAGATAGATAGATAGATAGATAGATAGATAGATAGATAGATAGATAGATAGATAGATATGAGATAGATAGATAGATAGATAGATAGATAGATAGATAGATAGATAGATAGATATGAGATAGATAGATAGATATGAGATAGATAGATAGATAGATAGATAGATAGATAGATAGATAGATAGATATGAGATAGATAGATAGATAGATAGATAGATAGATAGATAGATATGAGATAGATAGATGGATGGATAGATAGATAGATAGATAGATATGAGATAGATAGATAGTTAGCACAGTGGCTAAGTGGTTAGCACTCCTGCCTCACAGTGCTAGGGTCATGAGTTCAATTCCCGACCATGGGCCTGATTCATCAAGGTACGCAAACGCATACGCATCTGCTAAATGGGACTTGAGCTACGTAAAACATCACATACGCAGCGCAAACAGAGCAGATACGGCACTCAAAGTCAACTCAAACTCCAATACAAATATAACGGTTTGCGTCACTCAAAGTATGAAACACAGATGCGTATGCGTTTGCGTACCTTGATGAATCAGACCCCGTGGCCTTATCTGTGTGGAGTTTGTATGTTCTCCCCGTGTTTGCGTGGGTTTTCTCCGGGTGCTCTGGTTTCCTCCCACACTCCAAAAACATACTAGTAGGTTAATTGGCTGCAATCAAAATTGACCTTAGTCTCTCTGTCTCTGTCTGTCTGTGTGTGTATGTTGGGGAATTTAGCCTGTAAGCTCCAATGGGGCAGGGACTGATGTGAATGTGTTCTCTGTACAGCACTGTGGAATCAGTGGCGCTATATAAATAAATGGTGATGATGATGATGATTAGATAGATAGATAGATAGATAGATAGATAGATAAATAGATAGATAGTATTGTAAAATAGATTTTTCCCTTGTTTCCATAATAGGGCTAGTAAGTACAAATTACCAAAATTGTTTTCAAATGGATGTTAAAACAGTTTTAATGATAAAAAATGTGCATAAATATAAATAAATTCTCTAATGTTAGAAAAACTAAAAAAAAAATGAAGGTAAATCTGAGCATGGTGAACATGTTTTAGCTTAAATGGTTCCATTGTATAGAATTTTTTAAGTGTTTCCATGTGAACAGCAAATTCAAACCTCAAGCTCAAACTCAAACACAATTATGTTTGCTGCTTGAATTAAAACTATTTTAAAAAAAAAAGCTATAAAACTTAGGAATTTACACTTAAACAGGCAGGGAAAGCAACATTTGAAATGTTCATTTAACTGTGAGCTGTGAATTTGAAATAAGTATTTATTAAATACACACCACAGTAGTCAAAGAAAAATAAAATATTTTAATATTTTACAGAACGGTTAGACCAGAATTTTGAACCGGCTCAAATAGATTGTGTTCAGAGGGAGGGAAAGTGTAATATATATTCCTATTTTATACATTTCCTGTGCTAAGCACACATAACCATAGGCAATGTTGATAGTTACAGTACTTTTAATTAGGGATACACATAGAGTCTGTTGCTGAACACTGCAAAATATCCTTTCATCAGATAATTTGTACTTAACTGAAAGAGCCATCTCAATTTCAAAGGATCATAAGAACTGAGGGCTGTATCTAAGCTCGAGGGATATTAAAAGCTAAGGCTGTATAGGACCGTATTGGTACTCTGGGGGTTAATTTCTTTGTCTGCTCATTGACGTCCGTATGAGTCATGGGGAGGAGATACGGAGTTCATATCAGGAATGGGCGGAGAAGAATCAGGTCCCTTATGCAGCTGGACGTTGCCCACACTCCCTTCCTGTGTAACGGCAAAGATGGTCACTTGCAGTGTGAT